>NC_072488.1:13415000-13751666 GCF_027574615.1 Eptesicus fuscus | reverse complement strand
CTTTTCTCTTGCCAGATGGATTGAGGGCTACAAGTTGTTCTGCAATATATACTCATGGGGAGAATGCAAAAAGCAACTCTCTGCTCAGCTATTAAAATAACCTTCCCTCTGTAATGGATTAGTTATTTCAGCAGTGAGGCCCATTTGAAGGGAGATCATGAGATAATTGACTGTCAAACAGTTGAGCAATGTTAAGGTCAATTGTAGTGGAGGTCAATTTATTTGAACAATGGGCTTGCTTCTGACAGGCCTCATAATGTTGATAATAATAACTTGGGTTTAATGGAAGTGTTCAATGATGTTAGAGAAGAATGACCTATTAGATGTTCACATTAAGTATTGTCTAAACTCAGAAGGTTTTGAAGACCGTTTGGTCATAGCAAATGCAGAATTTTCGGCTGGGGAAAACCAACTTTAAAGAACAGCTGGACTTAATATTAACGCAAATGATTTTCTTTCCCCCTTTACCGATTGACTTAAATTTACACTGTGCAGACTATGATTATTCCCCCACTCTATATTTATAGCTTCTCATTTGCATTTTCCAGAATAATTAAGAATTTAACCTAGAATGGGCCATTTTTTAGTAGAGGTGAATGCTTTCTGATTTTTAAATGAACCGTCTAAATTAGATACTAAATATACATTGTATTCTCCTTGCCTCCTGCTTAAAGTCCTTCTAAACTTCTGGGCTCATTACTGGAACCCAAGGGGAGAGATTGCTCACCCCACTCAGAAGTCTGTCTTTGTCTGGGAGGGCGACACTCAGCTGCAGAGGAGAGGGTGGTGGTTGTGTGGAGCTAGAGGACAAGCCCTATAGTCTTTCAAATGGGGCCACCAAGGGACTCCCCAGTGAGTGCGCAGCAGACAGTGGACAGGGGAGGCAGGTTTTTGCTTAAGTTCCACTGGAAATAATTGCCAACTGTTTTGTTTTGCTTGCCAGTCCTGGCTATTCCTTGTGGTTTTAGAAGATTTACTTCTTCACAAAGATTGTAGCTCTGCACACCCACTGGAGTATCACTGCCCTCCAGGCTCAGCTGGGAAGGGGAGAGCCTGCTTCTGTGTGAGGAGTGTCATAATCTTTGTATGGTCACCATTTGGCACAGGAGGTCTGAGGCTCCAAGGGCTAAGAAACAAGCCCACATCACAAAAGGGCTAGGAAAACTAGGAACTTGACCCAGATCTGTCTGCCATAAATGTCTGCTTAGTCTTCCTCTACTATGATACTTCCCACATTTATAAATGCCTGGTGGGTGTCTTCTCCCTGAGTTTATTTTCTGTGAGTGAGTAGGGTAGGGGACCACTAAGGCCAAGCTGGCCCTGCCACTGCAGGATTCTATAATGTGGCAACAAAGCTTGTAAGAGAGGGCATGTGTTCTCTCTGGGCAGCTTGGCCCTGTGCTCCTGCAGGCATGTCAGAGCTGAATCATCAGAGCTTTCTGGAAAACCCTAGCCACAGGCAGTTGTGTTTTCCTTATCGCAGAAGGGAAGGAGGGGTACCATGAGGCTCTGGAGAGGTGTAGATATGAAAACCAGAAACTTCTTCAAAGTTTCAGGAAGGAGGCACGGCATGTTGAGCACGGCTCACCTGATCTTACTGTGAATTAATAAATTGTCTGCAAACGTCTCTGTATGATAGATTGCAGAGTCCCAAACACTCCTTCTACCCTAAACAAAAATGAACAGTGATCCTAACATTAGTATCTAAAATTACTGTTGCAGGAGAGGCAAAGCCAGTCATACAGGGTAACTCATGAATCCACTGACACTCACTTGAACCAGGTCATAGGTCAAATTAATTAGCAAAATCAAAAGGGGGAGGGTTTAATGGAATCTGATATGTCCATCTTGCCGTTGAAGTCCAGCACTTGCGCCATCCCTAGGAATGATGGGCGAGTTTGGCTAATAGTGATAATAATAATAACAATAAAATACTTGCTGACATTTAGTAATCCCTTCCTATGTGCCAGGTGCGGCAGCCAGGACTTTGACATACATTTTCTCATTTCATCCTCCCCCAGAGATGATGCAAGGATTATTAGTATCTTCAATATCCAAATGAAGAAACTGAGACTTGGAGAGGTAAACAGCTTACCTGAGGTCACCCAGATAATAAGTGCCAGTATCAAGAGTCTCACACAAGTCAGTCACTCAGACCCCAGAGACACGCTGAGCAAACAGAAAGGAGTGTATAGGGTGGGATGGTGGGGGAGGAGGATGAAAGGGGAGGGATTTTGCCTATTTCACAGCTGTCTTGAATTGTGCTGGCATTCTTGTGACTATGTGGAAAGAAACAAATGTATATATATGGAAATTCCAAAAATGGACTGTATTTACCACTACTTTCTTCCCCATGGTTAGGGCTATCAAACAAAATTCTTAGTATAAATTGTGATGAGCCATTGCTATATGTTTATCTGGAAGGCTGACATAAAATTCACAGCCGAGTAAAGCAATTATCAAAACAATTTTCAAATATTAAGGAGGAAAAATATAATATTCATACATGCCCAGTGAATAGGCCTGTCCTGAAAACCTACTGAGTAACTCTCCTCTAGAATCACCTGCCCACTTTCTGGCTGGGCAAAATGAGGCCAAGCTTCCTGCCTGGCCTGAAAGAGAGAGTAGAATGGTGTCTGAGGAAGATCCAGGTAGCTTAGTCACACTTCCGTGATAGAAAAAAAGACTTTACCTTCCTGAGAATGACAGGCAGGGGTTAAAAAGATCCTGTAATACTTCCTTTGTTTTGGTTTCAAACATGCTGTTGATAACAGCTGTTACCAGTGTACAGTATGTTTATTGTTAAGTAATTATGTTTTGCTTTCATATTGGCAAAGCTATTATTTGCACTCCTAGGAGCAGCAGACATCTTGTGTGCACAAATAACTTAATGTGACAATGGCTTTTGACTTTGAAAGGAGTGACTTATTCATACTTTCATCTGCAATGTTGTTACATAAATACTCAGACCTGTTCATCATGGTACCTATCACTAACGGGTTTCTCCTGCTAATTCCAAAGATCATGAAACCCAAAGGACTAGATTAAAGAAAAGAGAGGGGAATTATAGACATCTTTCTTATTATGACTTTGAATTTTGTCCAAAAGCCATAGAGTGTTTCTGATTTAAAACAGTCACATTGGTCAAAGCCAGACATTGGAAATTCCCCAGAGAGGATGTCAGGGGAAGACTCTGGCACTGTGTCATGTCCCTAGAAGACTAAATTCAAAATGACGTTCCTGCTCTTTAATTCCACGCAGATGCACGTGCCTGCACACACACACTCAGGGAGTTTTCCTTTCTCTAGAATTTCCTAAGTACCTGGTGGAGGGCTCTTTCAATAGGATTGCTTGGCTGTTTTGTTGTTACCATTTCTCGAATACCAGACACCTTGCAGTTAGCTAAATCACCCACTAAGTTGCCTAAATGGAAAGGCAGACAGAAAACCTAAGTCAAATGAAAGATAATGAATATTCTCAAGGAACAGGAAGGTACAATAATGAAGAAACAGGTCTGATGTGAAGATCCTATAGACTTGCATTCAAATTTGTTAACGTTAGAAAAGAGATGAGGCCGGCAAGCATCAAGGAGATATCTTAGACATACAGGGAAGGGGGGTGGCACTGAAAGAATTCCACTGGCCAAATATTCTATGCCTTCATTATATACAAAAAGTATGTATTGAGAGAGAGAGAGAGAGAGAGAGAGAGAGAGAGAGAGAGAGAGAGAGATGCTTTGAATCCTTGGAAAAGTCAAATCGTAGGACATTTTACATCAAACATATAGAGGTGGGTGGCGTGTGGAGAGATTAATCAGGAATTTGTATGCATATATGTATAGCCCAGGGACACAGACAATAGTGTGATGAAGGCCTGGGAGGGGTGGGTGCCATGTGGAAGGGGTCAATGGAGGGGACACATCTGTAATACTTTAAGCAATAAAGATACATTTTAAAAAGCAAATAAACTCTATAAATAAGAGAGTAAGAAGTTTCCATAAATACCTAATGTGGACTTTAAGAATGTTTGAAGCAATTCAGTGAAAAATACAATAAAAACATTCAGCAGGAACTGAAGAAAAAAAGGAGGTGGTAAAGAGGTGGTTGTTTCCACGCATGTGAAAGGGCCTGGCAGGGCATAGTGAGGACAAAAGGGAAACAAGGCTTCGCCTCTGAGACTCTTCCAGGTAAATCTGAAGTGCCTGGAAAAGAGGAAACTTGAAGGGCTGGTAGAAGAGGGGATGCATTTTGGCTGAAACCTTTTTAGTTAGAAAGAATGAAAGAAGCAGTAGAGGCTAGGAGGGCATCCCCCACGGGAAATGGTGAGGAATAAGGTAGGAGCAGAGCCTGAGGAGAGAGGAGGACGCCCAGGAGTGTGACAGGGGCCCAGATGCCAACACACAGAGGGACAGGAGCAGAAAGGAGCCCAAGGAGACTGGTCCACAAGGTGCAAATCCTGCTTATCTCTGATACATCACATGGGCATGGAAGCGTTGGGGTCAAATCACCATCCCAGATGCAACTAGGACGAGGACGAGCCTGGTCCTCAGAAAAGGACTATCCAAGGACTATCCAGTGCCTCGTTTATCAGGAGCCATGTTGAACGGTAATGCTAAAGTGAGTGCCAAGGATCAGAAACTGCAGGTGGCATGCCCTGCGAGCTAAGATAGTTTTTACATTTTCATAGGGTTGTTAAAATCATACACCAGCAACCAAACACAAAGAAGAATATTTGATAAGAATCTGTATGTGGTTATCAAAGCTCAAAATATTTACTCTCAGATCCTTTGAAGAAAATGTCTGCTGACCTCTGCTCTAGACGATTTGGGCACATTTAGGAAAAACCCAGAGTTCATGATGGCTTACAGGCAATGTTGACAGATCTGACAAAAAACCAACAATGAGAACAACAGTAAAAACAGAATGCCACACAATATTTGGGAGAGGCTCATCCTAAAAAACTACTTGCAAAAGGTTAGAGTTTCAAATTTTCAAACAATAAAGTGAAAAAAAAAACACCTACCTGCTATTTATCTGAAATTCAAATGAAACTAGGCATCCTGTATTTTATCTGGCAACCTGACGTATGGGGCATAAAGAGTGGTATAGCAAGAGCATGGACTGTGGAATCAGACTGTCTGGGTTCGGTCCTGCCACTTACATAACTCAGGGTTGTCATCTGTAAAACAGGGATGATGGGATCTCATAGGACACAAGAATAGTGCCCGGCACTAGGAAGAGTATTCGGAGCAGAGTTATTACAACAGGCTACCCCTCTGACTTCACTCCATGCTCCACTCCACTCCCAGACTTTACTCCAGCCACAGTGGCACCCTGGCCTTTCCCAGATCCTGCCACTTGGGCTCCTGCCTTAAAGCCTTTGCAACCCAGCATCCTCTGCCTGAACTCTCTTCTTTTCAATATCCCCTGGAGCTCACTTGCTTCAAGCATGCAGAATTCTGCTCAACTGCCATCTCCTCAAGAGGCCTTCCCTGCCCCCCGTCACTCTCTAGCCCTTTATTCTGCTTTATTTTGTAATTACAGATTTATCACTCCCTGGAATTATACATCAATGCTATTTGTTCCCACTAGCATGTCAGTTTCCTGGGGGTGGGATCTTGCTGGTCTTGTTCACTTGATCCTAATCCCAGCAGTGTCTGGCATTTACTTGAAGAATAAATGAATTTATAAATGCTGAAATGTACTTTCATAAGGGACCTAGTTCAGAGTTGAGACAGTTATAAAACAGTCAACATGTGTTTGGGAGGGTCTTCTACCCACAGGGTATAGAGCCAGCTGTGGGCATTCTTCCACTGACAAGGTCTAATAGAGGGCAAGTTCGTTACTCTCATTTTTTCCATGTACAAAATTGGGAAGTGGGTAATAATATGCGCCTCATAAAGTTAATAAGACAATTACATGAAAAGGGATATAATGTGTTTGGTTTGTTGCCTGCCACAGGCAGAGCACCCAAGAATGGTGAGCTCCTATCACCCACTTCCCTCTTCTCAAATCTGGCCTTCTCCTGCTTGGCAGGATCCATTCTGAGGAGAAGAAAGACTTTAGCTTAGCATTTTCCTCCATTGTGTGCCCGTTGAATCCCAGCCCCTGAGATAGTCTATAGAAATAGGTGCTGTGGTAAAATGGGTCCCCAGAGAAGTTCTCCCCCTAAACCTCAGGGTTCCTTGTCAAAGCACCAACCAATGGATTGGCCTCAGCACAGAGCCAAGGATGTTTGGGTGTTTGACATACTGGACCTTCCTGGCAAAATTGTTTTGTGGTGCAGCACAGGTCCTCATACAGGGTCACTCATATGTGGAGAGGCAGGCCTATGATTATAGGGTTGAGGTGTTTTGGAGAGAAGCAGGTTCACTCAAAATAAAAGTCCATGAGGGGAGGTGGGGCTAAGAAACACATCCCACAGACAGGGAATTGGCTACTAGTTTCGGAATGAAATCACCTCATTATGGAAAATTGCCAGAGGACCCCTCACAGCCCCTTCACACTGGGCCCCAGTAACCCCCCATCCCCAAAGTTAAAGCTGTTAGAGAAGCTGCTGGTGGAGAAACTTCATGAACATTTCCTATAGGCATCCAAATTCAAAATCACTTCTTCATACATCCAAAGCAGCTCTGGGCTAGGATCTGGAAGAAGAGGCCTTGCCTTTGTTATGTTCATGTTGGTACCCAGCAGTTCCTTAGACTGTGGGAATATTTGTCCTGCACATTTCTGTGCTGCTTTGCCTCAAATGAATTTAGAAGCTGCTGTGGTTAGGAAAATATAAACTCATTCAGAAATGTTTTTCTTATTGGCAAATAATATCATTGAGTACTAGCGTACACTCATCGGCATGCATGAGTTGACAAAAATGTTTAGCCTTAGAATAGATCTTCATTCCCAAATAGGTTTGGAACGCTGCTTTAGAATATTTAGTATTCCCTCACCAGAGATGAAGAAACAGTCATGGGGTGGCTGGTTTCTGCCTGCAGTGAGCGAGGGTGGGCAGGGGACATGTGTGTTAGTTCATGGTCAGGGTGGTGAGGTCACCCTTCAAACTGCTCTGCCCTCTAGATCTGCCTTTGCAGGGAGAGGCATCTGGGGAAGAAA
This sequence comes from Eptesicus fuscus, assembly GCF_027574615.1. Lineage (NCBI taxonomy): Eukaryota > Metazoa > Chordata > Mammalia > Chiroptera > Vespertilionidae > Eptesicus > Eptesicus fuscus. The sequence goes on along the minus strand of NC_072488.1, from coordinate 13,744,560 downwards.
GGGCTGTGCTCTGCATTCTGCAAAGGTGCATGGAAGAGCACTGCATTGGGAGTCAGAAAACCTGGGTTCTAATCCAGCTCAATTGCTTCTCATTCTTGTTGCTTGGAGCCAGTGGATTTGTCTTTTGTTTGTTTGTTTGTTTCAATGCTCACATCTGTATAATGGGGGGAGGGGGATCTCCCTCATCTTCCTTACAAAGATACTGAAAAGTGAGAAGATGTAAAACACTTTAAAAACATTTAAAGCAATTCAGCCAGATTCAGGCTGCTACTGTATTTAGGTGTTAATGCCAAAAGCAAATGTTTTTGTTTCTTTTGGCACGTTTAGCATCAGATCTGTGGCCTGGATTTATAAAAAAAAATGACCAGAAAAAATTTCTTGGAGTCTTTCAAGGGCACCCAGTTATGGTTCAGTTGAGTTTAAACCTTGGGACGTTGCAGAATGAAATTGGAAATTGCCCTGGGTAATGTAGAGCCAAATTGGGCCTTAGAGCAGGTAGCAGGGTGACTTATTTTTTAATGTTTCCAACATGAAGGAACACAATTGATTTTTTTCCTCCTTAATCCTTCCAACTCTCTAGCTTTTATTGTTTCTAAAATAAGATAAACCAAGCAGGTGTTATTTCAGCTCTGTAAACAATCTTTATTTTTCTGGCTGATAGGAATAGAAATTGAGATGGAGACCAGGCTTGCTAGAGGGGGAAACAAGGTAATCAAGGAAATCATTGATCTAAGATTCCTACCACTTCTGCAAATGCTTGCAGTGATCATGCTTCCCCCACCCCAATACACCTCCAGTCTTTGTGGATACCTCATGAAAGTTCAGAGCCTCTGGCGGTGAAATCTTCAAATGCTCTGGTTCCTTACACGAATCAAATCATACTCATTATTTTCTAAGATTAGTGGCTGCTCTAAAAAATGACTTCACCTTCTTGATCCAGGCAAATAATTGTCAAATGATTTTATTTTAATGTTTCGGTGCTAGGAACACTGCAGGGGTTTCCACTTTATTGCACATTCCGAAATTCTCAACCTGTTTCTCCTCCTTTTGTGTGTTTCTGCCATGGGCAGAACTGTTAGCTTCAGAGGCCTTTTCTGAGTTGGCAGACCCGCAGCATATGCTGATAAGAGGAGAAATGAGGCTGAATGGGCCTAGTGGAGGAGATGGGCACTTTATCCTGGCCGGGGACTACACACAGCCCCACTCTCCTGAGCCTCAGGACCAAGTGGCAGCTGGACACGTGCAGCACAGACAGAGGATATCCCTTTAGATTCCACTTGCAGGCTCTGGAAGACACCCAGCGAGCTGCTGCTGGAGTGTAGGCAGCCAGGCAGCCAAGCCTCACTCCCTTGATTGAACCCCCTTGCTCAGCCTTGGGTGTGACCCTCAGCTTCTTGGGGAGTAAGATTGGTGTAGCTGGCTGGATGACAAGACTGTTTTTTCCTTCATCCTACCTTTCAGGGTCACTGCAGTGTTGGGGTAGTACGTGAGGAAGAAGCAGCAGGGTATAGAGCCCAGTAAAGTCTTTGGGGACAGATGGAACCCGGTTAGATGGTGGTAGCTTTGGGCAATTACCTTAGCTTTCCAAGTCTCTGTTTCCTCACCTCTAAAATGGGGAGAACATTAATATCACACGAATCTCAAATATGTTAGTTATATTTATCATCATTGTTATTTTATGGTTATTTTTGATAATATTTCTAGGGTTTGTGTATGTTTTCATCACCAAAGATTAGAAGTTGTGGTCGAACAAAAACACAGATCTGAAACCAGGAACTGTCCCAAAAATCTACAACATGAGCACTCCCTTTGCCTCTGCCTCACTTGGTTACACATCACCTTATGGAACAGTCCTGTCTCAGAACTGTCCCTAAGCTTTGGCAAATTGGAGCTGCATCCAGGCAGAGCCTGGCAGTTGGAATCCTGTGCTACCTCAGAACCAGTTGTCTGCTGTGATTCATTAACTCAGGGCAGCAGAAGGCAAGAGGAACAGAAAGTACAATCATTACCTACAGTCACAAAAGAAGCAAGAAGCTGAGGTGCTCATACCCAATATGTGTGTGGCCCAAAGCCTTCACCATTTCCGGGACCACAGGGCAGCCAAACCCCAATAAAACGATTTCGCCTGTCCCAGCTCAGGAGAAGCTCCCTGAGATGGCTTCTCCCTGGCAGCGCCTCTTCCCTGAAATACTTCTCAAAGTTTTGGGCTGTTTTTCTTGGTGGGGAGCCCTCAGTTCTTCTGGTTAAGGCTGCCCTTGAGATATTGACATGAATCTGCTTTTAAGGGTTTGGGGCTGTTTTAGAGGACGGGACCACACTCCTCAGGGAGAATGTGTTCCCATCCTGTAAAATAAGAGGACTCATTTCTCCTCTCCCTATCTTGTTAGAATCTGGGGAAGGACTCAATGAACTAAAAAAAATGTCACTCCATTTTCCGTATAGACAAGCTGTTGGACTAAATCAAAGCTCCCCTTATGTGGGCTAATAAACGATTGAGCTCATGAGGTTGGAGGTATTTGGGCCATGGAAGAAGCCATGACCTCTTTTTCCTTGGGGACTGAGAGGGTGAATGGGGTTCCACAACCCTGTATAGGAGCTTCCTCCTTCCCAGCATGGTTAGATCTTTCCTTGAGGTTGGACCTGAGGACTTCATTCAAGGATAGAAGGCAGAACCCTCTCTGGGACCCATAATCCTAGTTAGCAAAGGATCCTGTTGGTCTTTCTGGGGCCCTTAGATATGTATGTAACTCTATTATCTTTTCATGATTAAAGGGCCTTTTCTTTGGACTACATGTTTGGAAGGAAGGGTACTTAGTATCTGAGGAGCTGTTTTAAAAGACAGTCCACCAGCCTCCACCCCCAAAGCATGTCCTAAGGAGGGTGGGAATATAGGAGTGGCTTGAAAAACTGCTCTGGTGATTTTAATAAGATTATCTTTGACATAAAATCTGAAGAAGGAGAAGGAGAAGAAGAAGAGGGGGAGAGTGGGAGTACATGGGCAGCTGATTCATAAAGCCATGAGTGGGGAGTGTCATTCCAGAGCAGACCTGGGCCAAGCATTAGTGTGCATGGTTCCTGATTCAGACATACTGGAGCTTGCCCCAATGTGTAATTAATGGGGTAACAGATACCCTTGCAAAGCACATAATGAATACAGAGCTGAGAGGCACTATGTGGATCCCTTGTTGTGGGTCTTGCATCTTTTAAGAAGGGAAGTCTACTCAAACTGTGTGGGTTTGTTTTTTTTTTCCAGAGGAGATAGGCAATCTCAGTTTATTCTTACCGTTTAGCCCAGAGAAGAGGAGATTTAGGACTCCCTTGATTCATTCTTTTGTTTATAATTGGTTTCTTGTAGCTTTCCAAAAAGGGTTTCTTGTAGCTTGCCAACAATCCTTTACACCTTAGTGTGAGTTGAAGTTAATTTATCTTTTCTTTGGGTCTTGACAGTTTAGAAGGGAAAGGTTGAAATGTGTGCTGTGACAGGCTCTAGTCTTCCATTAAAGGAACTTTAGGAATCAACAGCAGGTATAAGGGTGTTTGGGGATGGGGATATTCAAATACTGAGCTTTCCAGGGACTCCTGAGGTCATGTCCAGTGTACTTGGGCCTAAACTCTGAATATTGCTAGTTTGTTTTTCTTGGAGCAAAAGATTAGGCTTAATGGGGATCTTTTCAATTTTGGAAATTCTATGGAGTATTTGTTGAGCATTCACTCTCGTTAGCCCCTCTGTTGGACATTAAGAGGATGGTGAATTTAAGATGATGGTTTTTCTGGTCTCCAGAGCTGAAGCAAGGAAGGGGGACAGAGACATCAGCCCTCCCTCTGAGGTCTGAGATATTCTCCTCTCCCTTCAAAGTTGATGTGCCCACATGTGACTCAATGGTGTCTATTAAGAATATAATGGAAACTTCCACTTTAATTGGTGTGAAGCTACTTTTTCATCCATTCATCCATTTGTTCAATGTCTACTACTTGTAGATAATTGTTCCTGAAATTTGCTTTTAGGTTTTATTATGCAAACAATCTTTCTTAAGAGCACTTGTTTTCAAAGCTAAGTTTTCAACATTTCAGACTAGTTGGAACATATTATTATGAATAAAGCACTGAATAGAAGAGAAGAAATTGGCTATTTTTCTTTCAGTTTCTTAAAGGGCAGTTTGAGGAAGGTCAAGTTAACATTCTAAATAAAGAGGATCTTTCCATCAGTCAACGTTGACCACTCATGGATTACAGTGTCTCTCCTCCCCTCCCCTCACTTTCACTTCCTCTCTTGCAAACACACTTGAAATCTTGTGGAAGAAAGGCAGAGGGATCAGCTGTAATAGCCAAAGGCTTTGAGAGGGTACATGGACTTGGTGGCCTCCTGAAGAACCTTCCAACCCTGAGATTCTGTGAGAAATAAAGGAATGCATGAAATTCATCTCAGAGACGGTGGTTCTTTTAGCATAATATTTACATGGCTTATGTTATGTTTCTTCAGGATGAATAGAAAGGCTGGCAAATGCATGATAGATTCTATTTTTCTTTCCCAGATGAGAAGACACTAGGAGTATGGCTCAAACACATGGTTGGAGTAGAAAACATAAAAGGCTTAGAGTGTAGTATATATCTCAAAGCTAGCAACTGGGAACAATTACAGGAACTTTTGTTCCTATTTTGGCCTAAAGTTCTAGAGTTGTAGAGGAGTCCAGAAAACATCAGGTTTCTCTCACTAACAGATTTCCTAATTACATGAGTATATCACAAAACACAACTAGGAGAGATGCTAGAGGCAGCATGGGGGCCAAGTCCTGTGTCAAAGCCGATTCCTAGATAGAAAACTAAGAGTTTAGTATAAATTACATTAAGAAATCTTATTTAAAGGGTTCAAGCAAAGCTGAACCTTTTCATACCACTCCTTATGTGTCTTCTGAACATCCAGGCTCCTACAATTTGGGTATCTGTCACCAATAAACAGGGACCTGGTCCAAATACTAGCTTTATGTTAGGAATGCATTGCCAGAGATTCTGGTATGCAGTTCTCTTTTTTTTCCATAAAAAATTATTGGTTTAAAATTGATCTCCAGTTGCTTTTTTATTAGACCTTTAAATAAACCTATTGTTGGCAGTATTGCCTAACAGCAAAGAGAAAGACTATGGAATCAAACTGACCTCACTGGGAATCTTAGCCTTGATTCATTCTTTTTTTTTAAATCCTCACCTGAGGATATTTTCCCACTGATTTTAGAGAGAGTGGAAGAGAGGGAAAGACAGAGAGAAATATTGATGTGAGAGAAACACAATTGATTGCCTCCTTCACACACCCTGACCAGGGCCCGGTCTGGAGAGGAGCCTACAACCAAGGTACGTGTCCTTGACTGGAATCGAACCCTGGACCCTTCAGTCTGCAGGCCAATGTTCTGTCCACTGAGCCAAACTTGCTAGGGCACCTTAATTCTGTCTAGCAGTGTTAACTTACAGCAGGTTACATATCTTCTCTGAAATTCAGTTTCCTCATCTATAAAATGGTAAGAGTTCTAACACATATGCTACAGGGTTATTGTAAGGATTAAATGTTATAATATTCATAGAGTGATAAGTATCTGACTCATAGTAAATAGTGCATTAAGATCACTATTATTATAACTGATTCTTCCATAGTGGGGCTTGATGGTTTGGACCTATAGCCCTAGCATCTGGAGGTCAAGAATTGATCTCAAGATATTCACAGTCTAGGATCATTGTTTCATTCATTCATTTGTTCATCCAAAAATGTTTATTTAACACCTACTCTCTACCAGGCACTATTTTAGGCACTTGATGTCCCTGCTCTCATGGAATTTACAGTCCAGAAGGAGAGTCAGACAATGAGCAAGTAACTAAACTGATATGTGTTACACGTTGAGATGAACAATGTGAAGGAAACAAACAACAGGCAGTGATAGAACATATCAGTGTGCAGGAACCTCCTCTGATAGGGTGATCAGGAAAGGACTTTTAGAGATGGTGACATTTAAGGCGGGCCTGAAGGATGAAAAGATCTAGCCAGGCAAAAGAACTACTGATCACTCCATTAGCACAAAAGGTAGACACAGTTTCACCAGGAGTACGCCATCTAAGTTGAGAGCTCCAGTTTTCTTCCTATCTGTGCAAGAAGTAGACTTGGCCAGGAACTGTGATAGTTTTGCTAATTTTATTGCATATCACATCACAGTTCTCTAGGGCTCAGCATTTTTTTTAGGATGTTGCACCATATATTAGTCAGGGTCCTCCAGAGAAATAAAACCAACAGGCTATATATGAGATTTTTTATAAGGAATTGGCTCATGCAATTATGGAGGTCAAGAAGTTCCATGATCTGACATCTGCAAACTGGAAAAGCCAATGGTGTAAATTTCAGTCTGAGTCATAATGCCTAAGAACCAGATTGATGTCTAGGTTCAAGCAGTCAGGAAGAGAGAAACTATTACCTTCCTCCCCCTTTTTGTTCTATTCAATGGATTGGATGATGCCCACCCATACCGGAAAGGGCTATTTGCTTTACTCAGTCCACCAATTCAAATGCTAATCTCCTCCAGAAACACCTGTAAAGACACACCTAAAAATAATGTTTAACCAAAGTATCTGGGCATCCCTTGGCTGAGTCAAGTTGACACATAAAATGAACCATCACACATCACCAGGGTTTAGTCCCTGCCCACTGCTGAAGTGCAACTTGTGAGAAAAGAATGAGCTTTCGATCCGGACCCGGAATACAACCTTCTCAGCCATTTCCTAGTTGAGTGAGCTTAGGCAAGTTAATTCTCAGAGTCTCAGTTTCCTCATCTGTAAAATGAGAGTGTGGTTTCTGTTGTTAGGAATGAAGCTGAAATGAGATAATGCATATAAAAGCTTTAATATAATGTCTTTTATAGAGTAGGCACAGAATAAGCAAGTTTTCTCATGGGATTATTTGAAATAGTGGAAACCCACCCCTATTTTCTACCCTAGGTGGTAGAAAAAGGAGTCCTTGGCTGTGTGGTGGCTGCAAATTCTTTGACACTCCTCCTCTCTCCTCCTTGAAAGTGGGCTTACCCGGGTTGCTCATACCTGACTAACAGACTACACAGAGTTGACACTGAGTGACTTCTGAGGCTACGTTGGGAAAGGGAATAGCTTCTGTCTGGCTTCCTCTCTCATGTGAGATGCCCTCACCCAAACCCTGGGAACCCAGCCACCATGCTGTGAAGAAGGCAAACAGCCTCGTGGAAAGGGCATTTCTAGGAGTTCCAGCCACTGCCTTCGGTGATGTCCCAGCCAAGAGGCAGCATCAGCCACCTGACATGTGAATGAATGAGCCTTTGGTTGATTCTAGCCTCCAGCCCTCAAAATCATCCAGTTGACTGAGCAGTTGACTGCCAAGCCCTGCCTACACTGCAGATTTGTGAGCAAAATAGATGTTGTCATTGTTTTAAGCCCTAAATATTGGAGTGGTTTGCTACAGAGCAACAGATAGCTGGAAAAGCACACTTCCCTGTATTGGTCCATCCTGTCCCCAACCCAGAGCCTCTCCCTGGGCCCAAAGTAGCAGAGAAATTAGGAAGGACACTGTACTGCAGTGGGATCTTGTTTTTTCCCCCCAACACCCTGCAAAATTTTGGGCAAGTATTTCTCCTCCATGGGCCGCAGTTCCCTCCAGTGTGGTGACTTTGGATTAGATACTCAGGAATTTGCTAGTCCCATGGTCATGTAGGAAACCGATACAGAAATAGGAAAAATGCTAGCTTTTGGTATTTTGGGGTTGCAAGCCTAAGTTTTACATGCTGTAATATAGAAACCCACTATTCTCTGAGAGCTTTCTTTGTGAATTTTCAACTAGAGAAAGCAGTCTAAGCACCTCTGATCTGAGAGGGAGATTTTGTATGTCTGGAGACCTCTGTGTGAACCAGGAAATGGGCTTGGTTGGAGCCTCATAGGCCTGTCCTGATCCCATTGTCTAGTAATTCTCATGGAGTCCTCATTAGAACCTGTGCCCTGAAGAGGCCTGCCATCCTCGGGGCCCATCTAACACCTGCAAATTCTCTTACAGTTTAAAAACCAGCTAACCGAGTTTTAAGCCCCCATCTGTTGAGTGGTTCTGACAGATGGTCTCTAAAGGGTGCTGTGTGTTTTATCATTTCACTTTCCTCTGAAGAAGGATTTAAAATCAATTTAGGGGTCATGTTCGGACTTTGTCAAACTACAGGCTCCAAGTCAAACAAGAATCAGTCCTCAGGGGCTCTCTAATGACAAAGGGAAAGGAATCTGGGCTGTTCTGAGTATCGGTGTTCTCTCCCCCTCCTTTGCCAAGGGGCTGGCTTTCTTTTGAAGTCTGTTGCCTCCTTCATTTATTCTTTAATTTCAAACCACTGACATGAGTCTGCTCTATCTTGCGTATGTGGTCTAGGCGTCTGTGATGAACAAAAGCTAGCCTGAAAAGGGCTGCTTTGAGAACCAGATCACCATGCCAAACATCACACCTCTAAATGAAACAGAAGAAACTCTTCAAATTAAAGGACACTTTTGGGCAGGTGTCCTCAAACTATGGCCCGCGGGCCACATGCGGGTGTTTTTGCCGTTTTGTTTTTTTACTTCAAAATAAGATATGTGCAGTGTGCATAGGAATTTGTTCATAGTTTTTTTTTAAACTGCAGTCCGGCCCTCCAACGGTCTGAGGGACAGTGAACTGGCCCCCTGTTTAAAAAGTTTGAGGACCCCTGCTTTTGAGCAAGCTTTGGAGGCGGGGAGGGATGATTGTAGAGGCTTTAGAGATCTCAGCTAGTTTATGGGATATCAATCTTAAAAAATGGGTTGGTTTGTTTGTTTCCTCGCCCCCCCCCCCCCCCCCCGCCCTGGCCCCAAACTCCTACCCAGGGATAGGCAGATCATGAAACTCAATGTCAGAAAAAATTACTACTAAGAGCCCAGCAAGAACACAACTTGTTTTCCTTGGTCTGATTAAGGCTGCTGAGATTGGATTATATCCCTGTGCTATTGCGTTTTCTCTCCTTCTATTGCCTAGAGCGTGGCCATTATTGTGATGTTGGCAGAGATGCTGCCTAAGTGCAAGACATGCTTGGTGTTATCCTGAAGGATGGCCAGCGTATGGAGGGCTCTGTTCATCAGTTGGCCTTGGCAGTTGTCAGCCTGCTGGGGGCTGCAGCTGTGTGTAGAAGAGCAAAGGAAAGGGAGGGAATATGCAATTTTGCTCACCTGGCTAGAATGAGAAAGTAGGTCAGGTTTGACAGGCCAGCATCTCTTGCCTGGGGGTCCCTGGTCCTGGACCTGTGGTTGTTGGCTTCTGCTGGTTGGAGCACTAGATTAAGGGATCAGTACCCAGCGTTGGATTGCTAGCTGGGTGAAGGATCTAAGATAAGGATATAAAGGATGTACGTAAAATCAGAGGCAGGAGGGACTTTGGCAACCAGTTATTCTAGCCTCTCTATATTACAATTGCCGAGTCTGAGCTCTACATCCAGGAAGTGATTTTCCCACAGTCTGTAACAGGCTAGACCTCCAGTCTCTTCTCTCAACGCATCCCAGGTCTCAGTTCAGGTCGCAACCTGTAAACGCAGGCCCTTGATCACAGGGGTGACCCGAGGAGCAGTTAGCATCATTAGCCCATACCTGCTATGAGAAAAGCAGTTTAGAGTGTTTGCCCTATGGTTATTTGTCACCAGCGACACCTGAGGGTTATAGATGGCACCTCACATAATGAACCTGGCCCTGCATTCTCCTCCAGCGACAGGGCCGTGGGCAAAAATAGCCTCCCTGCCCAGTTCATGCACAGTCACGCAGGCGTCAAGTCAAGGCAGGTGTCTTCAAGCCCCAGGAAACCCTGTGGCAGTGAAGCTGCTGGTGTGGAAGGGGCCAGTATACTCATTGAGGCAGATTTTGTTGCAAAAGTTTTTAGACTTTTTTTCACGGCTGATGAAACCTTCTGAGTCCCAGCACTCGGAGTAAGTGGTTCTCCTCCCAACCCCAGCTCCTCCTCCAAACCGCTCTTGGGCCCAGTCAAGTAATTGTCAGGCTTTGCTAGCTGGAGTCTTTGGTGGCAAAGTAGGAGCCCTGTAGCTCGACTGTGATTCAGTCCATCTGTATGTGCCTTCAGCTTGCCCTGGAGATTTTTAAAAGATAGAAACCAGAGAGGCTTTTTGTCTTGGAAGAATCTCCGTGAATGATTCTAATTCTAAGAGAGGGGTGGAGCTGGGTCTCTGTGAGCTCCCAATGACTAGGTGAATGTCACAGGAGGAGGCATGAGCTGATTAGCTTTGAAAACCAAGCAGCTTAACTTTGAAGGCTCTGAATGGGTCTGACCTCTTTTTCAGATTTTTTTTTATGAAAATTGATTGGCTTCAGTGTGCTGATTATAGAAATGTTTAAAAATCACATATACTTAAGTTAGTATGATTTGTGTATTTTATGTGACATTTAATATTGATAGTTTTCATTACCATTTAGAATGTAATACTTTCTTTCATTTTTAGAAATGTTTGTTTCTTTTTTTTTTTTTTTTAAATCCTCACCCGATGATATTTTCCATTGATTTTTAGAGAGAGTGGAAGACAGAAGGAAAGACAGAGAGAAATATCTATGTGAGAGAAACACATTCATTGGTTGCCTCCTGCACAAGCCCCCACCAGGGCCAGGGAGGATCCTGCAACCAAGGTATATGCCCTTGATCGTAATCAAACCCGGGATGTCCCCCTTCAGTCCACCGGCCGACACTCTATCTACTGAGCCAAACCAGCTAGGCTAGAAATGTTTGTTTCAATAGCCCTTGAAGTAGGTAAGATACTATCATTGTCTAAAGATAAGGAAACAGCCTTTTTGTCAGTATGATTATCACTCTAAGTGTCCATCTGTCTGTCCATTTGTCTGTCTTTCTTCCCATATCTTTCTGACTGTCCTCTGTCTGTAACTATCCCTCACTCCCCCTCCCTCTTTCTGACTGTCTTCTTCCCACTCTTTTTTACTGCCTTTGTTATTGAATTTCCTGCTCTGTGGAAAGCATTATTCTTTGTTAATTCATTGAGCTGATAGAACTCCTTTGTACCAGATTGGAGCTTAATGGTCAAGGGAACTGGCACCACAGAGTTGAGGACAGAAAACTTCTCAATGTCATCAAAACGTGAGACTCGAAACATCCGTCTCTGACCTCACATCACAATGCAACAGAAGTTCTGCTAAACTAGGGAATGAATATGGATGGTGTAGGCACTCAATAAATGTTTGCTGAATTGAATGCAATAAAAATGATAAAAGAGACATTACAAATGCGTTTTTTAAAACTTCATTACATGTACTGGAAGATGTTTTTGACATTTTATCTACATTCCTAGTTACATCTCTAGCACCAGGCACATATGATGATAGAAGTCCTTGCACTGCTATGTTGTCAATCAACTGGCCTCAGTCAAAACCCATGCTGGCCTCCAATAATTTGATTCTAATGAAGGAAGAGGAGACTCACATTAAAGCAGGCATTGGGGCATTGGTATATGCTTGGCATTTACAATACACATCTCATAAAAATCTTTTAATATTCACATAAGGCAGACTTTTCATCCCCATTAAACTTTTTAACACATGAAAAAAATTGAGACTTGAATATGTTCATTAATCTGCCTCAATCACATACCAAATAAGTAGTCAAATAGAAATGTAAATTCAGGTTTATCAAACTTTACAAATATGTAACCATGCTTTTCCCACACTTTTCTCCCTTGAAATCATATCATAGAAATTATTGTTTGCTGTTTGTTGGATTTGGGTTATCAATAGAAAATGCCCTTCTATATTCTAACTTGGAAACATTTCATTTTGAGTCTCATGAAATTTTAAGCATAAAGCTTTAAATAAGGCAAATGGCTTATGGTGTTCTTACCATTTTTTAGCTTTAATTAATTCATTTTCAATAGAGGAAAACTGAGTTCAGTAGCCCCTATTCGATCATTTCAGCTTTTCATTCAACACCTTTTCTTTATGCTGATAAGTCCTAAATCATGCCTTGAAATTTTTTTGGTCTTAAAAACCTGGGCAACCTACTTGACATGATCAGGAATTGATGCACAAGCTGCGTATGGCCACCCTTTAATTCTGGAATGACAACAAATAGTAGATGACTGTGCTCAGAATTTGCTCAGTGGGCTCATTAGCTAAATTATGCTGTCAGGATATAAACATGGAAGCCTATTTTATGATAAAAAGTAATGATACATAGAATTTGAGCATGATTCTTCTGCAAAAAAGAACATGTACATTTGTAATGTGTCATTTATTTTTCAACAAAATCCATTTGGTTGTTCTTTTTCTATTGACACAGGCTCCTAGCTCCAGGCCAGGGCCACTTGTATGTGAAACTCCATTTTATGTCTGCAGCATCCAAGCACTTGGGTAGTAGTTGATGAATAAATGAATGAGTTTAATGTGACATGACTCCTCCCTGACCTGAGGCACTTTAAAAGCTACTGCCAAAGCCATCTTTCTACTTGGCTGTTGGTGATCTCTCCGCCTCTCAATTCCTCCCATGCCAAGATCTGGGTTTCAGGGCTCTCCATAAGCCCCCCAGGAATGCACTTTTGCCTTGTCCCCTCTTGTGCCTGTGTTTCTCTTTCTCACTTTAGCTTACTCTCCTCAGGACCTTTCTCTTCCTCCTGGGTCTCATTCCAACTCCAATCATTGCCCACCCTTGTAGACAATACTGTGCTGCTCTGGGGAACTAGCCAGAATGTTTCCCAGTGGTAGATGCTCAGGGAGGATTATATAAAAGGAAACAGACACCAAGTTGGGAAGGACGGTCAGTAGATTCTTCTTTTCTGGGCAAACCTTGCTCATGACAGATGTCCCTGCCACCTGCTGCTTTGCTCTGGACTCCCTGGTTTGTCAGTTCTTTTCCTAAAATAATGCCAAGAACTGAATGCATTATTATCTATGTGCTTTGCCCATTGCAGAGCCCAAGGGAGTCACTGCTGTCCATAGTCTAGAGGTTTGCTGTTAGTGGTGTCACTTAAGATTGGAGTTAATGTCTTTTTAGCAGCCATGCTGCATTGATACTATTGTTATATAAGAGCTTAAAGCAGTCAAACATCCAAACTTGTTGTTTTTTGTTTTTTTTTTTCTTTTTTTACATGAAATGTTGTAAAATCAGCACCAACTGCAACACCCCATTCTAGAGTTATGTAGGAGATATTTTTACATTAAAAAAAAAGGAATTCACATTTAACAGAGCATTATGAAAAAAATACAAATACATAACCTACTCATAAATACATTATGCAAATATATGTACCACTAGCATTTTAAGGTATAGCTTTTCCAGCTATATTATATGTATTTATCTCTAGCTATTTACCACTTCTATATTTTTTAACCAAATTAGGGCCACACTGTGTGCAGTGTTTTATAGCCTGCTTTTTTATTTAACACTAGTAGCCCGGTGCACGAAATTCGTGCACATCAAAAGGGGATTAGAGGAAATAATTTAACATTGCTATTTGCCCTTTCTCTATAATAGAAGTGTCAGAGATGAAAGAAAATTAGTAAAATGTATATGAAAACCTTCCTCCTGTCAGAGTCTGGGGCACACTACGGGACCCAGAGTCAAGTCCCTGCCTACCCACATGCACCTCAAAATCGTGTGAGACCCAGACCTGGCCGGCCCCCCCACACTGGGCTAGATCCAGACCTGGTCAGTCCCACCCCTGTCAAGCCCCACTGGGTGGGGGGGCATGGCCTGAGTTCCCCCAACCCAGCACTGGAGGTGTACCTTGAGGTCCCCCATCAAGCCCCGCTGGATGGGGGGCACGGCCTGAGGTCCCCTGTCAAGCCTAGCCTGGCAGGGGGGTACAGCCTCAGGTCCCCTGGCCCGGTGCTGGGGCAGGGGTCCTCTGTCAAGCCCTGCTGGGCGGGGGGGTGCGGCCTGAGGTCCCCTGGCCTGGCATCGGAGTGGGAGGGCGTAACCTGAGGTCCCCTGTCAAGCCCCATGGGGGCAGGGGAGGGCGTAGCCTCAGGTCCCTGCTGATTGCTCATTAAGGCTCCTTATGGGAACTTGGCTTCAGCTGTGGGTGCAGCCATCTTGGTGATGGAGTGATGGTCAATTTGCATATTCCCTCTTTATTATATAGGATATTATGAAAATACTAGAGGCCCAGTGCCCAGCATTCGTGCACTGGCTTCTAGCTTCCTGTGTTGAGCATCTGCCCCCTGGTGGTCAGTGCACGTCATAGCGATTGGTCATTCTGCCATTCGGTTGATTTGCATATTAGAGTTTTATTATGTAGGATATCTTCATCAATAAGTAAATTGCTGCAACATCTTTTGCCTGGATAGTATTATATTTTAAGTATACCCACAGTGTATTCAACCTTTCATCTACTCTTATGGAACTATTTCTAATATGTGGGTATTATTGAGGAGCATCATTGAGGCTAAGCCTTTGTGCACATCCATAGTTATTTCCTTGGGGTGTTTCTTGAATCAGTAAATCAATGGATAAGTCATTTTAAGAATTTTGATACATAAGCAATTGATACTCTGGAAACTTTAAGGAGTATTATATTTTATCTTAATTGGGCTTAGATAATTTCAAATTTTGACTCTTTTTTGTTGCATCAGTTATTACTACAAATTTGATAAGGAATTCTTCCATTTCTTGTCATTGATTTTTTTAAATTAAATAAGATAAGGTCACTCATTCTGCAAATATTTACCAGTGAATACTGAAAAAGGCACTGCTAGGTTCTAGGATTAGAAATTCAAGAGCACATAAGCCTTAATCTTGGTCCTCTTTTATTAATACAAGAAGCATTGTTCCATTAATAAACAGTTTGAGACATTTTATATTAAACTTGCTCCCTTCCTTAATGCCCTAAATATAAGTTACTTTGTCAAATTTTAAAATACATTGTCAAAATGGAAATAAGGGCAATTCAGCATGAGTATGACTTTTTTATTTTCTACCCTGGATATTCTTTTTTCTTAAAGGCACATGTTTACTCTAGTAAATAAGAAAAATTCATAAAAGTATAAAGAAGAAAATAAATGACCAGACCATTCAAAGACAATTACTGTTAATTGTGTATTTTCTTCCAGGCATTTCCTTTGTATATTTTTTACATAGCTGAGATCATATATATGCAGTTTTCCAAGCATAAAATGTAAATATTTCCTCATGTTATGAAAAACTCTTTGAAAACATCATCTCTAATGGCTTCATAATATTCCATCATGGAAATGAATTAAAAATATAGAGTTTGTTGGCTAATAGTGAAAACTCTGAAGTAAGGTTGCATGGGCATCTCGTCCTGATGCTGCCATGGGGTAGGTCAGCTTGTGATCTCAGACCAATTACTCAACCTTTCTGTGGCTCAGTTTTTTTTTTATATGCAAAATGGAATATTTATAATCTCTTTTAATGTTTCTATAAGGAATACATGAGTCAATTCAAGTAAAGCTTAAACTAGTACTTGGCACATAATTATTCTAACTACTGCTAGATCAGTGGTCGGCAAACTCATTAGTCAACAGAGCCAAATATCAACAGTACAATGACTGAAATTTCTTTTGAGAGCCAAAATTTTAAACTTAAACTTCTTCTAATGCCACTTCTTCAAAATAGAATCGCTCAGGCCATGGTATTTTGTGGAAGAGCCACACTCAAGGGGCCAAAGAGCCGCATGTGGCTCGCGAGCCGCAGTTTGCCGACCACAGTGCTAGATATTTAAGTTGTTTCAAATTGAGATAGCATTTCCTACTATAAAATTACTGAAGAATGCAATTGTTAACAAATATTTTTATAATTTCAGAATATTTTTAGGGTAGAATCAAAGTTTTAAGATTATAAATATTGTCAAAATTGTTTATATGCACTTATCTACAGTACAGTACAGTTTGTTTTCTCTGTAGGGAGATAGTTATGCCCAAATCAGAATTACCTGTGGGACTTTTGCAATTCTCCTCTCATCCTCTCCCCATCATCCTCATCCTCCCTCCCCCAGATGACAAGTAAGAATCAAAATCTCCAGAGCATTTGAGACTTATCTTCTTAATGTCTTCATATGCAAATGGAGGATATCACTATGTGTTTCCTAGAGTTGTGATCCTACCTAATAAAAGAGTGATATGCAAATTAACCATCACTCTTCTACACCCACAAGCCACGCCCAACAGCCAATTAAAGCAAGTATGCAAATAAACCTAACCAAGATGGCTACAGCCACAGAGAGCAAGAGGGAGGCTTGGATTTCCCAGGCAATGGAAGAAGCCAAGCTTTCTGCCCGCCCTTGCTGACCTAAGCATCCACTCAAGGCTACAAAGTTTCAATTATAGAAGGTAAACAAATCCAAACAGAAATGGCAGCAGCCACGGAGCTAGAAAGAGTGGAAGGCTAGGGTTGCCCCCGGCAATGGAAGAAGCAAAGCTTTGCACACACCCTGGCCAGCCCAGGCCTGCACTTAAGGCTACAAAGTTTTAATTATATACAAACCCCAACAGAAATGGCTGCCGGCCATGGAGTGAACAGGAGGCTTGGCTCCGCTCCAGGCTACAAAGTTTCAATTGTAGAAGATACATAAATCCCATATACCAGGGCCTCCACTTGGGTTGCCAGGGGGCATGGCTGGCCTGCAAACCACCACAGGCCCCTCGCTCAGGCTGCCCCACACCCCAAGGGAACCCCCACCCTGATCCAGGACACTCTTCAGGGCAAACCAGCTGGCCCCCACCTGTGCACCAGGCCTCTATCCTATCTAATAAAAGAGTAATATGCAGATTGACCATCACTCCAACACACAATATGGCTGCCCCCATGTGGTCAAAGATCCTGCCCCGATGTGGACTCAAGATGGCCACCACAAGATGGCCAGCAGGGGAGGGCAGTTGGGAGGGACCAGGCCTGGAAGGGAGGGTAGTTGGAGGCGATCAACCTTGCAGGGGAGGGCAGTTAGGGATGACCAGGCCAGCAGAGGAGGGAAGTTGGGGGCAAACAGGCTGGCAGGGGAGCAGTTAGACATCAATCAGGCTGGCATGGGAGTGGTTAGGGGGTAATCAGGCTGGCAGGCAGAAACGGTTAGGGGCAATCAGATCCCACTGGGATTGGGCCTTAATGGGCAATCAGACATCCCTCGAGGGGTCACAGATTGGAGAGGATGCAGGCTGGGCTGAGGGACACCCCCCTGCCCCCATGCACAAATTTCGTGCACCGGGCCTCTAGTAAATAAATGAATGAATGTGCATAGGATTTTACACATACTAAGCACTCATTGTTAGTCCTTATTACATTATTATTAAAAATAATTAAATGTATTATTTATACTCCTAGGAATGTATATAATTATTTATTTTATTACCCCTTATCAGTTTTGGGAATAATTATTTTAAAATTTGTTTAAATTATTAAATATTATTTTGAAATATTTTCTAATTCTGTAAGAAAAAGTAGTATTTCACAGTGTTTTAATTTGTTTTCCTTTGGTTACTGTTGGATTTGAGCTTTTCTCAAAAATTAATTAGTATTGTAGTTTTCTATGTATGTGTCAAAAGAGTGAAGGAGAGATAGAGAGAGAGAGAGAGAGAGAGAGAGAGAGAGAGAGAGAAATATCAGGATCTATATATTTTAGAAGGGTCTTGATTTTGTACTTCTTTTACTTTTTATTTGGTGGGATATGTAGTTGTGGGAGTGTGTTGCTCTTTTGATAATAAGGATATTATCCTTAATCTGACCATGTCTAAACCTATTGAACTTGTTTTGTCTCCCTATGGTCAGTATATGTATGATTCTAAAGGTTTCTAAGCCATCTGGTTAATTACACATTTTAGAATTTTACCAGAGACCATTGTTAAACTTACAAGTCTATGGTCCCTGAATTCCATTTTATTTTACTATTTTAAAAAATCTGAAAACATTAGTCAGTTTTCTATCTCTGGCACAACTTAAAATCTTCATGATTGCTCAGAGCTTTCATAAGAACCTGATGGAGATTTTCTGCAGCGCTTTTTGCTTGGACCTGAATGTGGGCAAGCAGAATAACTATAAAGAGCACAGAGAAGAAAACGGCATAGGTCTACAAATGTGGCCAGTGAGGAAAGCATGGATAGGACTTCTGGGGTGTGTGCTAACAGGTATTGCCTCCCCCAACTCTGCCCAGTTCAGTGTCTGGATCCCCAGTATACTCTCAGTGAATTTCAATATACCTGGAAAAGTACCTTTATATCTGGTTATATTCTTCTAACTTTTTCATCTTCTGATTACAGTAATTTCTCAATAGTGGCAGATTTAATAGTCACATTTTCTATTATTTGCAAATGACTCCAAATTGCATGATATATAGTAAATTGTCATTTTGCTGAGATAAGAATTTGAAGGTCTCACACTATTAGGTTGGGTGTGGTCACAAGTCACTTAGTGAGTGATTGTTGTTTTATGCCTACTGTGGCAATGCATTTTAAGAAGGTAATGATAAGTGATTCAAGGATGTAGGGATTCCAGAAGTCTCTGGCTATATTTGCACAAAAAAACAAGGGTTTACCCTGCGTGCATGGCCCAGGGCAAAATGATGTCTCTCTTTCCCACCCTGTGCTAATCTTTTGCCAAATTTGAGCAATTAGCAGGGACATGACTTCACTCTCCTACAACACCTTTCCAGGTGCACAGTTGTTAGTGATAAAAGTAGTATTATTTAATTAGCTCTTGCTTCATTTACCTGCTCCAAATATTTTCAGTGCTTACTTCTGACTGCTCTTGAGCTGGATTGACATAGGGCACATTATCCTGATGAGATGGAAAGCTTTGGTGTACATTTGGAGATATTCGGGGAACTCAGGAAATACTTTCATTTTCCATCCAGAGGTTTAATGTTGTGTAGATGCTGCCTGAGTGTAACTTGCTCATATTGACTATAATCTTTTATTCAGTAGGCTACAAAGCTTAGTTTCTTATCCACCTGGAGTAGTAGCCATCATGCCCAATGCTGCCCAGAATCTCCAATGACAGCAAGACCTGGGAAGTCTTGGGAGATAGAGTGTCACTTGCAGACAGAGTCCATTATCTTGGAAGCCACTCCTAGAATCACTGTCGAAAGCAATTTCTCAGAGATAATGCTCAAACCTTAGAGGGCTCTTCCTGCCACTATGATTGAAGGGACAAGGGAGGAAGCCAAGCCATCTTGGTCGGCAAATGTCATCAGTCATGATGAGCCACTAATCCTGATGAGACTTCTGATAAGACTCTGGTGTGATGAAAGATGAGGCAGTGGATGGCAGTTAACTCAGTCATTTGTAATCATTACTTTTTGGCCATTCAGTAACCATCCTGTGAAATTATTTTGTGCATTTCTCTGAGTAGAGAAAGGAGCCGAATTTTACCCTTTTCCTTTGGTGTAGCAGCCCAGCAGTTATAAATGCTTGAAGGGAATGTCCTAGGGCCCCATCACATCCAACTTCAAGACCCTTACCCAAATCACCTGCATTGTGTGGGTGATGACAAAGTGTTGGACACACCTGCGCTTTTCCTAGCTGCCCACAGAGTAAGCCCAGAATTCTTTTATGACTAGCATCTGTATTGCTGTCTCAGATGTTTGCAGGGCAAGATGCAGAGTGGATGGCACTCTCTGTGGCTTCTTGCAGTGTGACTGTGGCCCAGAGCTTCCTTCCCCAGCAGTGTGCATTGGTGTTGCATGCGTTTCAGATGGCCGCCAGGTGTGTAGAAGAGATACCAATCTGTTGAACCCTCAGCACTCTGGGAGGCTGGATTGGCCCAGGAGTGGCTGAAGCACTCAGTCCATTTGCCTCTAACTTTAGGCAGCTTCTTCTATTTAACCCAGTGGGCCATACAAATATTAGCATTTTCTCTGCGTGTCATGATATAAAACAAGGTTAGGAAGCACTGATTTAACCTCTTTGGTTTTCATTTTCCTTCTCTGGAAGTTGGGCTTTTATTGTTTTGTTTTTTTAATGTATTAATTTGTTTTGCTGCAAAAATCTTTATTTCCATTTGGTCCAAGCATGGGAGAGGGCTCCATGGTTGCAGAAGCCAGACAGCCGGGGATGCAGAGGGGCCTCTCAAAGGCCTCTGGGCTCCAAAGGCTCCTAGTCGTGCTTGAGGGTGAGCCTGTTGAAGAGCTACTCGCCCCGCTCAGCCTGGGGGCTGGCCAGCCTGTGGAGGTGAGTCAGGTGTCGCCCATCTTCCTGATGAGTTTCACCTCCTCACCCAGGAAGTGGTTCCCCAAGAAGTCACAGAGATGAGGGCCTGTAGGTAGAACCAGGGCAGGCAGATTCACAAGGGCCTGGTTCAGGTTCCTCTCCAAGGCCATGGCGGCTTCCCTGGTGTCCTGAGTTTTGCCCACTCATCTTGGGGAGGCTCCAGTACATCCTGAAGAGAATGCAGCCACCGCACTGATTTTGCATCTTTAAGAGACGCTCAGCACCCTCGTGCTTCTTTTCTGCCAACTTTCGAAAGAAGCAGCCTACTCCTCCAGAGCCACATTGTCTGGGTGGAAATAGAAGCCTAGAGAGAGGTAGGTGTGGGAGGCCTGCAAATGCAGGTTGGCCAGGTGGTTGACAGCAGCCTCCACCTCAGTGGGATAATTCTGACGAGTTTGGGAGCTCATGGTTGTTCAGCAATAAAGGAGTTAAGGTCAAAAACCGGTGTTGGTTGATCTTGGGAGCTGAGGATGGCTGTGGTGGTTCCCAAGGTGGTGACTGGAAAAGAAGTTGGAGGCTAGAAGAAGGGGCATTCCTGGGTCTTTTTAAGCAAATGACAGATCCGGGGGACACCCAGATGTGTCTGAACTGCAAGTTGGGCTTTAACAAAATTATCCCACAAGGCCATTGTGAAGATCAAATACTTGATTGCATATAGGTGCGCTTTAAGAGCTGCTGCACACTTATCAGATGTTATCACTGGCCACAAAGAGAGAGGACTCTGTCTCCAGTTTTCCCCCATTGGCTGTCCCTTTGAAAGTGGGATGGAATTCCACTTTAAAAATCTTTCTCAAGTCATGAAACCAATGTACTGAATCTCTCATTAAAGTTTAAGCATTGACATAATACATTTTCTATAGTTTTGGGTTCTTGTGACTTCCTTTAAGACATCTACCAAGCAGAAGTTCCTTGCTTCCCTGCCCAGTGGTGCTGAGGATACACAGCAGTGTATCTGCCTCCCCTGGTCTATCTGCATTAGGGTCCCAAGTCCACCCAGGCTCAGGCCTCCCTTCCTGCTATTGACCAGCCTTTGCTCCCTCTTAGCCTGTGTTGCCTTGGAATGGAAGTTTCCACAGTTTTAGCATCTGTGCTCTAGGGTATAAGCTGGCTGGTGTTGACCCCCCAGGTAGTTCCAAAGAATAACTTCACCTCTCTCCTCTCAGTCCTCAGACAGAGATCTCATGAGTTGAGAGGAACTCCCTTCTGCCCTCTCCTCATCAGTCCTTAAGCCAAATTCTACCTTGTTAAGTGTGTAAAAACCAAGTCACAAAACAATCTATAATAATAAAAGCATAATATGCTAATTAGATGGGACATCCTTCCGGACAAAGCCAGGGCTGAGAGGGAAGCCTGGGTCCCAGGTGCCAGAGGGAAGCCGGTGCCAGCAGCTGGGGGAAGGAAGGCCTACTCTTTCACAAATTTCATGCATCGGGCCTCTAGTATACCATAAAATGTTAACACTTGTTTTGTGGATGCTGGAGGTATGGCTCATATTTGATTTTTTTCTTTAGACCTTCCTGGACTTTTTCTGGTTTTCTTTAGTGAAGCTAAGAGTGTATTAAGTTACATTTCTAAGAGATGCACTCAAGATGTGCTTCATGAAGGCAAATAACAGCTCTGACATTTCTTCATACTTACTGGCTCAAAATTACTGCCTCTGCTTTCTGAGCCAGGTGGTTTGGAGGGTGGAAGTCAGGAGGAAGGGAGAGGAGGCAGCGTGTGGATCATTGAAGTTCCTCTTTTCAGACGTTGCTCTGTCAGCTAATTCCAGGGTGCTCCTCTGTATGGTGGCAGCATGACTTTCATGTTTTCCCCAAGGTGTTTTATGGTCTTTTTATAATGGTACTTTGAGTAACTTTCTCTTGTAACTTCTAAGTAAGGGGAAAATACCAGATGCTTTCTTTCTTTCTATGCACTTTTTCTTTCTTCTTTGTTTCTGCCCATTCCTTATCTCTTCTTTCAACTTCCTCCCTCTTCTTTTTTCTCTTTTCCAGCTGCTCCCTTTAATCTCTTCATCTACTATTTAAAGCAAAATAAAACCTGGCAGTAAGAAAGAAAGGATTTGGTTATGTTAGTCGGGGCCATGGTGAGGGGAATGCAAATATAGGTTGATCATTAGGAGCTAGATGGCTGCAAGAGTGGTTCCAAGGGCAGTTTTATCCCTTTACTTTTTCAGAAGGTAATTCAGGTTTCAAATTGGTAACAACTGGCATATCTTCATTTAACTTCACCCTTAAGGTTGGGGATGGGGGGGTGGGAATTGCCTGAGAAATTGATGCTTAAATTGGGGTCCTAAAATGGATGAATAGCGTTAACTAGTTAAAGAGAGTGGGATGGGGGCCAGAGAGGTCACTTGTCCTCAGTGAGGAGAATGCTGCAGACACCTGTGATCTGACCTGCTTTTCTGCTGCATGTATTTCAACGTCTCTGTTCTCTAGGGGGATCTACATCTCTCTAAGAGGTTCTGAACTAAACAGTGGCATCACTGGTGGTCCCCACAGCAGGGTTCCTCAGTGACACGTCACTTTTCTTGGTAGTGATTGAGGAGCAGGTGCTCTGGACTGACAGTCTTGGGCTTGAATAGACCCCTACCCTTTCTGTTTTCCCCACCCCATATAAGTCTTTAACTAGTCAATTCTACTCATCTACTTTAGGACCCCAACTCAAGCATGAATTTTTCAGGCAACCCTCCCTGGCCTTAAGGATGACATCAAGTCCCTCTTTAATACATTCTCATAGGACTGTGTATCTATCTCACCTTTACAACACATGCCAACATTGAGACGTTACAAGGATTTGTGAGGTGGTTGGATTGCTGCTCCACCATACTCTAAGCTCCTCAGCCTATAAGCTCTAAGAAGGTAATGTTTAATTCTGCTCGCTAATGCATCTTATCTGCCAAGGGAAGAGCTTGGCACATAGGAGATACTCAAAATAATTACTCTTAGCTCCATACCTTTTGGCTATAGGACCTTAGGCAAGTTACTTAACCTCTCTGAGCCTTAGGTCCCTCAATGGAAATGGGGATAATAATCCCTCATTCAGACAATTGTGAGATTTACACTGACAATGGTTGTAAAGCACCTCATATTGTGCCTGCATACAAATAGGCACACACACGAAGTCATGTGTTTTGTTTTGTTTTTCTTATTTTCTTTTTCATCCCTGAGTATTGCAGAGTAGCAGTTTAAAGAGCAAAAATTCATGGGCCCCTATTTCTTTCCCCTCCTCCCTTCTTTATTCCCCTCTTCCTTGGTTGGGTGAGGCATAGAAATGAAGGGTCAGAAGACCAGATTCTTGATTTTTCACTAATGAGATGACCTTGGCTGAAACATTAGTCCTTCCTGTGTTTCAGCTTCCTCATATATGTGGTGGCAGGACATAAATAAGTGTTTTTTATCGTCTTTCCCAACTCTCTCACCCTGGGTCTCTGCATAGGGGTCAAGGATAACACTGACCACTGATATTCACAGTATAAGATGAAAGGAAGCAAAGAAGAAATGCAGCACCAGAACCAGGAGAAGCAAATTAGGCTGTTGGCCTATCTATTTTTAATCCAAGCTGAGTTTATTTTAGTAAGACAGGTGAAGAATGTTTTAAAATGCATCATTATGACAATGCCCTTTGGTAGCAGCACAAGGATTTTCTAGTGTATCTTTCTTCAAAAGAGCCTGAGGGCTTTGTACATACTGTCTCATTAATTCTCAGAGTGTCTCTACAGTTGGACGGGGAAGTAGATGAGTTCTGTTTTATATGCAGAGAAACAAAGCTTCCAAAAGGTTAAGTAGCTTACCCAAGGTTGTACAGTAACATCACTGTTCCCAGGAACCCAGGTCTCTCTATCCAGCACAGCTGTGAGAGCATTCTGCTTCCAGGCTCTGGAAATGTGCCCACCCATGGGTGAGGTCTTTGTTCTGAGCAATGTGATATTGAAAGTGTGGTTTCCTGGAGGACAATCCCTTTTTCCTGAAATGAGAAGGATGACAAGTAGATAAAGAGGGATTGGAAAAAAAAGAAAAGAAAAAAAGGAGGGATTGAAAAGACTAGAAGTTAGTAGAATACCTTATCCCTCTCCCTCCTTCCATCCCAAACATCCTTACCCTGGACCAGTTAAGATTCCATCTCAAGGGTCAAGCATCAGACCTGGTTGCCATGGAAACTGTGCTAGCTGAGCTTGAGGCTCCGGAGAGCCAGCTGCATTGACTAAAGGTGTGTGAATCTAAGTCACCTTCCTGGCTGACCGGAAGGGATTCTGTCATCCTCACTTAGGAGAATGTTGCAGGCATCTACAACCTGATCAATCTTTCTGCTGTATTTAACTCAGGGTAGCTATTCTCCAGAGCAGTCAACATCATCTCCAAGAGATCTGTGGTGGAGTGTGGCATTCCTGTTCAGTCCACATATCAAGCATCCTCAGTTGTATGTCCTATCCTGGTTCTCACTCTCTATGACCTAGGGTAGGGCAGTTGTGCTTTCTGAGCCTCAGTCTTCTCATTTAGAAAAGGGGTTAACTAACAGAATGATTATGGGTCTTGAGAGGGAATGGCTCTGAAAGGCATCAGAGAGTCATAAATCATGATGAATGTGTTTAATAGTTAGTGCCCATGATTCTGCGGTCACCAAGTCTTATGAAAATGGGCCATGATCTTCCCTTGGGTCACCCTGTTAACTGTCTCTTCTCAACTTGACATATCAAGTAAAGAAAAGAGCCAGGTGTTTCTGGAAAGTTTGTAACTTTTTGTTTAATTTACCCAGAAACTACAGGCACTCCCTTGCTCTGAAAGAGCAAAGTCTTTCATTGGTGGACTTGGTTTTCCAGGCTGTCAGGTCTTTGTGTCACGTGCAGTATATTAATTATTTAGTGCTCAATAAAGCTTTCTGAGATCACAAGATGAAAGGCCTTGTGTCAGTTCAAAGTCTTCCTTTTGATTATTATTCTAGTCAACATATTTTATGGAGAGAAAATAGGCTTGATCATCATAATGGAGTAAATTTCTTAAAGAGTAGAGTACAAGCAAACCACAAAAATGGGCTCAAAACAGATAGTCATGTTGCTCTGCTAAGGGAAGTACTCAGGTGTGTGTGTGTGTGTGTGTGTGTGTGTGTGTGTGTGTGTGTGTGTAGAATCAGGCCACCTGGAGAGTGATAATCCTCTTAACTGTCAGTCTTCCTTTGCTACCACCATGAGAGTCCACCTTGGCTAGGTAGGAAGGACCAGTGACTAAGAACACTTGGAGCAGAGGTTCCAGAGCAAGAGAAGACATTACAGGGCTCACAGGCCATTCAGGAGCCCTTGCTTGGGAGAGTGAGGTCATCTCTAGATAAGTAAAAATGTAGCAACTTGGGACACAAATTCTGAAGGGGTAGCATAAAATGTCACATTGCCTTTATTATCTAGTAGCCTTTGTAGACATGATCAGGAGATGCCTCTGATAAGACCCTGACCTTGACCGTGGGAAGCATATTCTACATGAGACTAAAACACAGCTCCCATGAAAAGTTTTTCCCTCTCTTTTTTTCTAAATATGTGTGCCTGAGATTTGTAAATTCCTGTTCAGTCCACATATCAAGCATCAAGAAATTAATATACTATTATACTCCATTGTCAGTATCAACATGTTTGATAAATGGCCTGTCACTGCCCTGAGTGATAATAAGCAGTGGTGGTTAAGGAGGTTGGGTAGGTCCAGTTCAAGTTTCAGTTTGGCCCATCCTGAATCCCAGTTCAACTGCTTTAATGAGGGAAGATGGGAAACTTTGGAGTAGGTGGGATTTGGATTGGGCCTTTAAGAAAGGGTAGGATTTAGGATAGCAGGGGATGGAAAAGGACATTTTAGGCAGAGATCAGCTTGGCTAAAAGTTTGGAGACTTGTGAGTAATTGAAACCATAGAATGTGGAAGGATCCTGAGTGGCAAATAAGGCCCCAAAAGTAAGTAGTGGTTAAAATGTGAAGGCTTCAAATTTCAGCTATTTCTACAGTAACTACTTTGTTTGTCCCTTTTTAGTGTGGGTCTAGTATACCTTGCAGGTAATCCACTTCCCGAAGGCAGGGGCTGACACAACAACTTCCTTTGTATCTCCCTCAATAGTCCTTAATGCTGTGCCTGGGGAAGGAGTGCTGCTTTTATTGACTGACAGATGTGATTCACCACTGAATGAACTCAGTAGTTACATGCAGTTCCTTTTGGGGTTGTGGAGAGGCAAGATACTTGTTCAAATGAAACCGTACAAGAGAATATTATAGCAGATAATAATTTTGCTTCAAGAATTGAGCTACCAGAAGAATGAGAACCTTCCCTGGCAGTGTGGGAGTGGAGCTTAGAGAAAGGTGGAGTGCAGTGGGGCTGTTTAGCTCCATTCAGATGCCGCCCCTGACACTAATAGGTTCTCTCTCAATGAGCCAGCTGGAGGAGAAGTAAAGCAAACTGGAGAACTGACGATGTGTGACCTGGAGAGGACCTGAGTGAACGCTAGTTCAGCCTCCTCGTGTTCCAGGCCTAGAGAAGGTGTGGGAGGTCTGTGTGTTCAGGACAAAGGCCACATCTGCTAACTTTCCTCTTTAACCTTCAACATCACTGCTGACTCTAGTCGTCCTAGAAATGCACTGAGAAGGTTTCTTTGGCTGAGCAGGGATGGGCTAAACACAGTGGATACCGAAAGCAGTTCTCTAGGGCTGCCAGTCCCGCTCTGTGCCCAGCCTTGCAGTGCCTGCTCACCACCACCATTTGACCCATTAAGCTTTGCTTTGTGTGACACAAAATCATTGTACAGGAATGCATTATTAAGTGTGTTTTGAAATGCAGGGGAAAACCAGCAGGCTGTCACTGATTGTTTCATTGTTGGAAGGAAAATAAATAATTAAAATGTGTACAAGGCAAGGCAGGAGCAGTTCCAAAGAGTGTTTAGAAGAGAGGCATTTTTACATTTTATTGATGTAGGTTTGTAAAACATGCTTACTGGTGAACCTAGGGCATTCCTGTAAATAACCTCCACACACGTAGCTCTTTATTATTTATGCCAACACATGTGTGATATTTTCACTAGATTATGTTCACTGGCTTAGGAATAAACAGACACAGAGTGGGAAATAGAGATATGGCCAACTGGCTGAAAGTGGGATAGCAGAGACCATGGACAGTTGGCAGAGCTAATAATTAAGCAGGGAGTAACAGAGTGGCAGCTCTTTGGGAACACTTCAGATTTCTGGACATTGCATTCAAGATCCAAAATAAAGGAGAGGAACCCAGACTCCCATTCATGATGGATTCTGAGGCAGAGATAGGAGCATAAAACTTCAAGAATGGCATGACTGATATTTAAAGAGTACATCTTGCACACATTCTCATCTGGCCCTTCCAAAACCCTGAGAGTTGGTAGAGTGTACATTATTCTTGTCCTTACCATCTTTTTCAGAGCATGGAGGCTCCACAGAGTATGTGATTAGCCTACAGCTAACAGTTTTCCCAAGGGCTCTGGTTTCATTCATTTGACAAATATTTATTTAGTGTCTACTATGTGCCAAGCATGGGGATGTAGCAGTGACTAGTGCAGAAGATACACATTAAATAAATTAATATGAATCTAAGAAACAATAAATGCAGGGGAAAGGGGATAAAGAGTAGTTTGTGGGGAGGGACATTTTTGTACAAGATGATAAAGAGCAATTTCTGAGGAGGTGGCACTTGGGCAGAGACCTGGGTGGAGAGAGGGGATGACCACCTGTGCCTGAGGAGAGGAGCTCTCCAGGCTGCGGGCATTACCAGTGGAGTGTGCTTGGTGAGTTTGAGGCACAACAAGGATGCCTGTGGGGCTAGAGCTCCATGAGCGAGGGAAAAATGGTTGGATATGAGGTCAGAGAACCAGGGGTCCGGTCATGTGGGGCCTTCAAGGAGCAGACAATGGCAAGAAACGTGAAAGCGATTTCAGGGCCAAAGTGTCCATCTAGCTGCTGTGTGGAGAAGACCCTCCAGGTGAGCAATAGTAGAAAGAGGGAGACCAGCTTGGAACGTACAGCAGTGGTTAGGATGAAAGGTAATGTGAGAGAGCTGAGAAGGAGTAACGTTCAGGTAAAGGTTGATGAATTGATGTGGAGTGTGTGAAAAAGAAAGATGT
Organism: Eptesicus fuscus; assembly: GCF_027574615.1. Lineage (NCBI taxonomy): Eukaryota > Metazoa > Chordata > Mammalia > Chiroptera > Vespertilionidae > Eptesicus > Eptesicus fuscus. Next base: position 13,716,251 of record NC_072488.1, on the reverse strand, counting down.
CAAGGATTCCTCTTTGGTTTGGGGCCCAGGCAATTACATTCTGAAATAGGGAACACCTGGGGTTCAGGTGGAGTGACATTAAGTATTTATTTTTCATATGTTAAGTTTGAGATACTCATCAGACAATACAATGAACATTTCAAACTGGCAGTTGGATATACCAGTATATTATGTTGTTCAGGGGAAAAGTTGGGTGTAGAGATATAAATTTGGAAGCGCTGGTATATAGATGTGATTTAAATCTGTGAAACTAGATGAGATCATTTTGAGAGTAAGTTTAGATGGAGAAAAGAAAAGGCCCAAGCTTCCCAACTTATAATAATTGTCAAATAAAATAGAGGACCACCCCCCAAAATCATTCACACACAAATCCAAACCAAGGCTGAGCTTATTTACATGTCAGGCAAGGAGAAATTCACTGAGTATTTCTCTAAGGAAGAAAGGTCAGAGTTTTTAAACCTTAGGAAGAAGGATATAAGGTGGTCGTGCTAATTCAGAACTGAAAATCAGCACTGTGGATAGGAGAGAATGAGTTTCTAAGTCTGTATGTGATTGTTTAAAACAAGTCCCTTGTTCATTGAAGTCTAGGAAGGGTCGTATGTCCTGGGGTCACTTGGAATTCATGTTTGTTTGTTTTTAATCTTTGTCAGCTGATTGAAGCCACTATAATGAAACAGTATTCGGCCATGAAATCTCCTAGGCATTTGCTGCTGGAAAGTGGAGAATGCTCATTTTGTAGAGCCTGGAAGATGGAGAGGATCTGGCAAAGAATAGTAAAGAGGATTTGCCACTGAAGTAGGAGGCAAGGAATACGGCAACCAAGGACTATGTGGTCACCAGGATATGAGGAATCCAAGAAGCGGGGATGGTTGGCAGGGTCCAGTGCAACTGAGAGGACTAGTAAGTTAAGGACTGAGATGTGTCCATTGTACCTGCAACTTGGGGTCGCTGGTGACCTTGACTTGGGGTAGTGGAGATGGTCTTGATTTTATTGAGTTTAAGAGAAAATGCGAGGGAAGAAATGGAGACAGAAGCATAGACAAATATTTGAAGACACTGATCTGTGACAAAGAGCAGAGTAATGGGACAGTGGCTGAAGGAGAGTGTGACGGTCAAGGAAATTGGTATATATTTGCTGCAGATGTGATTGATGGTAGAGGGACAAAATTGATGTAGGAGAAAGGGGGAATTATTGCGAGAGCAGATTCCTTGAAAAGGGATGAGATTACCACCCAAGTAAAGAGGCTGCCACTGCTTATGAGTATACACAGTATATGATAGGAGAGAAGGTAGCCTATAGAGGTACTGACACCTGCAAGCTGGGAAATTAGCTTTTCTTTTCTCAATGAAATAAGAAACAAGAATACTGGCTGAGAATGTGGAGAAACCGTGGGAATTGGAGGTTTGAGGGGTAAGAGAGAGTTGAAAGTGGCGGTGCTGGAGAGAGGGAGGTAAATTGAGCTTGTCAGGGAATGCAATAGGATTCCCGGGTAGTCCTGAGGGTTCTCTCTCTTGAGGATTGTGGCTATGAGTTTAAAATGAGACATGTCAGCATTGTGGTCTATTTCTCCTCCCCTTCTGTTTCCCTCCCTCCCACCACCACATTCAGCTGCTCAGGACAATAGTGAAGGAGGAAAGAGGCAAAGAAGTTGCATTGTTTGCAAAGGAATTGTTACAGTGATGAACCCCGGCATCTACTGGGGACATGAGAAAGTGGGGTGCTTTGAAAAAGAGTGGTATCAAGAAGTTGGGAGTTTCACTCTCCCTGCACACCCTGCGGTGCCTGCAAGAGGCTCGGGGAAAAACACAAAAACCCTAAAACAGTGTTTATCTGTGGGATCTCATTAGTGTCCACATTCCAAAGTGCATTTCTTTCCTTTTTCTCCTCAGGTGGTGTCCATGGGAGCCTCACTGGGAGCCTGGAAGCTCTTGCTCCTACTTTCCCCTTTCCTATCCATTTTATCCCTCTTCCCCAGCATCCAGTACACTCTTCTTGATCCAGTGGGTCTTAATTCACACACTTTCATCCCATACATCGGTTCTGGTCAGGCCAATTTCACTTAAATTCCTCACATTTTCAGAGGAAGCACCAAAAACAAAAACAAAAGCAAAAAAAACCCACCACCACCACCACCAACAACAACAAAAATCAAGCCTTTCTCTTGCTCACATGGATTGCTTCTCTTGGCATCGCTTTTCTCTGCTGGGGTGAGGGGGGAAGGGAAGCAATGTGAAGGAAACAGGGAGCCTCTTCCCTGCACGTGTTAAACACAGAAGTGCTTCCTTCTTGACGTTCTAAATTTATAAATATTCCATGAACTTTGACTTGAATTCACCTATGCCTTAGTGCTTTCAATATTGGCAAATAACTTCATCCGTACTGGCTGTGTTTTCTTAGCCTTTTCCTTCTCAGGTGAGGAGGCCCAACCTTTTGGTTGATCTCTCTATTTGTACCCTCAGCCTCATGCAGTAAATCACTACCCACCTACCTCTGAGGATCATGTGAGCTCAGCCTGCTGGCAGAAGTTCTAAAGCTTCCTGTAAGGGCGAGAGAAAAATTTCTGCTTTCTCTCCAGTACTCAACTTTGAAGATGCCCAATAATTTATTGGAATTTTTTGATACAAAATGCTTCAAGTTTATCTTTAAGGATGACCCACAGTGACACCCATTGGTCTTGCTGGGCCATGATTCAGTCCCCAGAGCGCTTCCTTTTGAATCATTTTAGTTGTGTTTTTTTTTTTATCCGTGAAAATATAAACTGGCCCTTGTCCATATTAAAAGTCATCTGTCATTCTGTGCCCACTCACAGATTCCTAAGTGCTTCCTGAAGTCTAGCCCCATCTGCTTGGTGCTTCACATCCAGGAAGTAAATACCATTCCCAAACTATATGTTTAAGAAAAATGACCTCACTTGGAAACCAGGAAATATAGCTAGGTTTGATCTTCCTGTTGCTTTAAAATTACTTAAAAATTTGAGCTACACTGATGACTCAGACACAGAAGTGCTAATTTTTATTCACATGAAGATCATTGTAGGGATTAGTTGCCAGAATCTTCTCAAAACCCTCACACTGTTGTCGTATTCTGGAGCATGTTTAGTGGTGATCTTTGACCTTAGCCATTGCCCTTTGGGGGTCCTGAATGGCCCTTTGGAGAGCTGTAGAACACCTTGCCATAGTTTGTGGGGGTCCATGAAGGGTGGTGGAAATACTGTGTGTGATAGCATCAGATCAACCTGGTATGTTGACTCTGGTCTCTTGGCCACAGTCAGAATATTAAACTTCTCTCCACCTCAATTTCCCTGGCTACAAAATGAGGAGCAACAATAGTACCTATCCACAAGGTTGTAAAAGGTTAATGTAATCAGATATTTAAAGCACTTAACATAGTGCCTGGTCCATATGTGCTTAATTCATATTATTAATTATTTGAAAGTTTAATAAACTCAAACCTGCCCCCAAGTAGACCTATCTGGACATGGGCCTCACCTCTCTCAGACCTGTTGCCCCTTTCTATATACCCTGACCCCTTTCAGTGAATTTCCTCTGACCCATTTTGTAGAAATGCTACCAGAAAGATGTATCGGGCAACACATTTGTTTTACCAAACAGAACTTATTCTCACACCCCTTCTTTAACAGAAAAAGCCTTGCCTGTCATAAAACATTAGCAAATGGTGACTGAGTTGGGGATTTCAGGAAAGAACTGCATTAGAGTATGTAATGCCTGTTCATTTGATTTGTAAATTAATTTAATTTCTTAAAAGTCTAAGAAACTTAAACCTGTCCCCAAGTAGACGTATATGGCCTCAGATGAGATTACTTTTCACCACACAAAACCCACTTGAGGTACTGTTACACAAAAGAATAATATTGCTTTTGCTCTTTTTCTCTCAATCCTTTTTTCTCACATACAAATGAGCAACATTAATCCTTTGTGGCTTTCTGGACTCTTGGCTCTGGGAAAAAACCCATGACCTAGTTTTTTTTTTTTTTTTTTTTTAATAATGTAATTGTCAAAAACTCATAACTTGAGTGCGATTTCAACCTTCTCATTGATAAGGCGATAACCCAAATAAGCAACATTTAATGAAGTTACAAGTCTGAACATAAAGTATAGTAGAAGCATTATTTGGATGAGATGAATTGAAGTTATCTATAAAGTTGCACAAGTTCCTGGGATAGAGCTATTAGACCAAGCCATTAAGTGGCCTGGCTTCTAGTTCATCTCCCAGAAGTCTTGACAGGCCCTTGGTCACAAGATTCAGACTTCTTAGGTTTGGCTGCCCTTGGTAGCAAATGTGCGTTGAGGTCCTCAGGTCAATTCAATGTTCTAGTGGCTTGGTCTTTCTCGCCTTATTTTCTAATAGATGTCATGAAAGCCTCTTATAAACTTTCTTATAAAAAGTGATATGACACATCCCCAACAGATGGATTATTGTTCTCTCTGTTTTTATGTCCAGGTCACAGCTCCTTAGAGTCACCGACAAACCTGCCTTCTCCTGTTCCTGAATCTTTTGCATGGAATCTGACCTGGATAATGAAAGATTCCTTCCCTTTTCTGTCTCATCGCAGCCGATATGGTAAGTATATTTTTGATAGTTATTTGTGATGTACAATTATCATCTCAAGGAAGCTGTGAATTTCAGTTTGTTCTCCATGGATCCCTCAACCCCCAAAACACAAAGGAAGTCTTTCTGTGCCTTTAGTCTTCCATCAGCACTCAGGCCAGTCCTCTCCAGACTCAGGATGCTTTCTGTATCCTGAAGGAAACTAAGGGCTTTGTTGCTGTCGTATCTTATTGCCCCCCAGCCTTTATGGTATTCCCAACATTCGCTTACCAACCATTACATGTAATGCTTATTTGCATTTTGATGGTGATTTTTCAGATATAGGATTCTAACCCAGGACTGTTTCTAATAATAGAGATCTCTTGAGAAAAGATTGTTGTTATGAGGGTTGCAGGTCCTCTGGGCCCCTCAAGTGACTCCCTTACATTTGAGTATCTCTTTGAAGGTGCCTAAACACATTTCTAGATATTTCAGTTCATTTGATTCTGCAACAAACTCAAGAGATAGAGGCCACATCCCGCCCATTCCATTTTAACACGTGTAGAAACTGGACTTAATAAGATCACACAGAGTAGATTCTCTAACTACAAAACCAGAATTCTTTCCTCATAGTCACTTTGTCTCCCAGGGATCTGCCTACTCAGCCTGCTAGGTCCTGTTCTAGGAGCCCTCAGGAGGCCATATTTACCTGATATAGGATTCCTTATTCTTTGTGCTCATCCTAACAGCTCATGGGAGCTGGGCCTCTGAAGAGGAAAGAACAGCTTTGGAGGAGAGCTAATGTATTTCCAAGTGGATATTTTTTCTTCTTTTGAACTCCTCTAGAGTGGACCCCTTGAGGGCAGGCACTAAGCTGTGTTTGCTCCTCACTATGTCCCATCACAAAGAAGACACTCATAAAAGTTGTGCATGACAGATGAATGCAGAAGGCTTCCAGGGAGGGAACTCACGCATGAGGCCTGATTGGATTAAGCATTTATGAACCCAGTACAGCACTGAGTTCTAGATCCCTTCTGGGCGTATTTACCTATTCCTGATGCTCAGTCTCTGCCCTTGGGCCTGAGCTATTTAAAATGCACCTAACAGAGATCTTCCACTCACTGCTGTCTCTCATCCATAATGCAGTTAGCCTTGGTTAATATTAGCTGTACCTTTCATTTCAAACTTAAAAAAAAAAATAAGTGCATCAAAAACCCTAGGGCAGTTTAGGTTTATATTCTGCTGGGAGGTTTCCTGCTAGTCCTAAGCCTCCCCAGTGGGAGAGGAAGATCAGTAGTTGTCAGGAGAGTCCAGATAAGAATTACTTGTTGATTTTATTTCAGTCAGACATTGAATGTCATCTTATAATAAGGGCAAGTGTCTATAAATAATTGCAATCTGGTCCTTTGTATTGTTACTGCCTTTTAATCAGATTTGTGATAAAAACCAGTCTGGATAAAATTTTGAATTTGTTTTCAAAGTCATTCAACTTTTATAAAATACAGAATGTCCAAAAAAGGCAGGTTTGTCTCCTGCATGACTCAGAGAAGATTGCATTTATTCTCTGTGGTGAATCCTTGTCATCTAGAATCCTCATGATTTCCCAAACCATTGGCCAGAGATTGCCCAATGCTTAACGGGAAAGCCAAAGTCAGCACCATTATTGCTTTTGACTCACAGGTGTGAAGAGCTGATTCTTGACTGAGTGCAGCGGTAATTCCAGAGCCTCTTCACCTTCTTACCATATTTAATTCAGCTTAGACTGAATTAAAGACCCTCCTGCCCCCATCACCATCTCTGTGTGCCTGGTCTAGTGCCAGATGCTGGAGTTGATAAAAATACAACAGTGAGTAAGACTTGTTGCTGCTCTCCCAGAGCTCAGAAAACAGAGACATAATTCTGCAGGCAGCTAGGCTCATTGCCACAAAGAGTGCCTTTGGGGCTCACCCCAGAGCACAGAGGTTGTGTACTCACCCTGAGACCTACTGCAGAGCAAACTAAAGCCAGGGTTAAGGCCAAGACTCCTGTCTCCTTAAGGATGTTTTGGGGGGGCTCAGCCCATATCTCTGTATGAACTAAAGAGGCCACCAGGATCAGTGGTGATAAATCCACACCTTCTAGCTGCCTGCCATGAAAGACATTTTAAGAAATATTAACAACTTCATTAATTTTAAGGCCTCAAACTTGGGCGGAGAAATTTGACTAGAAAATTGCCACCTAAATAGGTCATTCCTCAGACAGTGAGAAGTAACCAAGTCTCAGTAAGTTGATGTGGGCACTTGAGTGGTGGAGTTTTGTGCCTGGCTGACTGTCTCCACCTGCATTCTGGGGAGGAGTTGTGGGCAGTGACGAGAGTGAGCATCCACAGCCTGACCACAGGCATCCCGACTAGACAGCTGTCTTAGGCCAGCTGTCCAAACCTGAATTGAGTATGCTTTCTCTTCATCAGTGTTTTATGAGAAGAGATGAAGTAGAGAGAGGCTAATAAGATTTATTCACCCCCAGCCTATAATTATCTGCTTAAGGAAAAAATTTGACCTATCTTTTGGAGGTCTCCCTATATTTCTTCTAATTTGCATTGGGGCCTTTTATGTTGTGTAAAATATATTCTCTTTAGTGGCATTTGGTACCCAATTTCAGTTCTTTCTCGACACTTGTCTTGAACGATGGGAGCCTGCTAATTTCATCACCGACAAGCAGAGAGCTGCATGTTCATCTCTATGCTTTGGAGGAGGGAGGACATCTAAAGAAAGACTTTTTTCCTTTTAGCATCAGCTCTGCTGCCTTAAGACTTACTTATAGGCTTGACTACAAGGCTTGGGCTCTAACTACCTACCCAGATAAAAATCTGTTCCAGCCCTGTCGGGGTTGCTCAGTGGTTGAGCATTGACATATGAACCAGAAGGTGATGGTTTGATTCCCTGTCAGGGCACATGCCCGGGTTGCAGGCTCTATTCCTGGGATGTGCAGGAGGCAGCTGATCAATGATTCTCTGTCATCATTGATGTTTCTATCTCTCTCTCACTCCCTTCCTCTCTGAAATCAACAAAAATATGTTTTAAAAGAAAATCTGTTCCATCCAGTAGCTCCAGATGCTAAGAGATTAAGGCCACCAAGGGGTTTGGTGACTCACTGGGGCTACTGAGCTCTGGAGCAACAGAACAGATGGTACCCTGCCCAGCTGTAATTCATGTTTGCCCACTCTGGGTGTGGGGAAGAATCCAATCAACACTTAAAACATAATAAATAATCAAAGGTTCTGGGCCAGGTGAAGAGGAGAAATAATTTTCATACAGGAAAAAAAAAGTTTGAAACTTTATAAAACTGTTTCATACACCCTTTTCTCACTTAAGCTTATTATAAAATTGTGGTGGGTAGATATTATTTTATAAAATGTTTTTATAGAAATGTAAATTGAGGGCCAAAGAACTTTACTTATGTGCTCCCAAGTTATGGAGCAGGTGGACAGTTAGAAAAGACTGAACCCAGATATTCTGACTCCAAGTTGAGTGCTTTTTCTACCACATCACAAAGTGAATTCAAAGATAAAGTCTCCTCTTAATGAGGGGGCCCTCATTTCCTAGCTAACCTGGTGTATGGACTGAATGACAAGTCTGATATTCAAGATTGGGGCAGCTGTAGGATCAAAACTTGATATCCCTAAATTGAGACTGTCCCACATAGGCCAGGTAATTCACCTCTTTCTAAATGTGGGTATAGCTCCCCTCGGCCCAAGCACCATGGTCCATCTTGTCTTCCTCACCATAGACTATAGTCCCTGTCAGCAGTTGAATTGTCCCTCCAAAAGATATATTGAGCTCCTAACCCCTAGTACCTGTGAATGTGATCTTATTTAGAAATAGGGTCTAATAATACTGGATTAGAATAAACAGACAAAGACACACACAGGATAAGCACCATGTAAAGATGGAGGCAGAGATTAGACTGATGCATCTCAAGCCAAGGAATGCCAAGGAGTGCTGGCAGTCACCAAAAGCTTTGAGAAAGGCATGGCACAGATTCTCCCCTAGAGCTGTCAGGGGGAGCATGGCCCTAGTAATGCCTTGATTTTGGACTTCTGGCCCCCAGAACTGTGAGAGAATAAATTTCTGTTGTTTTAAGCCATCCAGTTTGTAGTGCTTTGTTATGACAGCTCTAATAAACTAATAAAAGTTCTGTTAAAACTTTGCCTGCTTCCAAGCCCCTGGGACCATCCAATTTAGGGACTGATACTTTTGGAAAGAAAGGAAAATTAGACTTTTTAATTACTTTCCCTGCTGCTACTAATCATTTTTTATTGAAAAGATTGAGTAATTAAATATAATTCTCCCTAAAAATAAATCAACCTATCACTAAATAAAAAGTGGAAAACAAAAAGGCTCTCTAGTCCCCTTTAGGATTTGCTTCATAACTCAGGAAGCAAGTCTGTTTGATCACATTTGTGAAATTACATATTTAATGTGGCTAGCTGTGATCAGTCCTTCCACCCTCAAGAGCCTGCACCAGTGAAAAGCAGCTTCCAGCTCCCTGGTGGTCCAATGTCAGGGCTGAAAGCTTTCATACCAATTCTTCTGCCCTAATAGGCTAGGACTTCTTGTGTCCTCTTCCCATCACTGCTCCATTGAGCTGGAAAGTCAAGTGTTTTCTTAGTCTATGCCTCTGTGTTTTTATCTACAACACTTTAAGCAAAAGGCCTCTGGATGCATTCACCCTAAAGACTGAGTCCCAAAGGGGACAGCAAAGCCGCCAGTCATACAAAACCAAGAGCAGGGAACATCTGACAACCTGAGGACCACTGGCCTGCTGGGATCCAAAGAACTCAGTCCATGGAAATTAAATAAAAAACAGTTGGCTTAGGTGTTTCAAGGAGAGATTTGTTTAAAATGCTCTACTTCATCATATCTCTTTCCTTTCAAAAGAAGACTCATAGAACCACTCAATAAATACCAACAATTTATCTCTACATTAGTAGCAGATTAGTAAAAAGAAGCAGAAAGGAAACAAGTCAGGTTAAAATATAATAAATGATTCACCAGCTGACACAAGGACAAGAAAAGCAAGTCAAAGGAGAGATCCATTTAAAACAATTGTCACAGCCAGAGAGGGAAAAGCGTTGACAAAAGGGAAAGAAAGAGGGAAGAGAAAGAGAAACCGAGAGCAAGACAGACAGACAGGCAGACAAGCATGGAAAGGATCACTCAGGGCTACCTAGGCTTATGTCCATGTATTCATTCACCTGCTAGCCTGGTGTCAGCTTTCATACCTGGGCAGGTGACTCCCTAATGCTTGGTCCAATACTGACCTCCCTCCTGAGGGTCATTTTTGCATCCCTACCTACATGTAGTATTTCTCCCTTAGAGGTCAAGGAATCCACATCTTGTTCCATTTTGCATCCCTAGTGTGTAATTCAGTGTTTGTCCTCAGTTGCGTTCTTAATAAATATATTAATAAATTGCAACATTTGCTGAACAATCCAGGAGCAAACTAGGAGTATATGCAAGTCTCTCAATTCCCAACCTGGAGCTTTTCAACCCCTTAGGGTCTCTGTTTTATGAAAGGATAGGATGTTCCCAGCAGTCCTCTATTCCTAAAGTCATTCATTCTAATTGGTTTCAGGAAAGACATATGTTTTAAGGGAGAACAGTACCTGGGCTGGACATACTTGGGTTTAGAATTCAAAACTGTGGCTTTAACTACTTTGGAAAGGTTTATTTTATCTCTTAATCTTAAAAAGCATATTCAGTAGACATGAGTGAGCTGAGGAATTTTTGTTTTGACAGCTTTGGAACATCTGCATATTATATACAGAGCATTTCTAACCAGCCTAGAAAGGCATGTGTCCAAAACATATGCAGGAAAATGACTGATCAAGAGTGAGAAAAATGAGAGAAAATCCTCTTGAAATGAAATGTTTTGTCAAGAGCAACCTTGTATGCAAAACTTTATATCAGAAGAGACCTCAGATTAATAGGATTTTAACAAGCATTTGAATAGATGACTAGAATAATTTGGTCTATGAGAAATTCATAAAAATTGCAAGCTGTCAGGACCCAAAGCAATCTGGTTAAATAGCCTCATCTTACTAATGAGGAAAGAGGCATAGAGAGGTCAGTGATCTGCCTAGGGCTGATGGCAGAGCTGAGATTCAAATCCAGGCCATGTGGGCCCACATGTAACCTGGTATCTGCTTGTTTTTGAGATTGGCATCAGAAATGAACTCTTTATTCACCTCCATCCTCCAGCAGATCTTTAGCAGCAGAGACAGAAGAGTAAATGGGAGGGTCATTTTGTATGTTCTGAGGTAGAGACCTTCTATGACCAACAGCCTCCTCTGGTTGTTGTGGATGCTGCATTCCTCAGAGCTGTCTGCCAGCCTTCTGGTTTCAGGAACGATCTCATTTGGATGGATGTCATGCTGAGCAGTATACATACTACTAGGGCAGTGGTGGGCAAACCGCGACTCACGAGCCACATGCGGCTCGCGAGCCGCAATTTGCTGCTCTGTTGACTAATGAGTTTGCCGACCACTGTCATATACTACCCTTTACCTCTTTGCACACAATATGGCACAATTGCCTAGTCCTCACAGCTTCCAACTACACAGTAACATGTAGTCTAGCCCAGTGGTCGGCAAACTCATTAGTCAACAGAGTGGCAAACCGTGGCTCTCGAGCCGCATGTGGCTCGTGAGCTGTGGTTTGCCGACCACTGTACTAGGGTTTCTATCATGCCCTCTGGAGCCTGCTTAACTCTGTTGGAGACCCCACTTGTATGGTTGCTTCCATGATGCTTCCTGGAAATTGCAGGCTGAGAACTGGACTGAAAGTCCAACCTGAGTTCTGGTCTCCACACTCTTACTTCTCCAGACCCTAGGCCACTCCACTTTGGCCAAGTCACTCATTTCACCTTCAGTTTTCCCATCTATAAATGAGGAGGCTGGGCTAGTAACTTTAGAATGCCTACGATTTTAATTACTTTCCATTTTCTGTTCTGGGATGATGAGCAAAGTCCAATTTGTTTTTTCTGTATCATTTTTAGGGCCACATATAAGAGAAATGACAATTAAGTGTTTGGTGCCTATCTCCCACCATGTGGGCATGCATGCTATATAGCATCTTCCAAGACTGTCTTCCAAGGCTGTGTTTATATAATTGATTGATTGAAGGAGACTTGGCCCTTCTTTACTGCAGATTGATTGTAAGTGAGATAAACAGATGTCTTGAATTGGGTGATTGGTTCCCAGATGCATTCTAAGGAACAAGCTGGTAGGAAGTGTATGATTTCAGTTCTAGGGCCCCATGACAAATGAATAATGGTTGTGGGAAGGGACAGGCAAGAGCCAGGTTTGGTACTTAGTTTTATGAAGTGAATGACCAGATGTTGATGGCAGCTGGTGGATTGATATCAAAGGTGACTGGTGGGCTAAGTGCCTCTTTGGGAGATAACCTAGAAAGGGGACAGTAGAAGCTCCTAATTATTTGAGCCTGGGTTGGAAGTCAGGACTCTTGGGATTCTGTTTTGGCCATCTGCCCAAAAGGTGAAGTTAGTCTTAGAATGATAGAGATGGTAGAGACCTGAGAATAATTTTATTTCTCCACTTCATTTTTTCATATGAGGAACTGAGCCTAGAGGGGTTAAAGATATGCTTGAAGTAATAACACAGAGCCAGGGCTATAATCCAGCTCTCTTTACTCAAGGTCTAATGTGACTTCACTTCCAAAGGGAAGTTTGGTTAGCATGCCAGAACGTAAGGACTTGCAACAAGGTTTGCCTTTAGTGCTGGGCACTCTCCTCTGCCAACAGACCCATGGAGCCATCCAAAGGGCCACAGGGATGATGGCTATCATTTCATACAAAATCACATGGGAGTCACTGCTCTACTAGTAGGTGCTTGTGTAAGAACTGAATTTAATCCTTCTCACAATTCCCTGAGGTGGTCTCTACTTTAATCTCCATTTTACAGATGAAAAAGTAAGGCATAGAGAATTTAAATGATTTGCCCTGAGGTACCCACCTAGTAAAGTGACTGAGCTTTCATCATGAGCAGCCTGACTCCATGCATCATCTATGCTTCTAATTACTCCCCAGACACCGGGGTATCCCCTGAAGTTTGGATCTGAAACAGAGCAAGGGAGGAAGGTACCTGGGTCCTCCAAGGTAAAGTCAGTTCAGCTAATACCTCAGTTTCCAGTGGTAAATCTGAGGCTCAGGGAGACCAAGGTAGTAAGAACATCCATACACAGTATCTCATTGTTAAGAAAGCACTTCTACATTCATGTCCTTACTTGGTTGTTACAGCAGATATTATCTTTATCAGCATAATTATTATGATAAGTACCTCAGGTTTATACAACCCCCCCCCCCCAAAAAAAAACACAAACAAACAGAAAAAACAAACTAAGATTCAAGTGGTTACATGAATTGCCCCAAAACAGGGACTGATTGGCCCAAAGTTGGAAGAGTTTCCAAGAATTCTCTAGTGATTTTTTTTTTTAAGATTTTAAAAATTGATTTCAGAGAGGAAGGGAGAGGGAGAGAGAGGGATAGAAACATCAATGATGAGAGAGAATGATTAATTGACTGCCTCCTTCATGCCCCCTACTGGGGATCAATCCAACAACCTGAACATGTGTTTTGACCTGGAATCAAACCTCCTGATTCACGAGTCAATGCTCAACCACTGAAACACACTGGCCAGGCTCTGGTGATCTTTATCCTTCACTTGTAAGCCACTGCTTCCCTCCCTCTGCTCTCACCGGATCTTCTGGTCTATGCAAAGATCTGCTCTCTAGCAGGAAGCTTTCAGCAACCATCAAACGCAGCTTGTTGGCAGAGGAGTACATGTAGGATGAAAGAATCCAGAAAGCCTTATTGGAGATTATTTGAAACATAGCCATGTATGTTTTTGCTAGCTTATTCCAGAAAAGCATACTCTAGACTTTTGGAAATTTCCTAATTCTTTAAGGTATTGTTTGTTTGTTACCCACAGCTTTGAATAATATAATAATAATAATAATAATAATAATACCACCAATAAAAATCACAGGGTTAGGAAACGGGTTTTAGTACCAATTTTGCAACCTAACTACTAATCATCCTTGGACAAACTTCATTATGTCTCTAGGCCTCAGTTTCTCAATGGCAAGTGGTTCCTCATGACCCTGAAAGTCAACAGTTGGGAAGTTCTGGAGAAGCACTTATGAAAAGGAGACCCTGCCTTGTGCCTCAGGATTGTGGCAACTTAGGAAGTTCCCTGAGCTGGGAGTTGTCTTTAAGGACTGACAGTGCTTTGAGAATGCTGATTTCTAGGACTCTATATAATCAACTGTAGCTTCAAATATGAAGCTCTGTTATTTGACTTCTAAGAGAACTGTATAATTCACCTGTAAGAGAATTGTCATCATCCTTGTTGAATACACAAATCAGGCTTGTCAGGAATACATTGGCATCTGTCTATGCCAGCCATGAAGCAATCTAGCCTCAACCTAAGTGTGGCAGTAAGCTGAGCCTGAGGAGGTGAGAGCTGGTGATTTAGTAACTGACATTCAGCCTGGCCTGGGCCTGGCGCTGCTGGGAGAGGATGGCATTTGGCAAGGCCTTCACACTGAGTAGAAATGCCCTCCACATTGTATGTGAGAGACTCTTTGACCAGCCACCTGACCCTGGGAAAGCCTTTTTTCTTGCCTGGGTCTTGTTTTTTTGTTTTGTTTAGTTTTGTTTTTCATCTGTCCAATGGGATTGATCTCAAATGTAATTTCAAGTTTTAATAGCCTCTGACTCTGTGAATATCACCTAAAGTCAACATACTAACCTCCATGTTATAACAAAATACCCAGGAATGGTCATCCGCCATCAGTTGGAATGCCATTTTTCATGGTAAACACAAAATTGTGTTTAAAAAAGGCATGACTGTGTGAATTCTGAATCAGTTGGGAATTTCTCCATTCAAAGCACATGCAGCATCTCATTGAGTCTTCCAAGCAGTTCTGGGAAGTTAGTCTTATCACTGAGATGACCAAGTCTGAGAGTGAGGGAGAGAGCAGCCTCTCCCACCCCCAATCCCTCATACCACATAGTTGACAGGAGGCAGAATTGGAGTCAAATTTTAGGTCTTGGGCTCTATCCCTGAGAAAGAATCATGATGATATTAAGTTCACTTAATGAATAACACAAGTGGGCATAGATACATAGGAAAAGATTGTAGGGCTGGGTGGTACCATAGAGACCACCATTTTACCAGTGAGGAGTGGCAGGCCCAACATCAAGGCTATCTGCATCATGGCAATTAAACATCAGGTCAAGGTAACTAGAGAAAGGAAAATAACCTCAAGACAAAATCACAGTCATATTGCCATATTTTAAACTAGTAGCAAACCTGATAATTCTGTTTCAGATGCAGATCCCATGGCCAAGTATCCAGTTGGATAAACTCTGTCTTGGGCCCCTGATGGCCATAGAAACCTTACACCCCACCCTCAGTTCCCTCTATTGAGACCCCTAGCCTTACCCAAGAAACAGAGCGGATATCTGGAAGACATCAGGAAATCTAGATGGGAACTTTAAGCCCTGGGCCTTACTGTACATGTAGCCCTGGCTTCCTGAATCACATACCCAATGGGATTAAAACTTGCATCTGGGAAATGTGTACTCTGATTCATTTCTCACTAGGGTGTTCTACGTTCAACTTTATAAAGGTGGTATCAGGTCCTTTCAGACAGCTCAGATGCCCTGGCATCTGTCCTGCCTCCAGCTTGGCCCTGCCTATCCCTCCATGGGTTCAGTTCCTGTCCTGCCTCATTGCAGGTCTCAGCCCCTATTGGTGTCTGTGGCTCTGAATGAGGGGACCTATTTCTGCTACCATTTTGTCGTAATTTCCTGTTTATAGATACTGATATCAAGGCTTCAGGTGTCCCAGGGAGGAAGCAGATCAGTGATGGTCTACTCAATCACTTCCTATCTTGGTAACCTAACATGTGGCTTCACTTCTCTAAACCCCAGTATCTTCCTCTGTTAAATAGGGATAAGATTCCTATATTCTAGGAATATGTAACTATGTAACTGAATGTGCATCATACTAATTCATAGGGATTAAATAAGGTAATGATGTAGGGTTCCTGACATAGCATCTGACCCGGAAAGCCCTCAGTAAATGTTACCAGTTATGAAAAGTACTTTCCACGACCTTCATGGGTCCTCTCCTTGGGGCTTGGGACTCTTCTATAAACACACACAAGAGTCAAGAACTTACTAGTAAGTCTGATCCTAAGCCTGACTTCTGAAACACTTGTAGTAAGAGACAAAATGAAAAAGGGTGAAGTACCTGTGGGATTGATAAACATGTGTTCTTCTCTGTTTTTATTACTGGTTTTCACTCTGTAACATTTGCTTCCAAACCTTGTGATGGGTTGAGTCTGTGTGACATTAACCAGTGGATTCCTATGACTGCCCCAGGGCAGTTGCTCTTAAAGCCCCTGCCACCCTGTGGTCATCTGGAAATTGGTCAGCCTTTGAACAGGTGTCTTAAAAACGAAAGGAGGTTGCTTGTCCCTTAATTGAAATTGACTAAAGTGAATGAAGAAACTAGTGGGAGGTCTCTGGGTTTCCAGGGTCAAGATCAAGAAGACACAAAAGGCCTTGACTCAAGGAATTTTTTTGAGCCTGAGGTCAGTCTATTTCCAGAGCCCACCAAAGGGAAGATCTAAGTGTCCAAAGTACACCATATTGCCCTACTGTCCTTCCAGGGTGTTATGGACTGTGCCTGGAACTTACATGCAGTCTTCTCTATGCGGCCCAGACTGGGAAGGCCCCGTCTCTGCCTGAGTAGCTAGGCATAGGCCTTGGGCATGACAACTCTGATAGTCTCACACATACCGAGAGGCTAGGTTTCCACCCTCAGACTCAGTGTCAGAGTGGGCGGTCATTGCCAACTTATTTACAGCCAAGGAATTTTGATAAGAGAACTGTGCATCTCTCTGGGCAGGGTCACCATAGGGTTTTCTGAATGATTGCCTTTTATATTAGGACAATGTCTTGAAGCTAACTGCTAATGGAACAGTTCAGAATATAGGTACAAACTGATAAAAATGCATGAAAACACACAAACACACACACATTCACCTGGAACAATCATCCGTAAAACTTATCTGAACTTTCCTTCCTAATTATTTGAGAGTGAATTTTGAGATAACCTGAGTCCTAATTGAGGATGAGGCACATTCAGCCTCCTTCCATGGGGAATCTGCTTCTAGGGATAGCAACAAGCCTTCATTTAGAGGAAGACAGAGTGAAAGTGACTGACTGACAGTCTATAGGATTGGTTGTGTTGGCCCAGAATGAGCCCTTTAAAATAAATGACCTTCACAGATGGAGGGCACCATAGAGGGTGTATGCTCTATTTCTTTCATTTTTCAAATGCACAAAATGAGACATAGAGAGATAAATAGACCTCCTGAGGTCCCTCAGCTGCTGTTTGCAAGACCAACCCCAAAACATCACCACTGCCCTGCCAAGACCTTTCCCTTTATAGCACTTGACTCTCAGCAGGCGAACTGTTTCCAGGAGATTCCATTACCTTATCTTTCTTTCATGATGGGAGTGGCTAAAAGGTGGGTAGTTGTGATTTCAACTATGTGATTGGCAAATTCTGGAAAGTATGTCTTTTTCTCATTGTGTTCGATTCCCCTAGTTCCTAACAGGTACATAAGGTAGGGTTGAAATCTCTGGGTTCTTCTGAAGATCACAGTCACTTTGCAAAATGGGTCTGACACAGAGGAAATACCTACCTGTCCTCTTAGGGTAGTGTAGGAGACTTTGCAGATCTGAAGAGGTTGCAGACTTTGGGTCCAATAACCAAAATATAATAGTGGATTGAGATCTTTTTTGAGTCATTATTTTTTTCAGCTTTTCTTTTTACCCACATGTCTGATCTATCATCAAGCTCTTTATCATCTCCACTGCTGCTACTTTAAGTGGGTTGAGATTTTGAAGCTGTGGAGGTGTGGTGAAAAATGCCTGGGTCTTCATTATCCAGCCCTGGGTCAGATTCTGGTTCTGCCTCAGGAAAGTCCTTTGATCTTTGAGCAAGTAGAATAATCTTTCTGAGCCTCAGTTTTCTACTCTGTAGAAACAGGACATTCACTTCTCATTGTTTTTTTTTTTTTTTGCAGATTAAATATAGTTACATAAGACAATACCTAGCATAGTCTCTGGAAGAGAGCTGGGACTCAGTGAATGTTATTTTCCAACCCTTCCCTTGGGTGGGAACCTTCCTCTGCCATTGGGCTACTTAAGGCTAAACACTTCACTGAAGCCCTTGATCCCTTTGACTTCCATCTGTAAAATAGACTCCCCTGTCCCACACAGACTGAGTCAGAGGAGGGTTAAGGAGAGAGATTCAAGAAGCACTGTAGGTCTAGACCTCAAAAAAGACCCATGGAAATGAGACTTAACCTGGTGTTTTTTAGAAAAGATACATCCCAGGTAATATTGTACAAAAAGCACTGAGACTAGCTCAGGAGAAGGAAACCCATCCTTATGTTTTATGGGAAATTAAATCAGAATGTAGGAAGGCCCAATTTAATTTCACCCCAAATGAGCAGTAATGTTAACTCCACTTCTATTTAAAGCCAAAGAGTACAGCTTTGACAGCTAAAGTGAGGCTGCCTTGGAGCAAGAATTTCAAAACGAACCCATTTGATAATTGGAGAGTCTGCCTAGCCTGTTTCACTAGGCAGGATTTGCTCCAAAAACAGCCAATTATTAGACTCTTCTGAATCCAAAGATCCCAGGATTGATGATACTTGATCGATTGCACATTTGCCAGGCAGTGTCTAAGAATGCATGTCACACTTCTGTCCCAAATAGAAATTGTATAACTCTAATTGGAGGAAAAAAATAAGAGAGATGATGGACCACAGAAATTGAAGCTTTGAGAAAGGTACAATAATTGTCAATGTGGTTTGGGGATGGCCAGTAGCTTTCTCTTCCACCTTTTGACTTGCCATTTCCTAATGTAGCTGGGTCTTTTTGAACCTTCCCAGAAGGGCCACATTTAGTGGCTACACCTTTCATTATGAGGATCATTTTTGTGTCACAGAGTACAAAATGTTGGATCAGTTTTCTCCTTGCATTCTGCTATTAAAACCAGGTGCCTGGCGAGAAAGTCTTGAAGATTAAAGCAGTCTACAATTCATGGATACCAATTCATAGCAGCAGCTCAGCCCCAGAGGCAGGTAGAAAGTCTTCAAGGCTGATGAAATATGTAGGCAGCAAGTGTCATGTCAACCCAGACAAGGCTGGCTCGGCCTGTTCAGTTTTGCCATTATAAAGGTGAACTGTCTGAATCGTGAAAGGGCGAGTGGTATTAACCTTAGGACCAGAAGAATAGCAGCTCCTGGAGAACAGCTGGCACATAAATCCCTACTGGCTGAGAAGAAAGGTGCTTAACAGGAGTGTAATTGAAGGGTTTTTTCCTCTCCCCCTAAACTTAGATAGTTTGGCCGGTGTCAATGGGTTTCATTTTACTCCCACTCCAGGACAGGGCCAGCTACCTAAGGGTATGAAAATCTAGTGACCGGCTGCCTACATTAGAATTGGCCCCACTTTTCTGCATTCTGAAATTTTCAGCAGACTCTTCTTGGAGAACAAGATATCAAGAGCCCAGAATCAGCTATTAAAACACACAGTGATAACTGGGACTTTGCACACATTAGCACCATCACACAGTTTTATTTATCAAATTAGTTATAACCCTTCTGAGAGCCAGAATTTGAACCCTTAAAAAAGTCACATCCATATGGACTTTAGCAAGCAGCTAATCTAGGTCTCATTTTGAGGAACTTGAGGCCCAGTGAGGGTAAGTGGCTTATTCAAGGTAACCAGCAAGTCAGCGGCCGAGCTAGACTATAATCATCTTGTCTATACCCCTTGTTTTCCAATTGAGGGCACAAAGTTTCATACATGAGAAGAGACTGGCCAAGCCTGGACACCACCAAATTCCCCCAAATTTCTAATCCAGAGGTTCATTCTTTATATCACATTATTTCTTTCTTCACATCCCCATGCTGAGGGGAGATGATATAGTAAAAGGTGGATGAATAATCTGCATTTTGGTACATATTCTATTGATGCATCAGCTAGCTTTGAGAACCTACCTGGTAAAAAGTGCTTCATCATCTTTGGGTAATGCACAATGAGTAAGGAAGGGAAAGAGAGGGTGACTGTATCCTAAAAGAAGAACAAAAATGGAATGATTTGGACACAAGGATGAATATCCCCCAAAGAAACCCAGAAAAAGGTCATAAAACATCCCTCTTCCTTCTTTCTCCTTACCCAGTGACTGACCCCATTCCTGCCTCAAGAGAGAATAATGTGGATTAGCTGGCATAACGTTGGCCCTCTTTTCTGGAGAGTGGTTTAAGGGTAGACAATAGAGCTGGCAAACAGGGCTGTGAGTAAGACTTATATTCCCTACGGCTTTCTCTTCGCAGATAGGGCAGGACCTGACTAGGATTTTTCCTGAGCCTCAGTGATGGACAAAGATCATATATATAGATAATGCAATATCCACTAGTTCTTACAGATAACTTCCAAAGTAGATATTATCATCCCCAATGTATAGGTATGGAAATTTGAGGCCAAAGATGTTAATTTTACTTCCTGGAATAACCAGCTGGCAAATGGCAGTGCCAGACTTAGATCCAGACCTATCTGATTGCAAAGTCAGGCCCTTCCCACTTGACCTCAGTCCTCTCCATGTCACCAGGTAGCCTCCTAGGATGCAGAGCTTCTCAGGGTACAACCTGTTAGTTTTCCTGCCATCTCTGAGGACACTTCCCATACTCTTGAGTCATACAAAAAACACCTTTTTCTCTCTTAGCCCCCTTTTCACCAACATGGAGCCAGCCACTTGTGAACTTGACAACTTACCACCTCAGAATAGGGTGAAGATTTGTGCGTGACAAAGGCCAACTTCCTGGAATGAAGGAGTAAGGCTCTAGGGCTGGACTGTCATGTTTGGGAAACAGTTTGCTCCACTCACCATTGGGTGTCACTGTCATTGCAGGGCTGGAGTGCAGCTTTGACTTCCCCTGTGAGCTGGAGTACTCCCCTCCACTGCATGACCTCAGGAACCAGAGCTGGTCCTGGCGCCGTGTCCCCTCGGAGGAGGCCTCCCAGATGGACCTGCTGGATGGGCCCGAGGCAGAGCATTCCAAGGAGATGCCCAGAGGTAAGGGCAGAGGCTACTGCCAAGTGTTTTGGATGGGCCAGGATGGCTGGAATGTCAATTTCTGTTTCAAAAGTGAAGGCATCCCCACCGCTGCTCTACTCCATTTCCTTTGAAACCTGCTTTTAATATCTGTGCCTCTCCATGCCTTCTTGAGCTATGCAAGGAAGGAGAGGATGCAAGTCCAATTTTAAGATCAATCCAACCCTTTATTCTCTTACCAAGTAATGGAAACAGGATTTCATGACTCTCTTTCATGCAGATTTCCCAATGTAAGATGTAGGAGAAAGTGCTTGTCCATTTGGAACAGGGTTGCCAGATAAAAACAAGACACCCAGTTAAACTTGAGGGACAAATTATTTTTCATATATCTCATGCAATAGTTGGGACATATTTATACTTTAAAAATTATTATAATTATACTGAAAATTATAAATTTAATTCAGTGCCCTGCACTTTTATTTGCTAAATCTGGAAATCCTAATTTGGAAGGTATTGTGTAACTGGGTTAAATGTTAGTTTCAAAGCCATTAATGAATGGTTATTCAGGCTACTTATTAGCATTCAAGGTGCTTCTGGTAGTCCAGAGCTGTTTATGAACATCCCTTTCTGAATTATCATGGACTGGAAAAGGGAGGCTCTGGAGAAGTAGTGGGTGCTTGTTAAATATTTGTTGAGATTTAAGAGAAAGATGTAGAGGCACTAAGCCTTACTCCTGCCTTTAGTCTTTCTATGGCAAATTTTAGAGCTCCTAATTCCTTGGACCCAGATAACTGCTGACTCAGAACTGACAGCCTATGTACTAGTATTTTAAGAAGAAATAATGTATTTATAATAATTGACAGCCTATGTATTACCGGCTTTTAGGAAGAAATAATAACTGACACGGTACTTTCAGTTTGCAAAACCTTTTCACCCACACTGTCTCACTGGATTCCAGTTTTATGAGGGAGACAGGGAAGTGGGAAAGCTAAGCTCAGAGAGAGCAAATGACTTGCTGAAGACCACACAGCATTTACATGTGGGTCCAAGTCTAGATGTCTGCTGTGATGTGTCCTAAACATGGACACTTTCTGCCACATTGTGTTTCTTCTTTGTAGCAGAGGTTATGGCAAGAGCCTTCCCTGGGCCCATTTCTAGGGGTGGTTATCTTACTTGGAATCTAATGGACCGGGCTCAGGTAAGCTCTAGGGGGTCATTGGAGGTGGCACAAAGGTAACTAATGCTCTTAGGCTTCCTCATCAGCCTGGAGCCCTGCGGTGAGAGACCATTTTTTCCTACACACTGTCCCAGGCTAACCTTTTCTTTTTTTATGCCTCTTGAAATTGCCTGACGTTGATTTATATTTTAAGCTGCTTTCACCTGGATATTGATGTGTATTGTAGGGAATGTGTGTTTGTATGTAGGTGAGTGGCTCTTAACCTGATAGTGCATCCAAATATTCTGTAGAAGTTATACAAAATACTGCACAGACCCCCTAGCTGAAACTATGATTCAATAGATCTGAGATGGAATTTAGAAATCTGTGTTTTCAAATTTTTATTATAAAATTTAGCATGTGCAAAAATGTAGATATAACATATATGCATAGACTAAAGATTACAATAAAATCAACACTTGGGTTCTCACCACCTAGTGTAGGAATTTGAATGTTGTTCATCCCTTTACAATCTATCCCCCACCTAGATAAAAATCTCTTCCTATAAGTAGAACAACAAATCAATCTCTCTCTCAAATCAATACATTTGAAAATATTTTTAAATATCTTCCTTTCTCAGAGGTAAACACTACCCTGTATTTTGTGTTCATCATGAGTTTGCTTTTGTTTATGGCTTCACCACTTATGTATGTAGCCCCAGACAACATATGGGCCAGGTTTGCAAACTGTTATTTAATGGCATAATACTGTCATTTTGTGGTTTGTCCATTTTGATGCTTGTTACTGTGGTTCATTTAGTTTTTAATCTATTGCATGAAAATCTCACAATTTATCTCTTCTACTCTCATTAGACATTTGGATTGTTTCCAGGTTTTTACTATTGCCAGCAGCACTAATGTAAGCATTTTTGTATATACTTTCATGCATGAGTATGTCTAAGAGTTTTCCTAGAGCATAGATCTAGAAATGGGATTGCTGGGTCATGGGGTGCAGCTTCCATTCTAATGAGTAATGCTGATCTATTTTCCAAAGTGGTGGCACCAAGCTATAACCCCCAATAGAAATGTGTTAGTATTTTCTTTCCTAGGACTGTACCCCTCACCATTGCCTGGTATTGTCAGACCGTCATTTTTGTTCATGTGGTAGATGAAAAACGTATTTCATTGCAGTTTCAATTTCCATGGAACTCCGGAAATTTTATGTTTTTATAAGTGTCTCAGATGATTCTGAGGCATAGTTAAATATGTTGTACTTTTGATGTAAGCCCCTTTTTCAGACTTACTCCCATTCAGCCACCACTAGGGATATCTCTGGATTCCAATTCCCAGCTCCAGAAATAGTCCTGGCAGTACATGTATTTTTCATTACTGTAGGGTTTTTATTTGATAGCTATTGAATTATGATCACAGTTCAGTGAGACCAGGAGAGAGAGGAAAGTATCTATTGTGAAGTCAGATTTTATAACTTTGGAATCCAGTGCTTTTAAAATTTTTAAACAATTTTTAAAACAATACCAATAGTTTATGCATTGCCACTCTTTGCCTATTTCTCCTCCTCCATTTCTCTATCTTGTGACCTCTGACATCTGCATATTGCACTGAGTACTGTGAGAAACAAGAAAAGAAGAAGGAAAGGAGGGAAGGACAATCACTTATCAATGTGGAAATCTATCAATGCCTTTATGTTTTTATAAAACTGGTCCCAAGAACCAGGGCATGTACTGAATGTGAACATTTTCCAATTAGATAAATCAATCAAGATTGGAATATTCATTTTTTTAGTGATTATTGCCAACTTCTATCACTGAAAAATCATTGCTCTTTCAAACATGGTAGTATGTCACATCACTAAAGACAATGATGTGAATAGCCATGACAAATGCCACTGTGGCTATACCAGTCTACTTCATCAAAATCTTTAGTGAACAAACATATCCAAACATAACTTGTAGAGACCTCACCACTGTTAGAAACTTGTGTTTATTTTTCCTGGAGTTTAACAGGGGAGTCTATACTCACACATCCTTGATCAGTCTTAGAAACAAGGGACCTGCCTCCCAGGTCATAGGGACACTTCTGGAATGTCACTGAGAGGCATTCAGAGCTTTCAGTAATGGGCTGCACATTACTTTTTGAGTCAACTAATTACATCACCACCTGTTGTTTGAAGTAGGGTTGTTCCTCATGAAGCAGGCTTGTATATCATAGTGTCCCTTGACCTTCAGAGAAAGGTAAAGGTGAAGGGTGACATGCCCAATCTGCACAATGGCAAAACAAGGACCTACATTCCAGTTCTAACTCCCAACTCTTTAGGATCTCACTTTTTCTGTCTTTTTTGGCAGAAAGTATGCTGGTTGTGGAGATAAGGAGGAGTGATGGGTGCCCTTTAGGCTAGTATAGTTACTAAAGTTTTTTTTTTAAAACTCAACATTTATTGGTTAGATGGTATTTAGACTCTATTGCCATATTTCTTGTCAGGGGATATAGAAGGGCCAGAAAAAAGCAGTGAGATAATACCAATCGTAGATAATGAACTGTAAGATTATAAATTCTACATGATTTTAATTTATGGCCCCTGTAGATGAGAATAATAAGTGGGATTCAATTCAGAGCAGCAAGATAATAAAAAGTGATGATCTTGATGGAACACAATATTATGAATTAATAAAGTCTGAGGAATTATCAGGTTGAGGCATTCTGTGACTTTTCAAGAAGTCCTAGGGGTATGTTTGATTTCTGCTACTTCCAGTGTCTTGGAATGTAGTCAAAGGAACGCATTTTTCTTCTCCAGAAAGGCAAGTTTTTGATCTCTTTCATGAACACTAGCTTGAAAATGGAAAATGGATTAGTAGCCCCTCTTCAAAGTCCCTCCCCAAGCCCTCACTCAAATGCTTACACAAGAAGAATGGGAGTAGACTAGCTAGGAGGGGCTGACTCTTCCAATATCAACTTAACTTTCTTCAGGGCACTAATTCTCAAGGGTTTTTTGTTTTTGGTGGAGGACCTGGGTGGAACTCTGCTACTGAGATTCTTCGGTTTACCAAGATGACTTTGTTTTCAAAAGATTAAGAAACATTGTCCTAGAGTTCTGGAATGGCTAGCAATGCTGTCACAGATGACTAGGGCACCACAGTGCCAAAATGGGGTCATTCAGCCTTCTGGTCCACTCTTGTTATACCTTTGTGTGTTCGTTTCTTGTAGCTCCTATAACAAATTAATATAAGGTGGGTGACTTAAAACAACAGAAATTTGTTCTCTCCCAATTCTGGAAGCCAGCAGTCCAAAATCAAGGTATTGGAAGAGTTGGTACCTTTTGGATGCTCTGCAGGAGAATCCATTCCATGCCTCCTTTCTGGCTACTGGTGAGTGCAGGTCATCTGTGGTGTTCCTTGACTTGTAGATGCATTACTCCAATCTCTGCCTCCATCTTTACATGGCGTTCTCCTCTGTGTTTCTGTTTCAAATCTGTCTCTTACAGGGACACATGTCACTAGATTTAGGGCCCATCTTAAATTCAGCATGATCTCATTTGAAGATCCTTAATTACATCTTCAAAGGCCCTGTTTCCAAATAAGGTCAACTTCACAGGTACCAGGGATTTGCACTTGAACATGTATTTTGGGGACCACTATTTGACTACATGCTGATTTTTCTCTCCCTGTATGTAGGTTGGCATGTGGAGTCTCAGACCCTTCAGGAAGTTATGTCAGGCAGGTTCAGAGGAGTCCATATTAATTACCAGCAGTTTACATCCTTCCTTCAATTCCTTCCCCCACCCAAGTGTTTGCAATATTCTTAAAAGAATCCCTGAACACCTCTCAAGTAGACTTTATTCCAGTGTTAGCTGGAACCTGGGCCACATTTTGAGATTAAGTGCAGCTTGGATGGGGAGTTTCTCTGGGGACACAACCCCCTTTATGCCCACAGTCACTGGAGGCTGCAGTTGGCTGATTAATTGGTTCTCAGTTTCATGCTCTGACCCTTGACCCTTTGGGGTGTTGATAGGCAACTGGAGTGATGATGGTCTGACTAGTGTATCCTCCTTACTCTAGAAACTTATCATTCACCACCAATTCTACCCTTGGGCTTTATTGGCTTGTTGACTTGGCCCTCATAAAGTAGCCTCTTCAGTCATTGATTAGTACACCTACATGTGAGTGGGTTCACACACATACACACACACACACACACACACACACACACACACACACACACACACATATATATATACTAGAGGCCCAGTGCATGATTAAATCATGCACATGTAGGATCCCCTAGGCCTAACCTGACATCCAGGCCATATCCACTACCCCGCAAAGCCTAGCATGCTCCGCGGACACTGCTGGCAGCCTGCTCCCCGCTTTTGTTGGCAGGGGGTCTGCTGGTGCCAGAGCAGAAACACAGCTCCCCGCTTTCGATCACGGGGGAGCTGGGTGTCCGCTGGTGCACCAGGCCTTTCAAAAGCCTCCGGTGGAGGCTTTTGGCCTGGTACCAGAGCGGACAGACACCCAGCTCCCCCATTTTCGCTTTCAATCGCGGGGGAGCTGGGTGTCTGTCCCCTGGTGCCAGAGCAGACACCCAGCTCCCCACTTTTGATGGTCGGCAGCAGGATGTGGGCTCGCTGCCCCAGAGGCCCCTTCTGTGCCGCAGCACAGCCATGGCGCAGATGCTGAGCTTGCGGCGCGAGCTCAGCATCCCGCTGGCCCAATCAGCCATCCCGGCCACCCCGAGTCCCACCCCCCTGCGCCTCCTGGCCAATCGTGGGCATAGTGAAGCTACGGTCAATTTGCATATTACTCTATTATTAGGATATATATATATATATATATATATATATATATATGTGTGTGTGTATGTGTGTGTGTGTGTGTGTGTGTGTGTGTACACACACACACACACACACACATGCCTGATAGCCCCATGGTTCAGGCCACTCTTTGGATTACACATCAAGATGGAAGCATTGCCTCTAGAAACCTGTGTGACACCCTAGAAGAAGACACAGGGGCTCCTGCATCTATTAGCATAGATGAATTTGTCAGGTTAGCCCCTGGAGGCTAGGGAGCCTGAAGAGAGCCCACAGTACAGTGTTGTGGGCTCGTGTGGCAGATGACATGATGACTGCCCAAAGAAGTCCTGATCCTCAGAGCCTGGGCATATGCTGCCTTTCATATCAAAGGGGACTTTGCAGATGAGATTATTCTGGATTATCTGGATGGGCCCAATGAAGCCACTGGGGATCAAGAAAGAGAGAAGTAGGAGAGCCAGAGT
The DNA here is from genome assembly GCF_027574615.1 of Eptesicus fuscus. NCBI lineage: Eukaryota > Metazoa > Chordata > Mammalia > Chiroptera > Vespertilionidae > Eptesicus > Eptesicus fuscus. The sequence goes on along the minus strand of NC_072488.1, from coordinate 13,689,048 downwards.
TGGAGCGATGTGCTGATGGAAGCAGAGGCCAGAGAGAGAGATTCAACCGTCATTTAATTATATGATAGTTTGTATCTATTTTAAATTTTTACTTACTCTTTGGATCATATATTTTTTTATTAAACTAACATCTGCAAATCCCTTCCAAATGCAGGACATTGCAAATTAAAAGCTAGGTCAAAGGGACATCTAAAATCAAGGGGTTACAGCGGCAGCACAGCAGCTGTTGGCATTGGAGACAGAGGAAGAGGACATGAGGGAAGAAATGCAGGCAGTTTCTAGCATCTGGAAAAACAAGGCAAGGACATAGGTTCTCCATAGACTCTTGCCTAGAAGGAACGCAGCCCTGCCAACCCATTTTAGACTTCTGACCTCCAGAACTGTAAGATAATACATTTGTGTCATTTTAAGCCACTAAGTTTCTGGCAATTTGTTACAGCAGCAATAGGAAACTAGTACAGCACATCTTGATCAAGTCTGTAGAAAATGTGGTGTGCTTTTGGGGCACCTTTCCAGAAAAAGCAAGGCTCAGATTATTGACTGGGCCTTTGGCAAAAATTCCTTGCAATTATTGTAGAAGGTATCCAATGAAGGTACCTGTCGACTACCCCATCCACTGGGAACACAGCACACATCTTTGTGGATCAGAAATAGAACAGAAATACGTAGCAGCAGCAGGATCTGAGGATAGAAATAAGCAGTTGTGTCTGAGAGCTTGACTCCTGTAGGTAATAAGGGCTGAAGGCAACCCTGGCAGAGGCCTAGAGAAGTTGAGTGCCTAATGCGATGGAACTGGATGAGCCTTCCATGCATGTGGAAGGAAGCTGTGGCAATGCCAGAGCTGTTTCTGTGGTGAGAGGAGGCCGTGAAATCACATGCACAGGGCCTGCGGTGAGCTGTCCGGGGCTGGCCCTGGGCTCTGTCCCAAAGGAAATAGGCAGGAGCTACAGATTGCAAAGTGCTTTTCCATCCACCATCACAACTGATTTTCATAACACAGCGAGATGGGTATTATTAGTTTCCCTAACTTATAGATTGTTAAACTGAGGCTAAATAGTAACCTTTAGATAGAGGAAACTGGTCTTTCTCATTCTTTGTGATGTCCCAAGAACCTGGCCTAAGTTTCTGTATGAAGCAGACATTCATGGAATAATTCTTGGCCCACAGATGAAAGCTTAGAGAGAAGTACACGGTTCAAGTCTACAAAGCCAGGATGTGGCAGAGCTGGATGTTGAATTTCAGTTTTTGAAAATGGAATCCCAAGTTCTTTACTTTATACCAAACTCTTCCCAAAACACATGTTCCCCAGATTGAGTCTCTTTCATGGTTAGGGCAGGCATATTCTATGAGACTATCTGTATTCCCAATGGAGATGGGAAAGGGTCCAGGCTAGCCACAACCTTCTCATTAACCCTAGGACTGTAGGTATATGCACATGAGACAGGAAAGAGATCAGCACTCCCTTACCCACACACAGACCTATTGGCAAAAGACAGAATCTTGCCCTGGCAGGCTGGCTCAGTTCTTTGGAGCATCATCCCATACACCAAAAGGTTGCGGGTTCAATTCCTGGTCAGAGCACATATGTAGGTTGTGGGTTTGACTCCCCAGTCCAGGCGCATACCTGAGACAACTGATCATGTTTCTCTCTCACATTGATGTCTCTTTCTCTCCCTCCCTCTCTCCCTCCCTTCCTCCCTCCCTCTCCCATACCCTCTCTCCTTTCCTCTCTCTAAAATCAACTTTAAAAACACACACAAACATATTCTCGGGTGAGGATTAAAAAAGACAGAAATCTTACTGATTCAAGGTGTTTGAGAACATCCTCTGTCTAAATATTAATAGACCACTAAGCTACACACAGATGTCCCATAAGAAGCCAGAGTGAAAAATAAAAACAAGGACATTAGAAAAAAAGCAGCTGAACAGAGATATTAGCAGTCACACATTGCAGGGAAAAGATTCCACAGATACAACTCAGCCAAGTTATTAAACAAAGAAACAAACTAACCTAAGAAAGAAACAAAACAAAACAGCAATAACAAAAGGATCAACAACAATCTTCAGAGGAGAAAATTGGAATCCAAAGTTGCTAGCAGAATTGCCTTACAATAAATATTAAAGTAAGTCCTTCAGGCTGAAATGAAATCATACCAGGAGATACCTTGAAGAACACCAGAAATAGTAGATATGTGGGTTAATATAAAAGACTCAATAAATACATTTTCTCTTATTTCTTTTCCTAACATCTTTGAAAGACATAAGATTATGTCTTTCATAAATGCACACCTACAAAGCTATAGTGTTGGGCTGACACATATACAAGTAATATATACGACAATAATAGCACAAAGGGTAGGAAATGGAGTGGAGCTATATTTGGGCTAAATTTCTATATTTTACTGGAATTGAGTTAGTATTAATCTGAAATAGGTTGTGATAAGTTTAGATGCATGTAGTATAAAGCAACCACCAAGAAAATAACTCCAAAAATGTAATTAAAAAAAAATCAAGAGAAGTTTTTAAATGTTACACTGAAAAATACTTGGCAGTCAAGTAGGAATGGAGGAACCAAAACGATAAGAGAGATATAAAAATTAAATAGCAGAAAAGACTAATGTAAACCCAAACAAATCACTATATATATATATGGTGACCTTTAGACAGAGGAAACTGGTCTTATATAAAAGCCTAAGCAACCATTATGACCAGATGACTGGCCGGTAGCTATGATATGCACTGACCCAGACCTTATTGCTGGGGCCCTTTTCAGCCCCAAATCTGGTTTGCCTGTACCCTCGACCCAGACAGGAAGGAGGAGGGAGCCCAATTCCTCACGGAATTGGACATTGGTTAGCTTGCTGATGGGTCCCTGACAGCCCCGAATCTGGTTCACCCACACACCGGAGCCAGTTAGGAGGGAGGAGGGAGCCCAATTCCTCACAGAATCGGCTGTTGGTTAGTTTGCTGCTGGGGCCAACCTCCCATGGTCCCTCCCACCCTCCCCTGGCAGGCACCCCCCCCCCCATCGTCTCCTATTGCCAGACCCCACCCATGCACGAATTCGTGCACCAGGTCCCTAGTATTAATATTAATAGCCCAGTCAATCAAAAGACAGAGATTGTCAGACTAGATAAAAAAAGCAAGATCAACCATATGCTTTCTACAAGACGTACACCATCAATTCAAAGAAGTTGAAAGTAAAAGGATAGAAAAGGAGATACTATGCAAATAGTAACCATAAGAGAGTGGGAGTAGCCACCTTAATATCAGGCAAATGGATTTTAAAACAATAAATTACTAAGGAAAAGATAGACATTTGATATTTATAAAAAAGTCGATTCACCAGGAAGGTATAACCATATAAATGTATATGTATCTAACAATAGAGCCTCAAATCACATGAAGCAAAACTGCCATAACTTAATGGAGAAACAGATAATTTAACAATTAGAGTTGGAGATTTCAGTTATTCATTCCCAACAATGAATAGAACTAAAAGAGAATTATATAAAAGACTTGAATAATACTATCAACCAACTGGACCTACCTGAAAAATATAGGAAATTCTATCCAAGGACTATAGGATACACATTCCTTTTAAGTGCACAGAAAACTTTCTCCAGGATAGATCATATGGTAGGTTAAAAACAAGTCTCAATAATGGAATTCCTACAAAATGTGTTCTTCAACTACAATGGGTTAAATTAGGAGTTAACAACAGAAAAAAATCTGGAAAATCCACAAGTATAAAGAAATTAAATAATCAATTTATAAAAGAAGAAATCAAGGGAAATTAGATAATAGTTTACATGAAAAATAAAATGTAACCAAACTTATGGGACAAAACTTTAAAAATGCTTGGAGAGAAATGTATAAATTTAAATGCCTATATTAGAAAAAAAGGAAAGTTTCAAATCCAAACTTAAGCTTCCATTTCAAGAAGCAAACAAAAATTACTGGAAACCCAAATCATGCAGAGGAAAAGAAATAAAGATTAAAGAAATCACTGAAATAGAAAACAATAGTGAGAACTAATGAAACTGAAAGTTGGTTCTTTGGCAAGATCAACAAAATTGACAAACCTTTCATTAGACTAACCAATGCGAGAAAAAGAGAAAAAAAGACACAACAAATTATCAAAATCAGGAATGAAACAGATAATATCACTACTTACCCTAAAGAAATTAAATGATTATAAGAATATATTACTAATATGATTTTTCCAATAAATTAGACAACTTAGGTAGAAAATTTTGATCACACCTATGACAACAAGTAAATAACTTATTTTAGTAACTGAAATTGTCCCACAAAGAAAAATAACATTTAAACCCAGATGTCTTCGCTGGTGAATTCTATCAAGTATTTAAGGAACAAATAGCACTAATTTTTCATGTAGTCTTAAGAAAATAGAGTGAACATCCCAGATCATTCTATAATACCACTCACTTTTTGCTGATAATATAGCTAAAAAAGACATCACAAAGAAAGAAAGCCACATACCAATATTCTTTATATACATATATACAAAAATCCTTAACAAAATATTAGCAAACACAATCCAGCAGCATATGAAAAGGATGATACTGTGATCAACTGGAATTTATCCAGAAATTCAAGGTTGGTTTAACATCTACAAAACAATGCAGTAATCCATATTAATGGGATAAAGGACATAAACCATGTGACCATCTCATTAGAAACACAAAAGGAATTTGATAAATTCCAACATCTATTTATAATTTTAAAAAATCTCTCTACAAACTAGGACTAGAAGGGAATTTCTGAAACCTGAAAAAAATGTTATCTTTGAAAAACCCATATCTAACTGCATACTTGATGAAAGAATGAAAGCATTCCCTCAAGACTAGGAACAAGGCAAGGATTTCTGCTTTCTTCACTTCTGTTCAACATTAAATCTAGCTAATGCAATAAGGAAAATTAAGAGAAGGAAGGAAAGGAGGGAAGGAGGAAGGGAGGGAGGGAGGGAGGAAAAAAGGGAGGAAGGATGGGAGGGAGGAAGGAAGGAAGGAGATAAATTGAAGGCATTAAAATTGAAAAGAAAAAAAAAAAGAAAAATTTCCCTTAGCAAGACACATGGTCCTTTATTTAGAAAATCTAAAAGAATTCACACACACACACACAAAACAAAACTAATAGAACAAATAAATAAATTTATCAATATTAAAAGATACAAAATTATATACAAAAATCAATTATATTTCTACCTTTAACAACAGACAATTTCTAAAGGGAAATTAAGAAAACAATTCACAAGACAAAGGCATCATAAAGAAGAAAATAGTAATAGATTTAACAAAAGAAGTGTAAACTTTGCACACTGAAAATTGTAGAGCATTGCTGAAAGAAATTAAGGATAATATAAACAAAAAGAGACATTGCATTTTCATAGATTGGATAACTCAATAGTGTAAGATGGCATTTCTTACCAAATTGATCTATAAATTTAATGCAATCCCTATCAAAACTCCAGAAGGCTTTATATTTTGTAGCCTAAAATTTATATGAAAGTGCAAAGGACCTAGAATAAACAAGGTGATCTTTAAAAAATAAAAAAAATTGGAGAACTTGCATTACCTGATTTTAAAACTTAATATAAAGCCAAAGTAATAGAGACAGTATAATTTCGGGGCAAGGGAAGGCATGTATATCAATGGAACATAATTGAGAGTCCAAAAATAAATTCTTATGTTTATGATCATTTGACTTTTGATGAGGGTGCCTAGGTAATTCAATTTGGGAATGATAGTCTTTTCAACAAGTAGTGCTTGAATAATTGTATATTCATATACAAAATTAAATAAACAAACTTAGACCCTTATTTCATACCATATGCAAAAATTAATTCATCATAAATCATAGACTTATATGTGAGAGCTAAAACTTGGGGGAAAAGGAAGAAATCATTGTGTTCTTCTGTTGGGAAAATACTTCTTAGGTATGACACTAAAATCACAATAAATGAAAAACGAGTAAGTTCTACCTTATCAAAATTCAAAACTTTTGTGCTTAAAAGACACCATTAAGAAAATGAAATAACAAGCTACAGACTAGGAGAAAATATTGGCAAATCATCCTACCTAATAAAAGAGTAATATGCAAATTGACCCTAACTCTGCCATGCCCACAAGCCACTCCCACCAACCAATCAGAGTGAGTATGCAAATTAACCCAACCAAGATGGCTACAGCCATGGAGAAAGTAGGAGGGAGGCTTGGGTTTCCAAGGCGATAGAAGAAGCCAAGCTTTCCCCAGCCCTGGCCGGCCTAAGCCTCCACTCAAGGCTACAAAGTTTCAATTATAGAAGGTAAACAAAGCCAAACAGAAATGGCTGCCGGCCACGGAGTGAGCAGGAGGCTTGGCTCCACTCCAGGATACAAAGTTTCAATTATAGAAGGTAAATAAATTCCAGATACCAGGGCCTCTGCTTGGGTCACCAAGGGGCGTGGCTGGCCTGCAAACCACCACAGGCCCCTCGCTCAGGCCACCCCACACCCCAAGGGAACCCCCACCCTGATCCGGGACACCCTTCAGGGAAAACCAGCTGGCCCCAACCCGTGCACCAGGCCTCTATCCTATCTAATAAAAGAGTAATATGCAGATTGACCATCACTCCAATACACAATATGGCTGCCCCCATGTGGTCAAAGATCCTGCCCCATGTGGACACAAGATGGCCACCACAAGATGGCCAACAGGGGAGGGCAGTTGGGAGGCACCAGACCTGCAAGGGAGGGCAGTTGAGAGGGACCAGGCCTGCAAGGGAGGGCAGTTGGAGGCAATCAACCCTGCAGGGGAGGGCAGTTAGGGGTGACCAGGCTGGCAGAAAAGGGAAGTTGGGGGCAAACAGGCTGGCAGGGGAGCAGTTAGACATCAATCAGGCTGGCATGGGAGTGGTTAGGGGATGATCAGGCTGGCAGGCAGAAGTGGTTAGGGGCAATCAGGAAGGCAGGCAGGCGAGCAGTTGGGAGCCAGCAGTCCTGGATTGTGAGAGGAATGTCCGACTGCCCACCGGGATCGGGCCTAAATGGGCAGTCGGACATTTCTTAAGGGGTCCCAGATTGGAGAGGGTGCAGGCTGGGCTGAGGGACACCCCCCCGCCGGCCCCCGTGCACGAATTTCGTGCACCAGGCCTCTAGTATATCATATAAAAGGCTTGTATCCAGAATATGTAAATAATTTACAATTTAATAATAAGACTAAAACTGCAATTAAAGATGAGAATCATCTTATGCATTTCAAAGGGATTTAGTGAGAATTGAACAAGATAATGCATTAAAGCTCTTTTGGACATAATGTTTGGCATATAGTAAATACTCAGTAAGTGGTGGCAATAGTTATATCAGAAAGTTTATAACTATTTTATAAATAAGCTGAGTTCCAGAGAATGTAAAGAACTTGCCCAAGGACACTTAGGGTATAAGCAGCAGTGTCCAAGGAGGATTTAGAAAATTCCGCAGTGATCTTCACACTTGGTGAGTGAAGGTTGCTCCTCTGGGCCATTCTATTGTTCAAGGTGACCAAGGATGAGGCCTCCTCCAGTGTCTGTGCCCCATCAAGTTCTCTTTGGGGAGTGGAAGAGGGAGCAGCAGGCTGCTTTTAGTGGGCAATTCTTATGGTCTCAGAGTTCTCACCCTTTCTCTCATTTGTTTTTCATTGATTGTTTAAATATTATCATATTCATTTGGAATAGAGAAAAAAAATTGAAAACAATGATAAATATCTATTAACAGGGACCAGCAAAATTAAATAGGATTTATCCAAACAAATTTAACTGCAAAATTAATATGTACTTTTTGTGAAAAAATTTTAGATATATACATGGAAGATTTTAATAGTTAAATTAAGAATGTACTGGCTGGTATGGCTCAGTGGTTGAGCACTGACCCATGAACCAGGAGGTCAGGTCACTTGCCCAGGTTGTTGGTTCGATCCCAGCTGATAGATGATTCTCTCACATCATTGATGTTTATATCTCTTTCTCCCTCTCCTTTCCTCTCTCTGAAATAAAAAATAAAAACAAAATAAAAATCTAAAAAAAACTAAGAATGTAGGTTGTAAAACAATATGCATATCATGGCCTCATTTTGGTTTGTATATATTTATTTAGGTATAGATAATATCCTGGAAGCATATATATCAGACCATTATCACCAGTTACTTCTGGAAAGTAGAATTTTGGTTGGAGAAATTAGATTTTTTCCATGTATTTCTGTAATTAAAAAATAAATAAAAATTTTTTTGTTAATCCTCACCTGAGTATATTTTTATCCATTGTTTATCAAAGAGAGGTGAAGGAAGGAAGGGAGGGAGGGGGAGAGAGAGAAACATTGATGTGAGAGAGACACATCAACTGGTTGTCTCCTGCAAGCACCTTCACTGGGGCAGAGCGTGAACCTGCAACCCAGGTAAGTGCCCTTGACCAGGAATTGACCGTTGTGTGCACAGGCCAATACTAACCACTGAAAACACGGTCCAGGTCAAAATACATAACATTTTTAAATGTTTTTATTTCAAAATTCTTATTTACTTCCCATTTAAAAACGAAATATAGTCACACAGCTAGTAAATGGCACACTCAGGATTTGAACTCAAATCTGTGCCCTCTCTACCATACGATCCTCCTTTTGAAGGGACTTGGATGAGAAATTAGGAAGTGCTTCCTGAGCCTAAGGTTGTGTATCATTGATTCAGTTATCAAAGGAGGTCTTAGCTGCTCCTGCTTGGGAGACAGTGAATAATGGATAGTAGTCTGGAAAGGTTCAGGAAGGTGATGAAAGCCTCCTGAAAAAACAGGGACATTGACCAAGTGACTCCTGGAAGCCCCTTTTTATTCTTCTGTGATGCAACAGAATTAGGAAATACCATTTTTTGATAGGATCTAATTAAGTAGCAGACTTTCAAAGCAGCAAGGGGGAAAGGGGCTCTAGAAACGACCATCTAGTAATTCAATCCCTGTTAAAATAGTGAAACACATATTAAGAGGAAAAAATACTATCTAGGATAATGGAATTATGAGCAATAAGCATTATGGGTTTTAAAAGAACAAATCATGCCAGACAAAGTTGATTGCTTTTTTGATTAGTAGACTAAAGGAATAGAGTCAATGTAATATATCTTGATTTTAGCAAAAGGTTTGATAGTGTCTCATGAAATTTTACTCAGGAAATTAATTGAAAATGGCCTAGAGATGAGCACTGTTGTGTGAACTTCAGCATGGTGACAGGATAGCAGATGAGAATGAGAAGCAGCGATGCATCATAGTGAGGAGATGTGGGGCGGGGAGGTTCAGGTCAGGGGCCGGTTCTATTTAATTATTTCATTACTTCTCAGGAAGAAGAGGAGGCAGCTCTTACGTGAGTGAAATTTATAGTATGTCTTATCTGTGTGTTTTAATGAAAAAACTCTTTGAAAGCTATCAAGTCTACCTGGTTTCCAATCATGGGTGTAGCCTCATTCTGGGTCCCATGAGAAGCCCTATGGATACAAACAATATCATAATGAACTTCAACTCTAATTCTGAATGATGTGTACGTATAATGGCCTTAGACAAGAGCGCCACCTATCTTTGTCACCCCATGCTTATCCTGCATAGGGACCCTTTCAACCCATAACACCTGGGAGCCTCCATAGAGCCTAGCACTCAACCCTATAATTAAACACTACCTGCTATTTGTCAGGCCCATGGTAGACATAAAGGATAAAGGTTGTCATAAATGCATAAGACATAAAGAATAGTTCATATTTAGAGTAGGTGACAGACACATTAAACTGGTAGTGGTTATTGCTGTAATCAAACTTAAACAAAATTCTGTGGAAAGACAGAGGAGGCTGAAAGCAACATTAGATGAGGAATAAGGGGAGTTTGGGAGAGCCAAAGGTTGTTAAGGCCAGCTTTGAAGCAGAGATGACATTTTACCATGGGTTAAAGGAAAGGTAGGTTTTTATATAGGATAGAAAAGGAAAGGGCAATTTAGCTGTTATAGGCACCTCTCACCAACACCAGAGAGGTGTTACTGGACAGGACAGCCCCCTGAGTCAGTGGAGAGGGCTGTCCCCAACCTCGGTCCTTATCTTCTCATGTAAATGAATTTGTACAGGAGACCTTGACTGCGTTGTGAAAAGCCAATTTATTAAAGCAATTAAAGCATGCACCTTTATTGAAAAAGTAAAGCAAGCAAACCTATACATCTGGTTTATAAAGCACAGATGGGCTCTCAGCTAATCTGAAGAGCAAGTGGGGTGGGGGTCTGAGGTGTTATATATCCTCCTATTTATGGGTCTCAAAATTCCTCTGCTGAGTATGTTAGTACAGATGATTTCTCAAGGTCCCTTTTCTTCTACTTTGTTGTGGCTTTCCCAGAATTCAGGAGAAGCACCTGGCAACTTTATCTGGCCAAGTCTTGAGACTGCTGGCTTCTCTGCTTAGGGGGTAAAATGACCCCCTTTTTTTTTTTGTCCTTTCCTCTTTCCCCTCCCTTTCTGCATTCTCTCATTAGGGAGATTTTTTAATCATTTGCTCTGGTGTTCTTGGCTGGGGAAAATAATGATTTGTTAGTTACAAGCTGGCTGCACATTGCCCATACTTTTTGGCCTTGTTTTAATTTTCCTGTCTCAGTTTCCATATTCCTCCTGCCCTGGAATCCTGTAACACAGCCAGAGGATGGGGACTAGTGAGTGAAATCAGACAAGTTACTGAACCTCTGTAAATGATCTATAAACTCTAACAGTGATCAGAGCAGCCCTAAGTGTTTTGTGGGGATGAAATGATGGGTTGTCTATGTAGAACATAGGACTGTGCAAAGCAGACTTGAGGTTCAACAACTAGAAGCCATTCTGGGTGGAGGCAAGGAGCAATGTGGGTATTGTAGTGAGACATGAGGATGAAAAGACAGTTCAGAACCAACTTGTGAAGAAGGACCTTAAAAGTCACATTAAGGAATCCAGACTTTATAAGGCAGAGAGTAAATAGGAGAACTTTAATGAGCTTATAAATAGAGGGGTATAACTTGACCAGATATTGTGATACCAAGATCACTTTAACAGTGATAGAGGAGGAATATGAGTAAAGAGGGTCCGAAACACAGCCAGGTAAGAGGCTGCTTAAGTCAATTTACAGACAAAGACCCAAACCAGAGCACATTGGAAGTAGAAAGAAGGCTTTGAATCTGAGATCTGTCTTGGTAGCTGAAGATAAAAGAATCAATATTAATTTCATTGTATAGTCCAGGCAATTGGGTATTTAGTAATACCACTATCTAAGAAATGGAGCTCAGAAACAGCAGACCATGAGGTTGTTGGTTTTTTTAAAATATATTTTTATTGATTTCAGAGAGGAAGGGAGAGGGAGAGAGAGATAGAAACATCAACGATGAGAGAGAATCATTGATTGGCTGCCTCCTGCACACCCCTCGAGCCCGAACTCAGGGAGGGGATATGCCCTAAACTGGAATCAAACCTGGGACCCTTCAGTTCGCAGGCCAGTGCTCTATCCGTTGAGCCAAACCAGCTAGGGTGTGAGGTTGGTTTTGTATCATCCCATGGAGAGTTTCTCTGGACTTAGGCAAATCAAGGCTCTGAGCTGCCTTTGCTTATAGAAGTGAAGTCTTCATAGGCCGACACTGAGCTGCCACTCCTGGATCTCAGAAACACTGGCAATAGGAGCAGTCCTTGTAGGACAAACACCTCTGAAGGTTTAGCCTGGGGAAGAATTGGAAAAGCTGTATTAAGTAGGAGAAAGTAAATGAGGCATTAAGAAAACAAGGGAATTCCCACAGATATTACCTCCTTTCTTTCTTCCAGTCTTATTTTGTTGTTTCAGTGTAACAAGGAAACATTTTCAAAAGTCACTTTCAGGGTGCTTTCAGCCTGGAGCCAAGCATTTCATTATTTCTCTACTTGACATCCAGGCAAACACTAGAGAGAAGCACTGAAAATATCCTGACCTGAAACATATCAGGTTATAGACTAGACCTACTTGTGATGTTTGTGCATTGTTACATGGAACCAAGTCTAAACTTGCACATCCCTGATGTTTAAAGTTAGATTTTGTCCTATGCTTTCCTTTAAATGTTAAACAAAAGAGGGTGAAACTAGTTGAAGATATTGCCTGATTCATTAAAAATTGTGGTGAGACTTTAAACAATAAAGAATTTAAATTTAAAAAATTGTGGTGAGAAGATATTACATATGTCTTAGATCAGCAATTTTCAACCTTTTTCATCTCATGGCATCCATAAACTAATTACTAAAATTCTGTGACACACCAAAAAATATATTTTTTGCCGACCCGACAAAAAAGCTAGGTATAATTTTGATTCATTCACACCAAATGGCTATTGTCATTGTTTTATTTGACAATCTAAGGGAAAAGAGGTCAGTGCCCTGACTAAATAGTCAGGTATTGCATGTTTAAAAGTTCTTACAGCACACCAGTGTGCCTGTTGTGGTATACCGGTTAGAAATCACTCTTAGATACGTGATACAACTGTGAGTCACCCAAAATACAATCCAGTCCTCTTGAAATGGTCCCCATGAGGTTAAACTCAACAGAGGGAAATCATGCCAGATCTCCCAGCTGTCATCACTGTGTATGCTCGTTCTTGGGTGAAAGTTGCTGAGAGAACGGGGGGAGGGAGCGAAGGAGGACAGTGGGAAGGAGAAAGGGAGGGAGAGCAATCAGTTTTGGACTAAGAATTTTCTTTCACTCTCTTTCCTTTAAAGCTTTGACTGATTATGTTTACTTTGACTCACCTGAAGTGATTAATAAGAGCATAGCTTCATGAAAGAATATTGTGTCAGTGTAATCAAGACATTTTTACTTAAACTTTTTTCAGTGTCCCCAAGATATAATCACTAGGTCATTTTGGAATCATGTTTTATGGTTGCTTGGGAAGATGAATATTATGAGTTTCAATGGGGAAATTAGGCCCACAGTTTAGTCTGCTCTGATTTATGAATTGCCCTTTAAGAAAATACAGTGGTAGCTGTACATGAATTTATGGAAAGTCAATGTTGTTCCGAGAATGTGTTCAGTGCAGGGAGGATTAGTCTAATAGTCAGACTTCCTATGAGTCGGTGTATGAACAGACAAATCTCTGGTTTCTTGTCAGTCGTCAAGCAGCTCTTAAACACCTAGTATCTACTGAACACCTTTCTAGGAATCCTGAGAAAAACATGGTTCTTGTTCCAAGCAGCTTATGCTGTCATCAAAGTGATATATGCCACAAACATGATAAGGATCAAAAGCTGTATTATGAAAACTCACACACAAATTCCTGGAGGAAGACACTGTCTTGGTGTGGAAAAATATCTTCAAATGAATTGCTTAAAGGATAGATAACAGATCTGAAGTGATGGATGTCCGTATGTTCTGAAGAAAATAAAGAGAGGACATTTCCTAAAAAAATGAAAGAGGGGAGAGAGGATCAGTGAAACAATTTTTTGCATTATTCAGCACTTTAAAATATATTTATTTACCTTTAAATTTTAGTTTTTAATTACAGTTTACATTCACTATATTTTATTAGTTTCAGATGTGCAGCATAATGGTTAGATAGTCATATACTTTATAAAGTGATCCCCCAGGTATTTCAAGTACCCACCTGGCATCGTACATAGTTATTATAATATTATCCTATCTAATAAAAGATTAATATGCAAATTGACCATCACTCCAACACACAAGATGGCCGCTTCCATGTGGTCAAAGATGGCCACCCCCATTTGGACATAAGATGGCTGCACAAGATGGCTGGCAGGGGACGGCAGTTGTGAGCGATCAGGCCTGCAGGGGAGGGCAGTTAGGGGTGACCAGGCTGGCAAGGGAGGGCAGTTAGGGGTTACTGGGCCAGCAGGGGAGGGCAATTGGGGGTGACCAGGCCTGCAAGGGGAGGACAGTTAGGGGTGACCAGGCTGGAGGGGAGGGCAGTTAGGGGCAATCGGGCCAGTAGGGGAGCAATTAGGCATCAATCAGGCTGGCAGGGGAGTGGTTAGGGGGTGATCAGGCTGGCAGGCAGAAGTGGTTAGGGGCAATTAGGCAGGCAGGCAGGCGAGTGGTTGGGAGTCAGCAGTCCTGGATTATGAAAGGGATCCCAGATTGGAGAGGGTGCAGGCTGGGCTGAGGGACACACACCCCTCCCCATGCACAAATTTTGTGCACCGGGCCTCTAGTTGACTATATTCCCTATGCTGTACTGTGCATCCCCAATAACTATTTTGTAACCACCAATCTTTACTTCTCAATCCTTTTATCTTTTTCACCCAGTCCCCCAACCTTCCTCCACTCTGGCATCCATCACTCTGTTCTCTGTGTCTATGAGTCTGTTTCTATTTTGTTTGTTCAGAAAGAGACTGAAAATAATGGAAATGGAGAGAAGGTTCCAAAGGGAGGAAATCAGGGCCCTCCCGTGTAGCTGTGCACACTCCTGACTGGAAGGAAAGTCCCAGCCTCCCCTGGCTGACTGCTTGCTGCCTCTCCCTGTGCCTCCTCCCCTGTCCCTTAGCTTGAGCGCTCTATTTCTGCTCTTTTTCTTTGCCCCAGTCTTCTTGTTTCCTTCATTCCTCCTTTTGCCCTCACTTCCTCCTATGTGTCTATCTTCCTTTCCTTCAACATCACACCCCATCTCTTGGAAAGGAAAGAGGGGAGAATATTAAGCATTGGTCTGAGGATTGACAGAGTTGGGTGGATTGCATCCAGGGTGTGGCCCTGTCCCCTTGGGAAACTTCCAGAGAAGAGGGGCCTCTGGAGGGAGCAGCTGAGACCTGGGTTTGCCCCTCTTCTTGAACTATTTGTTCCCGACTCCTCTGAACAAATTGGGCACAGATGACTCAGACTTTACAATGTTCTTTGGTCTGTGTTCACAGTCAGTCTGTGTACTTTCTTTATTCAGCTGGTACACTATCTCCTGGAATAGAGTTAAATCACACAACCAGTCAGCAAGCATGTTAGGGGGTCTGTGGGTTCAGAGCCCTGGCTGAGCCCCAGAGGGACCCCCCCCCCCCCCCCGCCCAGGAGACTCTTGGTGCCTCCATTTTCCATGGTACATCAGGGAAATGCTTACTCAAGTCAAGGCTTCCTTCCAAAACTGTGTACTAGTATATTAAAGGGCTGCTTATTTTGCGATGCCTTGAGATGGGTTTGTTGGTCTTTTCAAAAGACATATTCTAGCTAATAATACAGAAAATGACAATATGTAAGAAAGAGTCATATGAAGATAAGGAAAAGGGAGAAGGCACAGAATAGGAGAGAAGAAAGGTGATAGAGATGGAAGAGAAAGTAGGGAAGAAGGGTAAGAGATTGATCAAATTTCTTATATTAAATATTTTATGAAGAGCACAACCCCCAAATAAAAATAAGATGCATGTGTTTATACATACATAAATACATAAATTAAATTTTTAGAAACTAACAGCCACACTCCCTTTACAAGTGACTATTGAGTTAGAGAGAATTGTCCCTGAGGACAGATATTGTCAATGTAAAGAAGGGATGGTTTTTATTTTGGTGTCTGTTTACCTGATAAGCTGCTTGCTTGCTTTTTTAATATCTTGGGTCTAGTCTCAGCTCCAAGATAGGTAATTAGCTTTATCTCTGTGAACTTTCAGCTTCCTGATGTATAACAGGGCAGTTCGACTGTCTCACCTTTCTTAAGGGGCTGCTCATATAAAGCATGTGGCCATCTTTTGTGAGCAGCCCAGGCCATATGCAGTGCTAAATCACAGTAGACAACAATGGCAGAAGAGACCCCCCAGAATAAGTCACACCCCCAGAATAGACCAAACTGAAGGGCGGGCATCTCCTCAGCTCACTTTCCCAAAGCAGAGGAGCCCCACTCCCAGATGTGGTGATGTTTAGTCATACATACTTGCCTAGCGACCATCACCAGTTGATTTGTCATGGGACATGAAGTGTTGTCTATAGATGCTATGCTTATTTCATTAAGCAGCATTGTTCTGGTGAGACTGCAGATCTCTCTATCAGCCACTAATTCTTTTGTTTGAATGGGTTTAGAGGACCCCCATCATTCCTGCTAACTACCTGCTGTAGTCTTGACAGGGAATGTGTGTGCTGGGGGAGGCAGGAGGAGAAGAAACCATGGCTCATGAGCACCTGGATAGATGTTAAAGCTTGGGCTTTATAGTCCCGTATTCACAAAGAGGTGGAGGAAAGGCAGTTCTGAAAGCCCAGTAAAATGTATGTGGTGACATGAGATAATGAGTCCCTCCCCAATTTTATTTTTTCTTTTTGCTGAAAACTTTATAATTTAGAACAAAATATAAGAGATTTAAAAACCACAGCAGCTGAACAGTAGCCTAAAGATTCAACTTATGGTCCCTGCTTTTGTGTAGTTATGAGCCACTTTATCTTGGTCTATTCTGGGGGTGAATATATAATACATGTTATACATGTGTATCATATATTATGCAGCACACATGATTAAGAAAATTTTATGCTTGCTAAAACAAATGGCATTCATCATACTTGCATGTTACATCTTTTTAAAAATGCTAATATTTTTTGAGGCCTGGTCAACCTCTGTACAAATACATGGGTGTTTTATTAGAGCATTTTCTTTGCCTTCCCATCTCTGAGGAGGGTCTATACCAGGACACTGATTTCTATCTGAAAGGGTGTTCAGTAAAATTTGGCAAATGCCTGACATTTATCTAAAAAGGACATATTTATTAACCCAAATTTCCTCACACTAGAAGAGACACCAAATGAGCATCTTTCCATGCAGGTGGGCAGTTCAGGTGAGCTAGGCAAAGCCTGGAGAAGTTAAGCAACTTTATCATAGTTCTAGATCTCTTCACTGGGAAAGATGGACTAGAACTTTTGCAAGCTCCACAGTGTTCACTGCACCATGGCACTCTGCTTTTCATTGGAATGACGGATGGACAGAGGTGGGAATAACCTCATTCTAAGTATTTTTCTTTTATTTGTATCTCATGGAATTGCAATCCTTTGGCCTGGCTAGAGGGTTCATGGGAAGAAAGGATCAGGAAGAGTGCTCATGGGTTTTTGGCCATGTAGTTGGCCCCACCTAATCTCATAACCAGAACACATCCACCATCCCTCCAGCTGTTCAGTGGAGTGAGACAGATGATCCGGCCTGCAAGTGACCTGAAGTGACTGGTAAAAATTAATTAACTTGCTATGGAACTAATAATAAGCTGCCAGTTTGTTTTTTCTTTTCCTAACACCGGTCACCAAAGAGTTTTTCATTAGGGGGCTGAATGCTTCCTTTGTAACCAGAATAACCTCATTAGTTATAGTCCCATCATGGCTGGAGAGTTAGACAACAAATCATTGTCTCCTCTCCAGCCACTGTGACCTAACTTGTCATCTTACATTGTCTTGCTGGGAGGAGTTTCTCTCCACCCCCAACATTCTCCATCCCTCCTTCAAGGTCTTTTTCAGAAGTGACTTTCAAACATATCTACTTACAGGTTTTCATTGACAGCAGAGTTATTTTGTATTTGTTGACTTGGGCATTTGCTCCATGTTCATATTCTCACCCTCCCTGGCTTCTTTGCTCAGCCACCTTTGGTTGGTGCTCTGCCATTTTAATTAATTTTTGTAGGGCGCCTCACAATGTGCACATCCGTTTGAAAGACTTCTTTAGTCTTCACAACAACCTAACTATGCTATCCCATTTTACAGATGAAGTCATTGAGGTTTACAGAGGTAACATATCTAGAATCATGCTACTACTGAAAGTGCAACTGGTATGAAGACCAGGACTTCTGACTCAAAATCAGTGCTCTTTCTAACCCACCACAGTTGCCCCTTGGTCTCTTATTTTTCCCTGTTATCTTTGCAGTCCAGATTTTCCATCCCCCATCTCCACTCCTTTATCTTAGCCCCATTTCTCCTTTCTTTAAGACTTTTGGGCCCAACTAACTCTCTTAAAGCATCCATAAGTATATGGCAGGGGCACTGGAATGCAAAGGATCCACCTAGTTGGCTCATTCCCCTTGGGACTTCAGAAGTATTGTTTCAAGCTGGCAGCTTACCCAAACTGACACTTCAGTTCTTGGTGGGTACTTTGCTTGAGTGCTTAATGAGGAGCAGAAAATGAGGAGGCCAACCAGGGAGACATTGGGCTCTTTGTATAACTAGGAAGAGATTTCTAAGATTTCTTCCCTGAACAATTTTATCCCATGTAACAGGCTCTTCCTCTAAGAATATGTAATTCTGTCTGAGGGTCAAAAGCCTGTGTGTGTGTGTGTGTGTGTGTGTGTGTGTGTGTGTGTGTATTCAAATACATAGTGGAGGCATGGCAGAAATTTGTT
The DNA here is from genome assembly GCF_027574615.1 of Eptesicus fuscus. NCBI lineage: Eukaryota > Metazoa > Chordata > Mammalia > Chiroptera > Vespertilionidae > Eptesicus > Eptesicus fuscus. The sequence goes on along the minus strand of NC_072488.1, from coordinate 13,670,727 downwards.
TGTGGTGATGGTTTCACAGCCATGTGTATTATCAAAACTCATGGGAATATACATTACAAAAGTGAATTTTAAAAATGTGAAATTTTACATTAAATGCTTAAAATACACCCAATCTTATATAAAGTTCTTAAAGACAAGAGTCTCATATCCTCATTGGAATAGGAGAGGGATTGAGTGAATAATATATAACAGGTTGGGTATATTTAAGTATTTAATGTAAAAATTTACATTTGTAAAGTCTCACATACATGGAGAGATATTAGAGTCTCTTCTAACTCTAATATATTTAAACCATTCGAAATCAAGTACTTTACATTTCTATGCTGCAGAGCACTAATAGGAGAGCTAATGACCATTAAGCATGTTTTAAAACTCAATTCCTCAGAAAATAGAAATTAATCTATATTTTTGTCTCTTTTTCTACAAAATGTATCTATTTTTTAATGAACCTGATCTCTGAAACTAGTTGAGCCTTTGCACTATAAGGTGAGGGTGGTGGAGTCCAAGGATCATGGGCCTACGGCCCAAAGGACTATCTTCTTGCCCGACGTGATCATTGCTGAGCCTCCCTGAACACAGCTCAGAATGAATAACCAGAAGGAGGACTTTCTGAGTTTCTCACAAAATCTGTTGTTAGGTTAGTAGCATGGGTCTCCTAAGATATTATGTTCAGTATATTTTTAAGCACAGAGGAGACTGGCTTGCAGAAACACCATAGGGAGCTGGTATATTATATTTAACCTTTTGCACTAGGATGTCGAGATTAAAATTACTCTTTGAATGTATCAATAATTTGAAATATAAAAAAATCCAAATAAATAAGTTTGTATGAAAAGAAACTCCAGTTTTTTATTCTACTGCCGTGCTTTGTAAAATCTGGGGTATTTAAAAAATTAAATCCCGAGTAGAATAAAGGAATCGAGATAAAAGCAAGTGAGTGCAAAGGGTTAATATTCCTTTGGACATCTTGATATCTTTCTAAAACCATGAAGGTCAAAATAATTCAACTAGACCCACAAAATGTGACATTCCCAGTTTCTCCAAATATCCAGTTTGTTAATGTCACCATATTGAGCACCTACCAACATACAGTATCCCAAACTTGCCACTTTTCTACCTTCAGGCGCATTTTGAGATCACTTTAATCCAGACACAGACAACCTTCTTAAACTTTGAAGGTTGATAAATCAGAGACAAACATAGCTTGTTCTCTTTGTTTTTTTGCACATTTCTATTAGTATTCTTTAAGATTTCTCTGAATTCTATTTCTGGAAACCAGTATCTGATCTTCAGCAGCTAAGATCTATAAGCTTCTTGACTTCTTGAAGATGTCTCTAGTTGGTCAAACAAAAGACCTTGTTTTATTGGCCTACAGTGAGCCAATAGTCACAGAAGCAGTCAGTGTATCATCTTTTCTTTATTAACAGATGTCAGAGTAATTGATATGGGCTCCCCTTCCAACTTCTAGTATATTTTTTAAGTAGATTGATTCTGGGGCATTTCAGTTCACTTGCTGACAGTGTTTCAAGAAGTAGAATATGACTATAATCAATTTTCATTATCATTGTGTAGCTAATAGGGCTAAAAATAAGAACTCATAATTTGCTGTGGCATGATTGATTATCCAAGAAGAATATGGAAATATTGTCTTTTAATATGTCCGGATAGTTACATTAGACCTTTAAAAATCTTATCCTCAAAACATCACTTCCTGTAATTTTCTATTCACTAATAAAACAACTCAAGGCTCATAATATCATTTTTTTCTTGCTCTTAATGTCAATGGGTGATTTCCAGTTGCAATTTTTATATTTAGTGCTCCTGTACACAAACTCATGGCCCAAGCTTTCTTTTTCTCTTAGAATAATTTATAGAAGCCATGCTAGACATGGAAGACCAAAAACAGCCTTATAGAGTCATAACTCTGCTTGTATAAGTTCTCTCTAGATCACAAGTAGGTCATCTGGAAGGTGGGATTCATCACAGAGTTTCTGAGGCAGTGTGGTAAAGACAGAAATTTGAAGATCATATGTTCTCATGAGCAAAGTACTGGGTTGGAAATAATGAGACATTGGGTCCAGTCCCAACTCTTTCATCATTTAGGCCAACTCTTTTAATATTTAGAACTTCAACTTCTTCATCTCTCAAATGAAAACTAATACCTGTCCTGTTTCACAGGGTTGTTGGAATATGCCAAAGACAGTGTACATAAATTTGCATTTAACCATGAAATTCTGTATATTATTTTTACTATTCCTCATATTCTTTCTCTGCCTATTTTGCATCTTCTGTTCCATACATCTTCCCAGTTCCTTTATCTTCCAAAAAAAGTTTGGTTACCTATAGCTCCTGTCTTAATATTTATTGAACATCTGTACATATTTGGGGCTTTGGGATGCGTTGAAGCATTTTAATTCTCATGGTGGCTCTGTGCAGTGCTTTTGCCATGGCCTTTTACAGACAGGAGACTGATGTTCGATTAAGTTATCTTAAGTAAGCAAGTGGCAGAGTCATGATATGAACTGAACACTATCTGATTTGGGGGCACTGTTCCTCAGTGAGGTCTTCTGAAGTCTAAAGAGATTTAGACTATTTCCTGGCCTGGTCTAATTAAAAGGCAAAGTGTGATTTACTCAAAGGCAGAGAGAAACAAAAGAGTAGAAATTGGAGAAAGCTCCAAATATGTGAATTGGTGGCTTCCCCCCAACCACCACCACTTTCGCATTGATGTTTCTTGTGCCCTTCAAGCTATCCAGGAAACTTTCATTATGGAAAGGGTGCCTCTCAGTAGAAGAGCTTCACCATTCTCCTCTTTGATTTTCAACTATTGTTATACAAAGAGAATTTCTTATCACTTATTAACCACCCTCAATCATTTTTCACTGTATGGGAAGGAAACCCTAAGCCAGCTGTTTCCAACCTCAGGACTATTATGCCTATGAGGCTATGATAAGGAATCCCCAAATCTGTTTGTGGACTAAAAAGATAAAATGCCTCACACCTCTAGGTGTTATTTTTCAAAATTATGTAGAAGCAATAATTAAAAACAAAATACGGATTCACTTAAGACCATCACTAAATTCACAGGACAGTAGAAGCTTTCTTAAATAACCTCCACTTTACCAACCCTCTGTATTAAACCGCTCCCTCTGCAAAGCATCCTGATTGATGACCATAGCAGCCCGAACACTTGAGGTCAGCAGGCTTTTTTCTACTGTCCCTGCACACTTCTGCTGCCATCAGTTAAGATGTTAGTTTCCCAAGAGCTCATTGTATTTGTTCTCAAAGATATTTATGATAATTACAATGCGAGAAGAGAGCTATTGTTTCCATGAAAATTCAGTTCCGTGTTTTGGAAAGAGTCAATAAAAGCAGCCACTAAAAAATGAAGCTGCTGCTGAATGTGGCAGGACCCTTGAGAAAGGCTCTGCAGGTTGTCACTGCCCAGGTCTAAGAAGTGCTCTGGAGGATGCTCCTTGAGTTGCACAGGGACAACTGCAATGCAATGCACAGAGCCTTTAGGAATAAGATGATAAAGTTTGGAAAGAAAAGTATTAATATCATCAAGAAATCTCTCTTTAAAATGCTCTGCAAATCATTTTAGGTTTTTATTCCTGTTCCCCTTTACATAAACCCAAATGCGAAATTATAGACAACACATTGTCTTAAGGTTATGGTGATAATGTAAGAAAAATGACTCATCAACAGAGGGCCCAAGACCTTGCCTTGGTCCTACATCAAAATATTGGAATATGAATATATGTATGTGTTTTATAGTTAAAATAGAATGTTTAAGGTATCCTGTTTTATGATTCTCTGACTTAACTGGATTTTTTGATTAACACAAGAACTGTTAGTCCTTGAGGAACCTAACCTTACATGTTCCCAAACAGCAGATACTCAAGTACAGCCACTATCATGTTATGAAGAGTGGTCTGTGAAAAGTTTTGAAGTTACAAGAAAATTTGCTTTGGTGGCACTAAGCTAGCCCTTAACTGAGGACAGGGCTAGGTAATGCTGTCATTGTCAGAGAGGGGACTGAGATTCCTGCAAACATCCATACCAGTTTCTGTGTATGCCACGCACTCCCTGAATGACCCACCCCACTGTTGTTCCAAGAACTCCAAGTCACTGTGAGGCGACCAGCAGACTCTACATTCTCCATAATTACACCCAATTTTCCAATTGAATTATCGCATGATTTAATTCATTGGCTGTATCTGGAGAGCATCAGCATTGTGCAGCTGTTGCAGCTTCAAGAGCTAATTGTTGCTAAGCACATTAAAAGTAGCCCTATTGCAATGCGCTGGAGTCAGAAGGGGAGGGGTGCAAACTTTCACTTCCCATTTTCTCTTTGGTTGAATCATCACCCAAAGAGCCTGAGGGGGTAGAAAACATTTAAGCCCTGTTAACATGGAGACCTCATTGGGAATGGTTACTGTCACTGGATGAAAGCCTTTAAGTGAATCAGACATATCTAGATACCAAAATACACAGAGACCCGAAAGCTTTATTTAGTATGTCTCAGAGAATTGTGACAAATAAGATTAGGCTTGAAACTAAAGGCCCTGGTAAAGGGGAGGCAGTGCATCATCAAAAAAGTATTAGGAAGCCAATTGTTGATGCGGCACCATGACATCCAAAGACCCCAAATCTTAGTTCCAATAAGAAGCAACCATATACCTACCACCCAACCCATATGTTAAATTCACCATAATGTATTTCCATAGGGCATCTACTATGTACAAAACAGGTGTACCGGTTAATAATGTGGATTTTATAATCAAAGAAAACACAATAATTTCAAGAGAAACATCAAAAGTGCTTTATTCAAAGTAATGTCCATCGCTAGCTACACATTTCCCCCATCTTTCAGGTAATTTGTGGATACCGCCCCAATAGAACTTTTCTTGTTTTGAGGCAAACCATTCAGAGACCTAATTTTCCACTTCTTCGTACCTTTTGAAGCGCTGCTCAGAAAGTGCATGTGCCATCCATCGGAACAAGTGATAATCTGAAGGAGCAAGGTCTAGTGAATACAGCTGGTGGGATAATACTTCCCAGGCAAGATCTTTTAATGTGTCTTTAACTGGTTTTGAAGTGTGTGATAATGCGTTATCATGAAGCAAAATCACTTTGCTGTGTCTTATGGCCCATTCTGGTCGTTTTACGATCAAAGCATGGTTAAAATTGATTATTTGTTGTCAGTAGCAATCAGTATTAACGGTTTCACCTGGTTTTAGAAGCTCATAATACACCACACCTTCCTGATCCCACCAAACGCAGAGCATTGTCTTCTTTCCGAAGTGATTTGGTCTTGTAGTTGATGTTGATGGTTGGCTTGGATCAACCCATGACTCTGTGGGTTTGGGATTCTCAAAATAAACCCACTTTTCATCACCAATCACAATTTGATGAAAAAAAAATACTTTCTTTCATGCTGTTGAAGCAACATTTTACTGATGACTTCTTGTTTTCTATTTGTCTTTCATTCAGTTGATGTGGCACCCATTTCCCGTCCTTTAAAATCTTTCCCATTACTTGTAAATGATCGGAAATTGTTTGCTGAGCAACGTTTAATCTTTCTGCAAGTTGTTTTTGAGTTTGACATGCATCTTCATCCAATAATGCTTGTAATTGTTGGTCTTCAAACTTTTTGGTTGACCTGGGTGTTCTTTGTCTTTCACATTGAAATCATCACTTTTAAAGCATTTAAACCAGTGTTCACAAGTATCTTGAGATGGAGCATGTTCACCATAAGCTTCCCGAAGTATTCAGCAGCACTTTTCTTCAAAATAAATTAATTAAAACTTCCCGCAAATGCTCTTTTTTTTGGCACGAAATTCGACATTTTTAAGTGTAAAAATATCTATGATGTTAACACCTTCAGAAAATTTGACATATGACATTTTGAAGCTTTTTGTCAATACAACAAAATAGCATACATATCAAATCGCATATATATCAACATATGTGTAACTCCATCTATTGAAAAAATCAGCATTAACCAGTACACCTGGTACTCATGTGAAGGCTTGCTTCAATCTAAATTACTTCCTAATGTTCATTTTCTTTTTTAATTTAAATTATTTATTGTTTAAAGTATTACATATGTCTTCTTTTCTCCCCATTGACCTCTCCCTGGTTGCTCCCACCCCCTAGCATATGCCCTCACCCCTTATATGCATGTATACAAGTCCTTTGGTTGATCTCTTACCCTCCCCCCTCCCACCCTCCTCTGCCTTCCCTCTGAGGTTTGACTGTCTGTTCGATGTTTCTATGTCTCTGGATCTATTTTTGTTCATCAGTTTATGTTGTTCATTATATTCCACAAATGAGTGAGATTATGTGTTATTTATCTTTCTCAGAGTAGCTTATTTCACTTAGTACAATGCTCTCCAGGTCCATTCACGCTGTTGCGAATGGTAAGAGTTCTTTCTTTTTTACAGCAGCGGAGTATTCCATTGTATAGATGTACCACAGTTTTTTAATCCACTCATCTGCTGATGGGCTCTTAGGCTGTTTCCAAATCTTAGCTATTGTAACTTGTGCTGCTATGAACATATATCCTTTATGATTGGTGTGTCTGATTTCTTGGGATATATTCCTAGAAGTGGGATTACTGAGTCAAATGGGAGTTCCATTTTTAATTTTTTGAGGAAACTCCATACTGTTTTCCACAGTGGCTGCACTAGTTTGCTTTCCCACCAGCAGTGCATGAGGGTTCCGTTTTTTTCACATCCTCGCCAGTACTTGTTGTTTGTTGATTTGTTGATGATAGCCATTCTGACAGATGTGAGATGGTACTGCAATGTCGTTTTGATTTGCATCTCCCAGATGATTAGTGACTTTGAGCATGTTTTCATATGTCTCTGGGCCTTCTGTATGTCCACTTTCAAAAAGTGCCTATTTAGGTCCTTTGCCCATTTTTTTGATTGGATTGTTTATCTTTCTTTTGTTAGGATGTATGAGTTCCCTATAAATTTTGGAAATTAAACCCTTATTGGATGTAACAAATATGTTCTCCCATGCAGTGTCCTCTCTTATGTTTTGTTGATGGTTTCTTTTGCTGTGCAGAAGCTTTTTATTTTTATGTAGTTCCATTTGTTTATTTTCTCCTTAGTCTCCATTGTCCTAGGAGCTGTATCAGTAAAGATATTGCTATGACATATGTCTGATATTTTGCTGCCTATGGATTCTTCTAAGTTTTCTTTTTTTTAATCATTTTCTGTCTTATGTTTAAGTTCTTTATCCATTTTGAGTTTATTTTTGTGTATGATGTAAGTTGGTGGTCTAGTTTCATTTTTTTGCATGTACCTGACCAATTTTCCCAACACTATTTATTGAAGAGAGACTGTCTTGACTCCACTGTGTGCTCTTGCCTTCTTTGTCAAATATTAATTGAGCATAATGGCTTAAGTTGATTTCTGGGTTCTTTGCTCTGTTCCATTTGTCTATATGTCTGTTCTTGTGCCAGTACCAGGCAGTTTTGAGAACTGTGGCTTGGTAATTTAGTTTGATACCTGGTAATGTGATCCCTCCAACTTGGTTCTTCTTTCTCAGGATTGCTGCAGCTATTTGGGGTCTTTTTTTATTCAATATGAATTTTTGGAGAGTTTGTTCTAGGTCTGTGAAATATGCCGTTGGTATTTTAATGGGGATTGCATTGAATCTATGGATTGCTTTGGGTAGTGTGGACATTTTAATGATGTTGATTCTACCAATCCATGAACACAGTATATTCTTCCATTTGTTTATGTCTTCCTCTATCTCTTTATTCAACGTCCCTAATGTTCATTTTCAATCTATTGTTATTTGGTATCTTAAAGCCAGAGATATGAAACTCTGAAAGACATTTTTCTTTTTTTAGTCCCTTCTTGTGGTTCTAAGGATGTGGGTTTTGATTCCCCAAAAGTCACAGTCCTTCACCTAAAATTAGAGATTTACACATAGGCTCTATTTCTTATGTGGAAGATAAAAAATATGGATTTATTTTAAAATATCAGTGATATTAATGCCTTAAATGCAGGCTGAAATGGGAGTTAAAAAGGCATTGGAGGAGATATATGTAAAGGCTAAAAGAAACAACAAGTCAACTGAAGAAAAGAATAGAGGCACCCAAAGTAGGAATCTAAGGACAGAGTCCAGGAGACAAGCAGAGGTGAGATCTTGGGTGGATTAAGGGAGAATATGTATCTGAATGGTGTTCTTCCTTCACACTCCCAGGCTTCAGAAGCGTGGCAGTTAAGCTTACACCCTCCTACCCAGGAATGAAAGCAGAAGGTTTCTCCTTGAGGAGCCTGGCAAACCCGAGAAATATCTAATGATATTGACCTGGGGGACCCTTTATGCAATGGTTAAGTCTTGGCCATATCACCCTCCTGTAAAATTTACAAGGAAACGGCCCTCATCCATGTACACAGAGGTTCTGATTGGGTTTTAATTTCTCCCAATATTAAATTAGAAAGGATAACCAAAGATCACCAGACATTTAATGATCGAGTTCCATCAGAAAAACAAACAAACAAACAAAAAACAGTTCAAAACCAAATCAAGTAGAAAATCAAGACAAAAAGTTTTCTCAGTGTTAATGCAAGGAAGAGGAATGGTTTAAACATGCACGTGCATGTGCACGCACATGCGCACGTACAAATAATAACCTCAGAAAGTGCCCAGAATGATTAATTCCAAATATAAAGGTCATATACAATAGCACATAATTGTGAAATTTTGAAACACTAAAGAATAAGGAAAGATTGTACATATTTCAAGGGAAAAAATATAGATTACATTCAAATAACTGAGAGAGAGAATAGTTTCTGCTTTAACACCTGCAATTTTGGATTCTAGAAGTCAATTAACAACTGCCTTCAAAATCCCAAAATAATATTTCCAGCCTAGAATTCTATACCCAGCCAACCTATTATTAAATGTGAAGTTAAAATAAAGATACTTTCATAAATGCAAAGTCTCGAGACCCATTCTCAGAACTGAAATCAGTTTCTGCTTCCCGGATGCTCAGATTCTCATAGTAAGTGGAAAAAAAAAGTAAAAATATACAGTGTGTTGGAAGATAATAAGTGCTATATAGAAACTAAAAAAGAAGAAATCTGGTGGGGGTGGGATAGAATAATAAAGATGAAAGACAGATGGACGACAGGAATGGTGGGTATAATTTTTAAAGGATGGTCAGTTAAACCGTTGTGTGAGAGTTGATATTTGAGCAAAGACTTGAAGGAGGTAAGGGAGTGAGCCATGCAGACATTTGGGGAAGAACATCCAAGTAGAGGGAATAGCAAGTGTGAAGGCCTGGAGGCAGGAGAATGCCTGGAATCAGGAATAGCCAGGAGGCCAATGTGGCTAGAAGCAGGGTAAGCCAATGGGAGAACATCAGGAGCTTAGCTCAAGGAGGTTTGGGGGCAGTGGGGTGTACAGGATCTTATAGACTACTTATAAGTACTTTGGCTTATCCTCGTAGAGAAATTGGAGGCTTTTGGAGGGTTTAGAACAAAGGGGTGACATATTCTAACTTAAGTTTTAAAAGGACTCCTGGGTCCTAGAAGCCAGGTGAAGAAAGTATGGGAGTGAATGATCAGCTGTAGAAAAATGGCTCTGATGGTCTAGTCAGAGGACTGGTCCTAGGTTGACAATGACCTTGACTGGAGTGACTTGGTGGAGGGTGGAGGCAAAAACCTGATTGAAGTCGTAATTGCTGGGCTCTGGTCCATATGTGCTAGTGATTTTGGCCAAATCACACAACTTGTGTGGAGGCAGTTTCCTCATTTATTAAGTGAGGAATTTGAATTAGTTTTAAAATTATAAGATTTTAGGATGATTCTAATGAAACCAGTTTTATTCTTTTTGTGAAACTGATACCATGAAAGTATTTGGCATCTGAAACTTGTGTGTGTGGCTTCTCTTTCCTCAGAGTGAGGGAAATGAGGGTGGAAATCCAGGACATTCAGCAAGCTGACCATTGAGTCTTATGTGAAAAAAAAAAAAGAAGAAGCCAAATTAGTTCATAGTTTATTTCAAACAATTTCACACACACACACACACACACACACACACACACACACACACACACACATTTTCTTATTTTTCCCATAAGAAAGAAACCTCCTTTATATTTGTATTTTTGTATTTGGTTCGTGTGCAGTATTGATTCTATTATATTAGATATCCAGACTCATTAAACAGAGTTTGTTTTGATAATTTCCTCGAAGTGAGCCTTTACACTTAGATAACACCACCTTTACCATAGATGCACCTACCTACTACCACCTGGTGGTAGTAAAAACACTAAAAAGTAGAGCAAAAGAGGAAAAGCAAAGAGCCTTTCTAAGCCCACTGCTCTCAAGGACTGGTCCTTGGCCTATCTGGGCAAATTGACTTGGAGGTCTCCAAGGCCTCCAAGGCTGTGGGATCTGCATGACCCAATGGAGACCTGACACCTGGGGCCTGGCATGGAGTTCTTACACCCAGTGCCAATGAAATCCAGACACGCTGAATATCTACCAAATATTCGTGGAGGAGTTAATCAAGTGAGGGCCATTAAAATTAATTCTGACTTTCTAAAACCACTTTAATTCTCTGTTTAAGAAATTATCTCTGCAAGCCGGGTTTTTATAATTACCTTTTTGAGGAATTACTTTTAGAAAACTTTTTGTACAGGTTGAGTTTTTGTATTTTTAAGGTCTTCTATTTATGTCAGAGACAAACTGTGAGCATATCCGGTTGCTAAGGGATATAAAACTTCTTTAAATTATCAGCAAACATAATAGCTAACAACTGGATTCCTACATGAATGGAGAAGATTCTATTATTCCCCAGAGAGAGAGAAAAAAATCATAAAGCATAACCAAAAAAAAAAACCCCTTTAATTTGAAAAAAATAGTCACTGGGATTCATTCTGGTAATGCAAAGCACATCAACATGACTATAACCTCTCTGTTTCTGAAACCACAGGGACAGCTGGAAGCAAGGACTAATAAAAGATCATTGGAAATTGGCAGATTTCTATCCGGTCCCCTCTCTTCCCCTGATCTTCCTGACCCATCTCTGTCTGAGGTATAACACAGACAGAGCCAGAGTTATGAATGAGCAGAAGGGAGATTTTCCTGAAGAATCCTATCTATAGTCCTGGAAAACCTAGGATTCAACACTAGATTGGATGAGTGAGATAAAAATATTGGCATTTCTCTTAATGAAGGAAGTGATTAAATACTAGTACCACATAAATTTAAAATCACTTTAAAGGATAACTTTACCTGGATACTTATTTCTTGAAATAGTTCTGTATAGGTTTATACAAATTTTAAGTTGTGCTATGTAATATTTGAGTGGCAGTTTCTCTAATCATGACAGAAAATGAGAGGAAACAGTCAGGCTCAAACCAGTGATGGAGACTTAAGCATACTACCGTACTTTCCGGCGTATAAGATTTTCCTGGGTTAAAAAGTCGTTTTATATGCCAGAAAATATGGTATATTGGACTATATTGATGGGACTAGATATAATGGATTAGATATATTGGACTACCATATTTTCCGGCATATAAGATGACTTTTTAACCCAGGAAAATCTTATACGCCCAGTCGTCTTATACGCCGGAAAATACGGTACGATCCAATCTTATAGTTCAATATGGGAAGAACTGAAGCAGTGGGCAAGCCAAGTAAATTTAGTAAGAGTGTCAAATTATCTGATTTGTCATTGGAAAGAAGAAAATGTGACATATTTGAATGATGTCATAGAGAGTGAAAATGCTGGTCTTCATAATCACCTTCATGTCACAGTGGAAAGTAGACTGTCTCCTCTCCATTTCAGATGCAAATGCAAGGGCAGAGAAGTAGGATTATCTACACCAAGTCTCAGGGAAATTAGTTCAAAAATAAGACTAGAGTCTGGGTTTCCTAACACTTCAATGGCATCTTTCAGGGCTCTGTGAAATGTGAGATTAAGGGGGATGTATGAATGACAAGTTTTGATAGAGATAGGCAAGGAAAGCTGTTGTGAAGGATGGACAGATGGGAAAGGGTAGATAGGTCTGAAAGAATTTTCAGCTCTGCCATATTGATTTCAGAACATCCAACTAAACATCCATGGTGCTGCCATCTTCCTTCTCTCTCTTCTGTCTCATTCAGTTCCATGGTCTTAGTGCTCATCTTTAGAATGGAGGTCCCAAATCACTGCCTTCAATCTTTTCCAGTCTCCAATTACATATTTATGATGACCTGCTGGATATTTCCTCCTGGACTCCCACTGGCATCTGCATTTACTGAATTTACTGCCTCCTAGGATTTAAGCTTTGCCCTTCCAGCCACCCTCCTGGGAAAATGAAGCCCCAACACCTACGTGCATAAATTATCCCCTTCTTTTTTCTTACCCACTCCTCTTCTAGTACCTTCTACCAGTACCCCAGTTTCTACTGCCCAGCCTATCACCACCATGGCTGTCCCTTCTACCATCACAGCCAAGGAATTTGCAGATTTGACCATCTAACCTACTTTAGATTCTGATGTTATTGACATGGACACTACTCCCCCTTACCATCCTAATATATAAAAACCCAGGGTCCATAATGACTGAAGGCTCAACCGAACACCAGGCTGCACATGCAGCAGGCTATGGTGGGCAGGGTCTGGCAAGTGGGCTGAACTGCTGACCTCTTAGGAAGAGAGAGAGGTGGGGCTGTGGATCAGACCCTGCTTCTCTCTCTCTCTGTGCCTCACCAGCAGCCACACCTCTCTCTCTCCAAGAGATCAGCAGTTCATCCCACTTGCCAGCAGCCTAGGATGGCTGTTGATCAGCCCGCCTCTCTGATCAGGGCCAGAGACACTGACTGGCATAGAAACTGACCAATCAGAACCAAATCTGGGTGAACTGTGAGGAGCCAATGGCTGCCTAGGAGGCAGAGCTTTTGATGCTGACTGGCATAGAAACCAACCAATCAGAACCAAATCTGGGTGAACTGTGAAGGCAGAACCTAAGGTGGGGGCTGAGGAGGGGTTTTAAGGGCAACAACTGTTTAGTGTAAGGTGTAAGAAAGCGGTTTAATTTTTTAATGACTGGTTTGGCAGTATAGTGTATATGGCTGGCTATCAGTCCAGATATAGGAATTATGTATTTTTGTTTGCATCTCCTCCTGCTGAAAAAGGCTCCCCCCACCCCAATTTAAGCAATCCTATCCTATATAATCTATCTATACTAATAAAAGGGTAATATGCTAATTAGACTGGGTCAACCAGCCATCTTCTGGATGTCTGACTTCCTTCTGGATAAAGCCATGGTGGTGAGGGCCGAGGCAGAGGCAGTTAGGGGCAATCAGGTCGGTAGGGGAGGGCAGTTGGGGGCAAGATCAGGCTGGCAGGGGAGAGCAGTTGGGGGCAATGAGACAGGCAGAGGCAGTTAGGGGCGATCAGGCAGACAGGCAGGTGAGTGGTTAGGAGCCAGCAGTCCCAGATTTCAAGAGGGATGTCTGACTGCTGGTTTAGGCCCAATCCCAGCAGTCAGACATCCCCCAAGGGGTCCCCGATTGGAGAGAGGGCAGGCTGGGCTGAGGGAAACCCCCACACACACACCCATGCACAAATTTTGTGCACCGGGCCACTAGTGCTGTTATATTCAAATTCTCCCCAGATTCCAATTTGAGATCCCTCCCATCTTCCCAAAACCATTGCAGTATAGAGCAGAGCCATTGAAGGGCCCCTGCCCTATCCCAAACCACCCATTAGCCTTCAAATCACCCCTCAGATCACATTGGGGACCCCTCATGGTCAGCAGAAGAGAACCTCTCCCCCAGTTCTTCTGTTAGCATCAGACTACCTCTTGTGGATTGTGTAGTCACATATGCATCAGTGGACAGCACCTCTGCAAACTTCAACCCTGCCGTTGACACCAAAGCTATGGAAAGCACTCCTCTTTCCCAGTCTGTCATTTTTCTGTATCTCCCTGTCTCCCGGGAGAACCACTCCCCATTTTACATTTACCTCCTAATTCTGAGAACACACCACCCAGTGGCAGCATTCCCTTGATTGGTGAATCCACCCATTTACCTAACAAAATTAGTCAACAGAGGGATAGTTCAACCATCCACTGGGAACCACCTTTCAGCCCACGTATGGGGCCAATGATGGAAAAGTAGTAGCCACAGGAGGTCTAACTCTGCAGCCCAGCCAGCCAAAGACAGCATGATGCATTCAGATCATGCAGGTTTGCTGTTGCCAGATTCCACATTTGGCATCACTGTCAACACCTAGCTGGCCTTTGGAAACAATCCAGGTATTCTACCCGTTGAGACATCCATTACTGCTGGTGTTGGAGTTGCCACCAGGATGCCTAACATTGGGAACCGTAGCTCACTATTTGCTAGTACATCTCCAGACCCACTTGTGGTTATGGGACCTGCAGCTCCCATAGATGGGGGTCAGTATGTCCCCAGGCCCCACTTATTCACAGGCATTCAACATGGGAGCAGGACTGAGTGAGACACACAGCGCTGCTTCTATATCTCATTTTGGTCATATAACTGAGGATGCATTTGGCTGAAGCATGGCTGCTGCAATAGGAGGAGCATGCACCACCCTGGAGCTTAGATACACTGCTGGTTCCACCTTAAATTCGATCACCTGAAGCCCACCTGACAATAACACAGGTGGCGTGGTGATGGAGGGGATAACACCATTGCCATGATTGGAGGCCCTGGTGTTCATACTTGCCATCAGTGTACCTGTGGCCCACCTGGACATGGGAAATTTTGTACACTTGGAAAAGCCACCACCATGGAGAAGAAATGTATGCCAAGAGACATGTTTGTTTCTACCTTTCATCATACCATGTGGAATTCACTGGCTACATAACATCCATTATAGATACACATGCCAGCACCATCCCTGTGTTTAGACATACTCCTAGTTCCACCTTATTTCTAAGCACCTGGAGCCCACCTGTGCCCACGATTCCAGATGATGTTATGGGAGGGTACAACATCACTCCCTTGATCAGAGGACCTGTTATTTCACTTTCCATCAGAACAGCTGGGGCCCACCTGGCCAAAACACAAGTGATGCAGTCAGAGGGAACAATGTCTCACCTGTATGGGAGGCCAGTGTGTCACTACCAACCATCAGAAAATTGGAGCCCAACTATCTAGACCACAGGTACAGTAATAGGGGACAGCGCCATATCTGCACTGACTGCGTATACTTAAGGTCCCCTGTTCAGAAAACCTGGGACACTTGACGAAAGCAATAGTGCTATTGGGGGATGGCACCAGACATTTTTAGATAAAAACATCTACTCTCAGTCAAAATACCTGCCTCTGCCCCCAAGTAAGGGTACCCCTCTGATTTTGGAGGAGCCAAGATTGTGTTTGGAGGCTCCTGCTCAGAGAAACTGTGCCTGTGCTCTGGGTATGACAAATGGTAGCCTTGTATTTGGGCATCTATCCAAGGATTCATAAGAGCCACCAACCAATTCTATCACAAATCTCAACAAATTAGGCGCAGATCTTCCTCTGCAAACTGTGTAACCATGAGTGGACTTTGCTTCATTGGAAAGGGGCTTAGCCTCTTAAAGTGGAACTTAACCTACTATTGGTTAACCTGCTGATGGTTGCACATCAAGCCAGAGGACCACACCTCAGGGTCCTCCTGTTGTATGTGTGTTGAGGGGCCCTTATCTTTCCCAGATTTTAGTTCTTATTTTTTTTAAAAGAAACCTTTATTATTTTTTCCCACCAAAAGGGGTCCCTTCTTTCTCCCCAACCATTTTATCTTTCTCTTTTGAAATCTTCATTTTTCATTTTCTTTTAGGTATTATTATTCCCAAAGCTTAAATCCCTAATAAACTATGAGCTCCCAGAGAGTAGACACAGATTTAATTTAATCTCACCTAGTATGTTACATGGGGTATCATACTAAGTAGGTACTCAATAAATGTTAGTTGAATTAATGACTAAATGAATGTCAACGAATAAGTTCCTGAAGACAGTAGGCAAATTGAATGTGAATAGAGAAGTAAGAATGGAGAGTTGGAATCTATTCATATACTACCGAGGGAAAGAATTACAACAGATTTCTGTGGTGGTGGTTGCTTATTTTGTTTGCCTTTTTTTAAGCAGTAGATGAAAAGGTGAGATCCAGGTCTGAGATCTAAGATGAGGGAAACTGCAGAGCATAGCCCAGGATGAAAAAGACCCAGTGAAAAAGGAATTTGAAAGGGAGAAGGATATACAATACCCCTGGGGAGAAATTTATGCAGACCCAGATTTGAAGTCAGCCTCTGATTACCTACTATTTAAATATTTTAAAGAAATATGCATAGATTTTGGTGCTTCCTTTTTTTGTGTTTGTCTCCCAATATATGCATGAGCCAGCACAATCCAGGACTTGATTTACCTTTGCTGATTCAGCTTCTTTTCTCTGAGCTTATTTATGGCTCTGAGAGAGGCATTGTGTCCTTGCTGAGAAAGGACAACCAATATTCTAGGCTCAAGCGCTGAGCTGCTGTACAACTCCTAAAAAGTTCATTTCTTCCCCAGAGGCCAAGTTTTCCTTGTACTGTAGGAAATGAGGACCAGGTATGAAAGGCAGAGTCAGTCCTAAACTAGAGCATCTGCAGTTTTAATGTGCACTCAGTTTCCTGGGACTTTTGTTAAGAAGGTAGATTCTGTTTCAGCAGATCTGGAATGGTACCAGAGATTCTACATGTCTAACAAGCTCTCACACTGAGGGTCCTAGACTTTGAAAACAGAAAGAATCTTAGAACTTAGCCAAGACTGATTATTAGAATCTCCAAGGAACATCTTAGAATGCAGATACCCAGGCCCCATACTCAGACAGAGGTGTTTTTAATAAGCTCTGTAGTTCATTCTGTTGTACAACTGGGTTTGAAAAACCACAAATATCATCTGATCCCCTCCCCACAACACACTAGGGATGGTGAATCTGAGGCCCAGAGACCATCTACTTAAATTCCACAGAGGAAGATTCTATTCGTGTGGAAGGGGTTTTTTCCTGAAATAATAACCTCTATGTGTTTTGCTACCCCTAAGGAGAAGTTCCCCTTTAAAGCCACAGAAATAACTAGATCCTGTATATACTTCATTTCTTAAAATCTATAAACACGCACATTTTTTTCTGACTCAGAAAATAGAATATTTTAGTTTCATCGTAATGGTAGGGGGTAGTAGTGGTGGTGGTAAGGAATAGCTATTAAGCAATTATGTTATTCAAACACATCATTATTTTTATTACCGTGATGAGTGGACTCATTAGAATTGAACAATAGAAGCATGAATGACTGCATTGCTTTCAGTGTCTGTCTCAGGGCCCTGCCTTCCCAGGGGCTCTTGTATTCAGCAGACACGATTCACACAATGTACTGTACTTGCAGTGCTAAGATGTTGGATTGATTTTCAGAATCCAATGTAGTCATCTTTTATTTTCTGGTGCTGGCCTATTGTTCACTCAAGACTCTTCCCTCTTTCAGGACTCTTCCCTCCCTCATCCTCTACCAAATAACCTAATCTTAGGGAGATTTCAGCCTCCATCCTTGTCCTCCCATCCCCTTTCTCACACAGCAGCTGGTGATCATCAGAGCCAGGGACTTGCATTACACTTCCCTTGCTTAAAATCTGCCAGTGGCTGCCTGCTTCTTTCAGGATAAAATAGAAATCCTCAAACAAGGCTCCCCAGGCCCTTAATAAACTGTGCCAGTTTCTTATAGCAGCCTCATTACTAGCCACTCTTCCTCTCCTCTCTCTGGACAGTTTTGGGCTTCTGGAATGTTCTGACATCTAGGAACTTTGTACATGCTCTTCATTCTGTTTCTAAGATTCCTCCCCCCAGCTATATCCTTTTCATCCTTCAGTTCTCAGCTTAAATTTCTGTTTCTCAGGGAGCCTTCCATGACCAGACTAAATACCACACCTAGCCGATTCCTGTGTAACACCTGGTGCTCCTCCATTGGTAACACTTACTCACTATCTTTCTCCTCTCACTCTGATAAGCCCCCAAAGGACATAGCCGGCCTTTTGAAGCTAATTCCCCATAGTCCAACACAATCTGGCTTAACAGTTCCTTGTTGGAGGAAGGAGAGGAAGACCAGGCACCTGAATCGACCACACAGAATCACGGGAATCTAAGGGGAAACAGAGGCACTGGGTTTACCTTTCATATTCCCCATGGTTAGGTACTGCCTCCCTTTTCTCAGCATTCACATCGCCCCAGTTTGTTTTTAAAAACTCTGAGAGATTGTGTGGTGTTGGTGTTCACTTTTCTTTTAATGTTTGGTAGAATTCTCCAGTGAAAATATTGGGTATGGAATTTTCTTTTTTGAGAATTTTTAAATGATGAATTCAATTTCCTTAATAATTATAAGGCTACTTGAATTGTTTCATATTGGGTAGGTTGTGATAGTTTG
Source organism: Eptesicus fuscus (assembly GCF_027574615.1). Lineage (NCBI taxonomy): Eukaryota > Metazoa > Chordata > Mammalia > Chiroptera > Vespertilionidae > Eptesicus > Eptesicus fuscus. The sequence goes on along the minus strand of NC_072488.1, from coordinate 13,652,301 downwards.
TATTTTCAATAATTGGTCACTTTTATCTACATTGTTAATTTGATACATGTAGAATTGTTTATCGTACTTCCTTATCCTTTTGATGGATATGGGATTTGTATTTCTTATTTTAGTTCTCATATTGGTAATTTGCACTTTCTCTTTTTTTCTTTGTTATTCTTGCTTAGAAGTTTGTCAATTTCATTGACATTTTCAAAGAACCAGCTCTATATATTTTTTTCTCTTTTCAATTGTATTGATTTCTGCTCTTATATTTATATGCCCTTCTTTCTGTTTCTTTGGGTTTATTTTTTTTTCTTTTTTGTTTCTTGAGTTAGGAGCATAGATTATTGATTTGAGGATTTTATTTTTTTCTGATGTAAGCATTTGGTTCTATAAAATTCCCTTTATACACTGCTTTAGCTGTGTCCCACAAATTTTGATATGTTGTTTTCTCATTTTTATTCAGTTCAATATATTTTTAACTTTCCTTTGAGACTTCCTCTTTGACCCATGGGTAGTGTTTGACATGGGTAAAGCTATTCTACACCTCCTGAGCACATAGCCAAGTGGAGCCTCTTCATGTTCTAAAGATTATTTTTAACATGATAATTGTTGTGCCTATGAGTAAACAGATTCTGATTAAACAGAGGAAGAAGTGAGAAATGAAGCCCATTAAACCCATGAGTTGAGTCATCATGGACTTAGTTCATCCCCGGCCCACGGTGCAGTATGTATCCCTGCTGTCTTAGTCTGCTAGGTCTGCATAACAAAATGGACTGGGATACCTAAGCAACAGAAATTAATTTTGTCATAGTTCTGTAGGCTAGAAGTCAAAGATCCAGGTGCCTGATTAGAGCCCTCTTCTTTGCTTGCTGATGGCTGAGATATAGTGCAAGGGCAACACCATCACTTGTTCAATGATCTCTACTAGTGAGAAGTTTTATTAAGTGAATCTTACTGAACAACATTTATGATGTAAAAAATGCACAACTGCTTTTTGAATCGTAAAGTTCTATATATAACTGTAAGAGCATGTTATTGTTTTACATTTTTATTTAGTTTGTGAATATTTAGTGCAATTTCACTTTGGTAATTGACTTTTGTATTTGAATATCTTGAAGATGTACATTTATATACCCTCATTTTTCATAAAGAACATAAAGTACTATGTACTACACAAATTACACCTAAATACATGTATCTGTAGAGGGATTAGTAATGGATACTTGATTAATGATAGCCATTGTGACGCTGGGCTGGTAAAGTTAGCCCACTAGAAAAAATAGATATCAGTAGGTAACTAGCTTAGGAATACTGCAGTGTGAATGCAAAAGTTCCTCAAAGACATAGATAGCCAAATTTCAAAATATAATCTGTGATAAGTGTAGTATATATTTCCTGCGAAAACAGATCTTCATTAAGGTAGGAAAGCATCAGTTGAGGAGGCTCACTATCACTTGGTGGTTTGAATAACATTTTTTTGTGATACTCTTAAGAGCAGCATTTTAAAAATTATATTAAAATTGCAAATACCGAGTACACTTAGGTAGTTAATAATTGCCAACCTTGATTCCATCTCTCTTTTGCTTTCAATAAAACCTTAACATTTTCTTCTCATTTATATGTTTCAGTGTCAAAGTCCCTAAGCTACCATATAACTCCCTACTTCTTGGAATTAGAGACACTATAGTTAGGCTTAATATTACTTGCAAAAAAAAAAAAAGAAATAATTTTTTTTATCTATGATGGCTTTATTAATATCAGAAAATCCAAAGGTCACCTTTTAGCTTTTGTTTTACTTTCCTATTTTTTTTTTTTTTTTTTATGTGAAGAGGAAGGAATTAATTTTCTCTCTAGAGGCTTTGGAAGAAGCCAGAGAGAAGAAATACCCACAAAATTCTCTCTGGTTACTTTCCCGAGCATTCACAAGTATTGTTCTCCAACTAGGTGTCCTTTTACCTCACCCTCTTCTATGCCAGTTGCCAGTCCTTTAAGGTACTCATGGCCATTAACATTCAATCAAGTTTCTGTCTAGATTCTGAATTGTAGTTGTGATGCCTGAGGAAGACAAGTGGCATGAACTACCAAAAAAAAGTAATATTTTATTATTTACTAGTAGTATGAAAGCGCTTTTATGGGCAATGGTGGGAAGTAGAATGAGAACTGTGTTTGGGTACAGTACTGCCTCTAGAGTTCGCTCATCATTTTATAGGTCTAAGAATGTGTGGTAACTCCACCTGTGTTTGGAGTAAGGCTGACTCACGTTCAAGTCCTGACCCATCTGCCACAGTGTGACTTACTGCTGTAAGCCTTCATCATTAAAACAGGGTTTTCAGTATTAACCAAAATCATGTATGTAAAGGACTAAACATAGTGCCAGGCAATGCAGTAATAGAAGTTGCTGTTGCTGAAAGACAGATAGTGGTTACTAAGTGGACAGCAATGCCTTGGATCTGGTTTCTTGGAATCTGTACTTGGTATAACAGAAAGAATTATGAGAGCAATTTAAGGTTATTCAATTTAAGATTCTCCTGTAAACCTTAGCTTTGAAAATCCTATAAGAAAAATATGCCTACTGTGTGGATAAACTCAACATTCCATTTTAGGAAAGATTAAAACAAAAACAAAAACTAATGTAGGTCATTTTTTGGTTCACATTGTCATAGATGTGTGCTTGAAAAAACACCTGTGCTTAGAAAACATTTTTCTACTTTGTCAGAGACAGCTGCTCTGAGTCCGTATATTCTTGTAAATTCTTCCCGACTATGCCAGAGTAGGTTCCTTCTCGAACTGTACTCGCTACACTAAGTGTTGGGAATTTAGTCCAAGTTCCTCCTTTATCCTCTGCTCACTAGTTACAGATGTCAGGTCCGAGCCCCTCTGCCTGGGGCTGGACCTTCTTGGATGCTGGTTCTTAGATGGAGAAGCCATGAGAAGTTGTGGGTATATAAGAATGAGTCTTTATTTTAGAAGCCAGTGGCCATATATCCATCTGACAACAGTCTTTCACAGCAGTCCATAAAACAGGCAGCCATACACTGGCTGGTTAACATGGTAGCTCTATCTGAGCTCTCTTTGAGCTCTCAGCCTTACATTGTAGCAGTACCAGCTCTCAACTCAGTCTCCCCTATCTCTAACACACTCCTCTGCCCAGCACACTAGCTAGTCAATAACCTGTATATTACCCCTTAGACAAAGAAGGCTTTGTGCCAATAGTTACATCAATCATATTTTAGCCACAGAAGGGCACGCATGTGCAGTATACTGTGGGATTATTGTGCTTGTGTCCTTGCACCTGCTTATGGTATCTTAGCCTAAGCACAGAGTGGCCTGGATGGACATTCGGTGTATTGACAACAAGGCCTCTGTGCTTTAATTGACCTTGACTATCAGGCGTCTCTGTCATGGTTTCCCCTTTTTTTCCTTAGACAGTTTTTTAAATTTTTTATTCATTGATGGGAGAGAGAGAGAGAGAGAGAGAGAGAGAGAGAGAGAGAGAGAGAGAGAGAGAGAGAGAGAGAGAGAGAGAGAGGTGTAAACCTCAACCTTGGTGTATCGGGATGATGCTCTAACCACCTGAGCTAACCAGCTTGGGCTCCTTAGACTTGTGAACTTCCTAGCACTTGCATGTATTCAGAGTTACTTTGTAAAATACAATAAAGTTTTAAATATTTGATATGACAAATTAGTTTAACCATAGTTAATAGGTCGTAGTCCCATAGATTGGCTTTGAGTGTGGGGCTTCTTAAGGACCCAGAAACATGTGTGAGGGGGCAGTTCTCACAGGATGCCCGGGTCTAGATCTGACCCGACTGCTCTGATGCACACATAACTAAGCAGAGAACCATGTGTCCTCTTTAAATAACAATGTTCAGCTTACCGGAGAAAGCATATAACCTTGCCTTCGAAACACGTCCATGGCAGTCTCAGGCTCCAGTTCTATTTGGGTTCCTTGCAGCTTCTCTGCATTAGACAGAATGACTATACCTATTCATGGGTCATTCTCTGTCCGGGGGCTGCTCCAGTTGCTGTGAAGAGACAACTCAGAGAGTCATGAACATAATAAATCTGTATCATGTAACTATTCTATCATGCTCTTTTTAAAACAGATTTTCTCTTTTAAAGTTTTATTAATTTAAAAGTTATTTGCATGGAATTGTTTGGTATTACACATGAACTATTTTAGTAAGCAGGTTTTGAAGTCTGGTCTTTGCCAAACATTTGGGTTTAGTTATTAAGGTGGCCAGACATATTTTTCTGACTCAAGCATTTTAAACAGAATTTCACTTAGTTTTAAAACAGAACTGTAAATTGGTTTCTTTATAACACAACATGGTATTTGCTGTGCAATAACAAATGAATACAGTATAATACTTGTGAAGTGCTACAACTGAATTTTGCCCAAGAAAACGCTACCATATGGTTCCTTAAGCTCATGAGTTTGGCTGAAATCCTGAAGCATTCTCCTGGTAACTATGGCTGCCTGTACACTTAAATCCCAGGGAGTCACAAAAAATTTGAAGTAAAGTGAAAATTAGTCATATTACGTGTTTTAATGGAAAATACATGTGATTCATCCTGAATGTGCTAAGATTATGCGGAAAGGTGTACATTTTTCTTATGGTTTTGTGGGATGATTTAATGCTTAGAGATTGCACGTTGACAAAGGTAGAATGCTTGCAGTGAATCATAAGAGGCCTAAATGGTGCTTTTATTGTATTTTGGGGTCTCAAGGAAACATATCTCTGAAATCATAATGGAAGTTAAAGGGGAAAGAATGTAGCTTAATGCATACTTTCTAACTTCACACATAGCTGTTTGGGGACTGCCTGAGATACATAAAGTAAGATCAAGCTTTACTGAATTTACCCATTTTTCATCTAAAGAATTCTTAAACTAAGCCCTGTTGATTTCTCAACTGAATGCTGAAAAGGAATTAATGATGTCTCCCAACCTAAATCAAGGTTTGATGCTCTAAAGATTATTTCACTCCTTTTTCCTTTCTCAGCACTTTCAACCTGAGCCCTTTGCAGTGCCATCGAAAATGGAGCACACTAAACTTTTCTGTCTTTATACACACAAGATCTCTTCTTGTTTAAATGGTAATGAATAAATTACTTTCCGCTGCCTGACAGAAAGATGAATTGTTTAGCACTTATTATGCAGCCATCTACTTTAAGCCCTGATTACAGTTCAATTCATATTTGATTCATAGAACATGAAGTATTCATCATTCCACCCTCTACTCCCCCCCCCCCTCTGCCCCTTCAAAAGGTCCTGGGACATATTCCTGTTGTAACAAACAAGATGTGACTCATGTCTTCTCATTCCTCTCTCCTGCTGGGGTCTTAACAATAAACCAGCCAGAGGCACATGTGTGAGAAATGAGACTGAAGTTGGATGGATCAAATGCTTCACAATTCCCTGGCCTACTGCAGTTCACACACATAAATCCAGTCATCCTCTTCATTTGCTAAATTAGGAAGTGGTCGTGGGCTACCTGCCATCTAATGCAGAAATGTGCAGCCTCAACAGTGAATGAGTGGTGTTTGTGGGGACAGGGAGTGGAAAGCAGGTGAATGTTCTTCTTGCAAACAGCCTTGCCTTTAGAATGCATGAAATGATTTGTTGTTCTCTCTGGGTGCTGTATAAAGGGCGTCTGGGGCCAGAGAACAGACAAGAATTTTCTGTTATAATTGGGCTAGAGAGAAATCTTCTATAAAACAGAGCCATGGTGGTCTGGAAAAGGCTGCTGTATGCCTCCCAGAGAGCATCTCTCCCAGCTGAGCCTCCTCGTGTGAGTGGGGCCTCAGAGCCACAGTGGCGCCTGGTATTAAGCATCATTAAAGAGATGATGGGCATGATTACCTGTCACTGGTGTCTTTTGGAAACTGCAGCCAGGCTCCTGGAAGTAGGTACAATAATTGCAGCGAATGGATCGCAGGTAGGTTGGAGGAGCCCTGGGTGCAAGGATGTCTTTTTACTGCAGGTTTCTCCTATTCCCTTGGACATCCCCCTCATCTCTGGCAGAGATAGAGGTGTATCTTGCTCTAGCAACCATATTTGAAGCAGAAAAGTAGAGTGGAAAAAGCATACTGTGTTAGTCTTCTTGGAATGCTATAACAAAATACCACAGACAGGGGGTGAACAAAAGACATTTCTTTCTCATGGTTCAGGAGGCTGGGAAGTCCAAGGTCAGGGTACCAGCATGGCCAGGTTTTTGGTGAAGATTCTCATCCTGGCTTGCAGTGGTCACCTTCTTGCTGTATCTTTACGTAGAAGAAAGAATTTTTCTCACTCATCTACAGACATCAAATCTCCCTTTGTAACACAGAAACATTTGTGTGCTAGAGTGCAAGGAAATCTGGATGGTTGCTTCTGCTTTCATAAAATACCTCAAATTAGATGACCTTAGAAGAAACTTAAGGGTACCCTTCCTTGGTACCATTTTAGGGGCACAACACTGGTCTCTCCTCAGACAGCCTCACCTGAGCGGTCCCCCTAAAACTTGATTTAGGGTTCCTGCTAGCAGCTAATTCAAGCAGGGCTGGTATTCGAACCCATTCCCTTACCCCACCCTCCCACACTGCAGTGAGCATATTTTGCAAACAGAAAGCAGGAGACATGGTTTGACAAAGGATTTTTTTTTCTGGCTAGTGAATTGATTTCTTTCTGTGAAGAATCCTGCTAGGGTAGAAACATCCGATCCCATATGTTTCCTATTACAGTGCATACACTTTATTGAAAAGGAAAAAAAAATACATGAGCAGAAATATAATTTTAGTTTTATGTGTATCTTTCTGTGCGCATCAGATAACTGAGTATTTAAACATTTTTATTTAAGACAGCTCCAAATATTTAATCCAACAACTGAACAACTGTTGTAAACAAGCTTTGCAAGTAGACATTTGAAGATTTATATATTATGATTAAATTTATAACTTTTTAATTTAATATATTGTGCTGTTGTAAAAGTAGTATAAACACATTTATAGAAAATTTTAGATAGAGATAAGAGGAAAGTCATATGTGTTTTCACAACCTTAAAAAAGCATTAGAAGTCTGTATATCTTCTTCCAACTTCTGGATGAATTTTATACCACAGTGGTTAAGAGCACAGTCTCTGTACATAGACTGTGTTCGAATCCAGGCTCGCTTGTCACTTACCAGCTGTATGATTTAGGACTAGTTACTTAACCTTTCTGTACTTCTGCCCCATCACATATAAAATGGAGATATTAATAGCACTGTTAAAAGAGAGGCATTTGTGACATTTGTTAAAGAACAGTAAGGCAGATTTTATGCAAGAGAGCCTACTGCAATGGTAGTAGTGGAGAGAGATTGGGCTCATCTCTGAATGCAAGGAAAAGTGAAAATTTATAGCCAAGGAGCAGGGTGGGAATCAGTGGGTGGAAAGCTACTAAAAGGAAATATCAGGGGTAAGAGAGGACTCTGGCTAAATTGACCTAAGAGGATTCCTACTGAAGGCAGGTCAGGGCAATCAGACATCCATGGGAGATGGTGGAGAATGGGGAACTGGATCAAATATAGAGGGTAATAAGATTTTGAGAGGTTCTGGTTAAACTAACTTAGCAGGATTCTTACTAGAATTGGACTCTACAGAGAAGGACACAAGAGCCCCAGGTTGGGCCTAGTTGAAAAGCAAACTCAGAAAAGCTTGCCTAGTTTTTTTAAGGAGAGAATCTGTGTTAGTACCTACCATCCTACCTAATAATATACAAATATGCAAATGGACCGCACCTTCGCTACACCCAAGCCACGCCCACCAACCAATCAGGACGAGTATGCAAATTACCCCAACCAAGATGGCGGCTAATTTGCATATCAAGACAGCATAGAAAGAAGCCAATAGCTGCAGAAGGGAGAAAAGTTGCGGAGAAGCAAGCAAGCCGGGGGGAGGAGAAAGGAGGAGCAGAGGCGGGGCTGGGGGAGAAGGAAGGAGAGCAGGTGGAGCTGGGGGAGAAGGAAGGAGAGCAGGCAGGCTGGCGGAGAAGGTAGAAAAGCAGGTGGGGTGGCAGAGAAGGCAGGGCGGGGGAGAAGGGAGGAGAGCAGGCGAGGTGGGGTAGAGTGCAGCAGGAAACCCTATTGCAGGATTTTTCCTGCAATGGGAATGCTAGTCCTATATAATAAAAAGGTAATGTGCAAATTAACCCTTATCCCCTGACAAGATGGCTGCCTACAACCAGGCCAGCAGGGGGGTTAGTGAGGGATGACCAAACGACTGAACAAGCAGGCTGCATGGGATGACCAGGCTGGCAGCAGGGGGGGGGGGGGGGGCAGTTGGGGGCGACCAGGCTGCCAGGGGGGGGGGCAGTTAGGGGCCACCAGGCTGGCAGGGGGGTGCAGTCGGGGGCAACCAGGCCAGCAGGGGGGGCAGTTGGGGGCGACCAGGCAGGCAGGCAGGTGAGCGATTAGGAGCCAGCAGTCCAGGATTGTGAGAGGGATGTCTGACTGCCGGTTTAAGCCTGATCCCCGGGATCAGGCCTAAATCGGTAGTCAGACATCCCCCAAGGGGTCCTGGATTGGAGAGGGTGCAAGCTGGGCTGAGAGAACTCCTCCCCCCTCCCGCCCGTGCACGAGTTTCACTCACCAGGCCTCTAGTGTAGGGTTATAAGAATTTAAATACTTATATACATGAAGTTAGACAATGGGCCACCAATGTGTGTTAGCTATTATTTTTATTTTACATAGTCATAATCATTCTATATATGCATTTTATATCTTTTTATTTTATATTCTATTATAATTATTTTTCATACTTGGTATAGGTTTTCACAACCATGATGTTTAATGATTGGGAGCCATTGGATCAGATTGCATTTAACCATTCATCTATAATTGGACATTTAAGTTCCTTGCAGGTATTTTCTGTTTAAAAAATGCTGCCTAACTGTCATAATGATGATCACTTTTTCATAGTTTATATTATTTCCTGAGACCAGATTCCCAGAAAAGCAGTGCCAGGGTCAAAGGCTATAAAGCTGCTATTGCTCAACACATTGAGCCAAATGGCTTTCCACGGGCCTTGAGTCAATTTATATTTCCACCACAAAGTGGAAGATGAGTGCTTCAGCTCACCCTCACCACAAGTGAGTTCTATCATTTTTTAATCATCAAATTCAACAGATTTAAAAAAAAAAAAAAAGGTTCATTCACAATAAACGGTTTTCAGTGTTTCCAAAGTGGCAGGAACTAGGTCTCACACCCAGGATGCCTAGGTGGAGACTGTCGATTCTGCCTAGAGGAAGAAACCAGATACTAAACTAACAGTCATAACCAGAATGATAAGTGCTGCAGGTGCAGGGCAGGGACCTCACCTGGGAAATCAGGGAAGGCTTTCTGAAAGGGGCAGCTTGAGTTTAGTCTTGAATGAAGAATAGTGGTTAGCCGGATGGAAAGGCCCAGAAACAGCATGTGTGAAGGAGGTGTGAGGGGCTGGTACACTTGGGGAGCTATAAGAAATTGGGTGTAGGTATGTTTGAAGGAGTGTTAAAAGATGAGGCTGGGGCAGGGCATGCAGAGGAGCCAGGTTCTGTTAAAGTCATCATCTTCAAAGCTTGTTTGTTTGTTTTGATAATAAAAGCAGCCTCAGTAGACCCCTGTAAGAGTGTCTGACTGCATATGATCAGGTTTGCCAACCCGATCACAGTATTAAATGGTAAAGTAATTCAGCCATATTGATACTTCATTACAATGAATCTGTCAACTACTAGTATTGCTGCTTCACTAGATGAGGTTAACCTGTATTATAGCCCATGTGGCAGAGTAGTGAGGCAAGCAGAAATGATATTTGTTGTCTTCCCATTACCCACCTCACCCCTTTTTTGTTCTCCTCCTGCCTACTTCCCACCACAGCTTTGGGCACATGCCCCACTCAGTTCCTCTCTAAGTAACCTTTCAGTACCATGGAGAAGGATAGCTGGGACAAGTTCTTTCACACTGAGGTCTAGTCCTCACCTCTCCAGAAACATTTGGATTTTAAAAGAGGTCATTGGAGATAGAAATTCTTGCAACCCCAAAATCACCAGTAGTAGAATTTTAGGCCAGAAGGCAACCAGTGATGGAGCTATTTAAGGTTGGGGTGGGCAATCAGTGCCTTCTCAGCCCCTTCCATCATTCATTAGTGGAGAGACTGTGCAAGTCCGGACTTGTCCCCTTGCTCAGGGTCAACTTCAGCCTCATGCCACCTGTCACTGCACCTTCTAGATGGAGTATAAAATCAAGTGTTGGGATAGAGTGTGCCTTGTGGTCAGCTGCTCTGAAAGCTGGTCAGGATGAGGACATAGCTGGTGGCTGCAGGATGGAGGGCTTCTGGGAAATGGCCACATTTCTGTAGTCTCAACCTCACCTACATTTTTAGCCCTGGTAGAAAAACTTGATATCTTTTTTCCACCTTCTAGATAGGCAAAAAAAATCATCTAGGGCAGTACTTTTTTCTCACCTCAGGAAAACATTGTAATTTCCTCCCAAAAGATTTCCTAGATCTTAAATATCAGCTCAAACATTTATGCATGAAAAATTAGAGGCCATGAATGATGCATGTGTTCTGGAAGGTCTGCTCATAAATCTACCCTCCCTCCTTTGTAAAGTCCCTAGTGGCAGCCAAAGCCTCATTTCCAACCCCTATTTCCAAGCCACCTGAGGTGAAATTTTCTATTTGTTTCCCACTTGCCTGGCCTTTGCATAGTCAGCCCTCCCTCATGGCAGATAAGTCTTCTGTTATCTTGTCTGAGATACTGTTCTTTTACTTGACCAGATTATAGCACAATTGTTAGTTTGCTCTTTAATAATACTGTCTGACAGGGGATTTGTAAGGATTAATGAACAATGTTTGAAAACCACTTTGAATTTGTATGCACTCTTTCTACAGAGGCTCTGGGGTTATTATTTCCTAGTGTTTATACTGTATCTTCCATGTAAGAAGTTTTAAATGCTTAGCAAACATTTGGATTCATTTCAATTAGATAATGAAGCTATTGACTGCTGGAGCTGAGGGGATCTTTGACAAGATCTAGTCCTACCTTCAGACTGAAGAGATGCAAAGAAGCCTAAGGCCTAGAGAGCTGACTTCATATACCCAGGTGCCCCAACAACTCATTCAGTTAGTTCTTCAAGTCTGTTAAGGATTGAATTGTGCCCCTCTCCAAATTTTCATGTTGAAGTTTTAACCCCCTAGTACAGCGGTCGGCAAACTCATTAGTCAACAGAGCCAAATATCAACAGTACGATTGAAATTTCTTTTGAGAGCCAAATTTTTAAACTTAAACTTCTTCTAACACCACTTCTTCAAAGTAGACTCGCCCAGGCTGTGGTATTTTGTGGAAGAGCCACACTCAAGGGGCCAAAGAGCCGCATGTGGCTCGTGAGCTGCATTTTGCCGACCACAGCCCTAGTACATCAGAAAGCCAAGTAATAGCGTTGTTGCAGATGTAATTAATTAAGATGAGGTCATTCTAGAGGAGTGTGGGCCCCTAATACAATAAGACCTATTTTATTATAAAAGGGGGAAATTTGGACACGGACAAACACAGAGGGAGTGTACCATTTGAACACAGAGATGGCCTCTCTAAACCGAGGAGAGGGGCCTGGAAGGGGTGCTTAGCTTAGAGTCTTCAGAAGGAACCAACCCTGCTAGTACTTTGATTTTGAACTTCCAGCTTCCAGAATTGTGAGACAATACATTTCTCTCCTTTAAGCCACCCAGTTTGCGGCACTTCTATATAGCAGCCTCTAGCAAAGAAATATTTTTAATATTAATTATTGCCATTTAGCCCATTAAGAGATTGAGACAGGAAGAAAGGAAGCCATTTGGTCCAAGGATGGAAAGCCTAGTGATGAACCTAGAAACCCAGCCACTGTGTTCATTCTCCCAGGACTTCTCTCGGGGCTGCTGCCACTGGGCTGCCCTAGCTTGATGCTTTTTGGAGGCCTTCACTGTGAGTATTGGCACCTGATGCAGCCCATGATTATATGCCAGTGCCCCAGGGGCTACTTCCTGGCAGTTCTCTGGTGTTCTTGCCATCACTGGAAGGCAGCAGCCTAGGGAGCCTAGCTGCATGTTGTGTGACAATGCAGGAGGGGTCTTCAACTATGAATGCATGGAGCTAGGTTCTAAAAGTCTCCTTGTTACTGAGACAAGGAGAGTGCAGAATCCATTCTCCTGGATGCAGCACCCCATATATCAGGGGATGTTCCCAGGCCTGTCACAAAACCCAGGTACACTGGATTGTTCCAGAGCAAGCATGGTAGCAGCACTTCTTTCTGTTGAGGAAGTCACAGTGTCATTGAGAGGACTCTTTCAGGGCGTCACCAGGCTGGCAGGCGAAGTGTGAGGATTTTAAGGGAGAGAAGGGGTGAAGAATACATTACCCTCAGAATCCATATACTCAAAAGGGAGGGAGAGAATGAGGAGAACTAGAGCTTGAGGGTTAAGCACACCCAAGGAACAGTTCGGGGAGTTTTTTTTTTTTTGTTTTTTTTTACCACACTGGAAACATCCAAGCACATTTGAAAATTGGGGAAGTAGCTAGCCCCATGAAATCACACATGATCACAGAGGAGGCCCAGAGAGGTTAAGGTATTTAACTCAAGGCCACACAGCAAGTGCATGGTAGAGTGGGGACTTCTGGCTGCCAACCCAGGGCTCTCTACAGTGCAAAGATTGCGCCAATTACAGGCCATTACTTCTAAAGGTTCATACCACTCCTGCTATCACTTACTTGGTATTATTATAACTCAATTAACTTTTTGAAAAAAAACTTAAATATAGAACCTCATATAAAGCCATAAATTATGGGTTTGATGTGTATAATTTTCTTAATACATATTCAAATAAATGCATAACTGAAATATTTAAAGTGTTTTATTTTTTAATCATCTTGCATATCACTGGTGGTAACCACCTGCCAGTTTTTTAGTTTGGACAACTCTGTACTGGGAGACAGCAGGTGATGAGGAGGGGAGAACTTGGGAGGAGCAGGGGTAGTATCTTCAAATCCTAGGGGAGAAGGAGGGTAGGAACACACGGGAGGGGCTGGCTCTACAGAGGAGGAGGGACTCTCTTTCCCCAAAATGAGGGCAAGTGCGTTCAGGGACAGAGCACCACTGAAATGGAGGTGAAAGAGGATGGCAGAGCGCATGCCCACTGACCTTGGTGTTTTCAACAAAGCCATATAACAAACTGATGACAACTCAGAAGGAGCACCGAGCTTTGGATTTTAAATTAAAGTTGTAGTTTAGTCCCCTGAGACACAACCTTGTTTGTCAAAGGGCAGAGACAAGTTGTTTCAGAAAAGAAGGTTGGACTTTGAACTTCAACTGTGGCTCTTAAACTGGACTGTAATTGCTTCTGGATTGGATTTTGAGGTTGACCTTTGATCAGAAACATTGGTTTCCTAAGATGAGGCCTCTCCCTGAGTAAAGGCTTGCTTGATTGCTCTGAACTGGGTTGAATGTGGGTCAGAGACGAGGAGCAGCTTCTAAAGTACTGACCCAGCCCCTACTGCGCAGTTCACCATGTTGAGGAAGGAGAATGAGGGATGTGCTGGGGCAGGCTCTATACCCCCTCTTCCATTTGACCCCAAGCCACCTACCTGTAGTTATCATATAAGGACAGATCTCCCTGGCCCAACCATGATGTGGGCCAGGAAGGAAGAGTCAAGAAGTGGGCTCAGAGGAGCCTGACTAAAGTTAAGTTAGGTCAAGAAGAGTCTTTGTCAGCACTGAGTGCTACTAGGTGCCAGGCCCTGGGCTATAGTGTCATATCCAAAAAATTATCACTAAGATCAATAAGATCCAGGAGTCCCATGTCTGGGTATATAGCCAAAGGATCTGAAATCAGGATCACAAAGAACTATCTGCACTCCCACATTCATCACAGCTTTATTCACAATAGCCAAGATATGGAAAAACCTCAATGTCTTGTTGTGGAGGAATTGATAAAGAAAACGTGGTCTATACATACAATAGAATATTAATTCAACCTTAAAAAGAGTGATATCCTGCCCTTTGTGACAACCTGGATAGAGCTGGAAGACATTATGCTTGCTTAGTGAAACAGGATGACAAATACTGCCCAATTTCACTTATAAATAGAACTACCATAGTCAGATTCATAAAAGCAGAGAGTAGAATGGTGGTTGCCAGGGGCTGGAGGTGGGGTGAGAGAAATGGGATGATGGTGGCCAACGGATACAAAGTTTTAGTTATGTAGGTTCTAGAGATCTTATTACAACGTGGTGACAATAGTTAACCATACTGCACTGTATACTTGAAATTTGTGAAGAGGATCGATCTTCAACCTTCTCACCACACACACACACACACACACACACACACACACACACACACACACACACTGGTAAGTAGAGGTGATGGATATGTTAATTAGCTTGATGTGGTGCTCTGTTACAATGTATACATATATCAAAACATCAAGTTGCTCACCTTAAATATGTACAATTTTTATGTGTCAAAGCTATCTCAATGAAGCTATTGAAAAAACACAAACTGAAAGAGAGGTCATATTAAAGCATTAGCACTCATCAACACCTGCTGGGAATCCTGAATCAGACCTATTCTCAGTACAGGCACCGAGTGCATCCTGTGAGCCATGTGATGTGAAGCTGGAGGAAAGTGCAAAGATTAATGAGACCCAAACCCCACTAGTCAGAAGCTTCCTGGTCTAGGATTGGGGGCTAGGGGCAGGGCAAATAGTATTGATAACAATGATAACTGTAAAATGTTAAAAGAGCTCTGATAATAATAATAAAATTTATTAGTTATTATGAGCCAAACATGATATCTAAGCATTTAATAGAATTAAAGCATTAGTAAAACAACCTAATGTGGTAGGTAATATTATTATTCTCATTTTTTGATGAGGGAACTGAGGCACGGACAGATTAAATAACTTGCTCAAGATAAAAAAATTAGAGAAAGGTGGAATGGTAATTTGATAACAGGCTGTCTGGTATCAGAGCACTGCACAAGATAGAAGTTTGTAATGAGCGTGGGGGTTGTGAAAAATTCCCAAAGGAGGTGACATTATAACTTAAAACGTGAATATCACTTATCCAAGTAGGAAAGAGGAGAACAGGGAACAGCATTCTAAAAGTCACAAGCCAGACCACAGATGCTTGGGGTCTTGTTAAAGAAAAAATTATTCGTGACACTATAAAGAATGATAAGGCAGACTTTAAGACTATTGGAATAGGAGTTTTATCGTAAAGGAGAGAGATTGGGCTAAATCTAGGGTACAACAAGGAAAATAATAACTAAAGAGAGGGGCTCGGGGAGAAGGAAAGTTACTGAAAGGAAACATCAGGGATAAAGGAAGATTTTGGCTAAATTGGCATAACTGAAGTCTTGCTGAAGACAGGCCAGGCTATCAGATACTGAGGATGAGGGGTTCTGGCTGAACCATCTTGACGGGATTCTTGCTAAACTGGGTTCTTGGACAGAGCTGGTTGAGCAAAGCCAACTTCTATGAGGTCAAGTGATACAGAGCTGGCAAGTGGACCTGAGATTAGAAACAGGTCCTATGATGCTAGGCGTTACTTACTTACAGTAAGTCCCCTGTTACTTACTGCAGGGGTTGTTGTCAAGGAAGAGTTTGGGGAAGCAGGTGGCCCTGGTCAGCAGGTGTCTAAGGATCCAGGGACTCAAGAAAAGCAGGGCACTGGTTTGGGGAAGGAACCACAGGAAGGGCAGAAGGAAACTAACACTGCCCTGCTCCTCTCCATGTTTCTCAATTCCTGGCATCCCTGGTGAGTCTCCTACAGCTTTGGCTGCCTGGGCCGGATCCACATTGGTTGGGTGGTGGAGTTAGGCAGCAAACACTGGCTTCTGCCTTATTGCCCATTAGTCCCTGTGCCGTAGAGCTCGTCTGCTCCCTGATTGCCTAGAAGTGGACTTGTCTTCACTTAGCCAGAGGGGAAAGCGAATCCAGCGGAACCCATACAAAGCTAAGCAACCAGGTTACCCGGGTAGGAGTAAATCAGTCTTGATAATCGCATTTGGCTGTATTTGAAGCCATTTTGTTTGGACTGTGTAAATTCTCTTTATGGTATAAAAGGCTGTTTAATTGTGGGAGAACACTGAACTTCAGCCTCCTATCTGGTATTCAAAGTTCCCGTTCCATGGAAAACAAGGATTTACTTTCTTAGAGGTGGAGGCATAGATGTGTAGGGTGCTTGTATCTGTGTGGTACTACCCAGCTGAAGGTCAGACGTCAGCTGATGTCTACAGCAGGGAAGAACAGCATCCAAGCCAATGGGCTGTGTTTCCATTTACACTCAGGTTTCCAAGCTAAATTTTTTACAGGAAGGGCTTATTCCCTGAAAGGAAATGTCAGTATCTGAAAATATTAGCTAATTTGACTTCCTGAGGAGAAATGCAAAGGGGATTGAAGTGTTCTATTTTGTTAAGTCTCAACTAAACCTGGACAATTAAAAATGGACAGGGAGCCAAAACTAATTAAAAGGAGAAGAGAATGAGAAATGCCAGACATCTGGGATAAATTTATTATTGCAGTTGAGCACCAAATTTAGCTCTAGGCTTCCTTTTGGCACAGGCATTCAAAAAATAATTTGGGTTAATAAGGTTATTTGGGTTTATTTACAGAAAGTGACCGATGAGCACGATTATCTCAGAACACCCATGACTAAACAATGAGCTTGGGAGAGCAAATATAAATTGGACTAAAATCCACCAGTTTGCTCTTGTGTTCCTTTCTGAGGAAGCTCATGCTTGATACTGTGCTTTAACATGCAGTGTACTCCGACCTCCCCTTGTGGGAGCACTCCCAGAGCGCCAGGAGGCCCTGCTCCCTGCGTTTACCTTTGATTTGATTCCTTTCTTCCCAAGCTGGTCTGCAGTTGTTCTGAGGGACTGCATAGTGCAGAACTCGCAGTTCCAAAGGCCTGTGTGGGCGTGTTAGGGAAAACCGAGTGAAATAGTCACTACAGCACTGAGTGCAGATTTTACTCAGGGATACAATCACAAGAGCAGAAAAGAGAACTCAGTATAGAACTGACTATTCCAAATGTGAAAGGAAAAGTGGGGATTTATAGCCAAAAGCAATTGGTGGATGGCAAATTACTAAGAGAGTAAGGTAATTCTTGTTACACTGGCCTAACAGAATTCTTGCTGAAGGCAGGCGGGGGGTGAATAATTTGGTCAGATAATGCGGGGGGAGAGGGAGATTCTGGCTAAGTCGACTTGGCAGAATTCTTACTAACATTGGGCTGTGCAGGCCCGACAAGAATGGGCACTGAAGGTCAAGGCCTAGAGGATAAAGAGGAGCCTGACTAGAGTTAGGTCAAGGAGAGTTAAGTCTGAAGACAGGAGGGAAGACAGCAAAACCATCTGTCCCCAGATTCACCTCCTTATAACAACAGTTCAACCCTCAGTGAGAATACCGTGGCTCTCCCATCGCCTTCATGAGCTAACCCACCTGGAGACTGGACATCGTGGACTCCCCCCCAGCAGGCCAGCCTCGGGGCCTGGGGCCAGGGGGAAAGGCGGAGTGGGTGCGAAGAGCAGGGCTGGAAAGAGAAGGACCACAGGGAGAACCTCCTCCGCACAGGGTGATTCCCCCACAGCAGGTTCCGTGCTGGTGGCTCTCACGATAACTTTGGGAACCAGAGAGAAACTGTCCATGTTGGAAGTAGATTCCTACACTTGTCTTCAGTGTGGAACCCTGAAATGTGGACACAACTGCCCTGAATGAGTGAGACCAAAACAGCAGAGTGAAATGAAGCTTATCAGGGACTTTAATGATCCTTCAGGTAAAGATTTTAAAAAAACATAAAGAAAAATCTTGGAGCTAAAATGAAAGGGGCAGCACACGACTGAGCTGGTGACTACAAGGGTATCTTCTAAGCACAAAGGCATTTAACGGGTCGTTACCATGGAAAGCAGTGGGCGGAAAGGAGGAGGCAGTGTGGGTTTCAGTGCTGCTCTCTGTCAAGTCCCAATTCTGCATGCAAGTCGTCCTGCCTGGATCTGCTCCAGTAAGGAGGTCCTGGCATTGATACTGGAGAGGAAGAACCTACTTGTCTGTCTGCTGTTTGTCTATTTATTTATTCATTTAATTTCTACCTTCTTCATGATAAGAGTTAAGATGGCTGATATGACCATTTAATCAAACTGCTAACAGCAAACAGACAGACAAAGGCAAGGCATTAAAACTCTACCTATCTCACATGGTTATGGTGAGAACCAAATGAAGTACGGTTTATGAAAATGTTTGCTTTTGGGTGGGCACATAGTAGACACTCAGTAGTGTGTATTCAACCTGAAAATGTGTTCTCGCCAGTCCAAGGAGGTGAAACATGTGGCTTCTGCCCACAATGCCCCAAAGAGAGCTGGAGAAAACCTCTTCTACAGCAGCTTCCTGTCTACACACGACACATCTCCCACACCTTCCACCCCTCGAGGCCTGTAACTCTGACGTGGGCTCTTTGCTGCCGTTCCTCTGCAGCCCATCCATCCCTGGAGGCTGTAAGTAAATCGTGTTTGGTCCAATGGGCAGCATTTTCCCACCTAACCCACTCCCATGCTCTGCCATTGTTAGTGACTCAGGTCACACAAAGGAAACTCCTGTTCTTCCTTAGGAGCTGAAGCCTGAGAAATGGGCTCCAACAGGGATCTGGGAGAGTCAGTTAATGCTCCCAGACACTTCAATAAATTTTTCAGTGGGGTCCTGGAGAAAGCACAATGTCAGCAACTCTAGACTGATTTGGGTATAAGTGAAATGTATTCAAGTAACAAAATTCACAGGGAGACCTAGTCATTTTTTAAATTATTGTTGAGAGGCAGAATCTAGTTACAGAGAGATGATTTGATGCCAAAGTCCAGGCTTTAGCTGTGAAATGAGATACAAGGTAACATTTGCCCAATGACCTTTTCCTTCCACAGGACAATTAATAGACCTTATTTTTGTAGAGCTATGATCTTGTCAGTTTAAATCCAGCTTGCTGACCAAACGGGAGATAAACCTTTGTCTCCAGCAGACCAGGTGCTCCTGTCTGCTGCTGCCCGGAGTCGAGTTTGCTGGCTGGTGTGAGCGGAATTTCAGCTTTATCAGGCCAGCAGTGGAGTGGAAATAATAAACACGGGATTTGAATGAAGGGAAAGCAGAAAGTAGAACTCAACTAAGAAGAATGAAACCCTTTAAATGAAAGTGCATCTCTCTCAATAATAGGAATTCTAATGTTGTCGGAGCCATTGTTATAACAGCTTTCTCCAGAGTATTGCAGAACATTAGAGGATCCAAGTCAGAGCAAAGAATGAGCATCCCTGAATCATTTGTGCACTGAGTCAATGGTGAGTCATCTGCCATCCATATGCCTTGGTGTCCCATCCATATCCTGGTAATAGCAATGCTTCAGACTCCTGTTGCAGCCTGCAGGTAAATAGAAATATTTACTAATGTATACGTGATTCAATAGCCAACAGAGTTATGCTGCTATTCCAAAATGAATGGAATGAATGCTTTTTCCCTTGGAAGACCTGGCAAATGAGTGAAAATGAGACTTACATGAAACTAGGTCTCAAAGGCAAAACCAAGATCAACATGTGGAGGCTTTAAGGATCTGGTTTGGACTCAACCTAAGGAAAGTTATATGAGAGTGAATATATTTTGTTTCTAAAGGGCTCAAGTGAAGATGACCCCATGTCACAAATGTGTCGAAGGTCACTGCATTGATGCAGAATATGAGATTTATGGGACAATTATGACATTCAAGATCCCACCCAAAACTGGGTTCTAAGATGTTCACTTTGAACATGTAGAAGACTGAGGGAAGACCTCTAAAGCAATGGTTCTTAACGTTTTTCTTCTGTGGGCCACCAGGATGGTTAAAGTTCTCACAGAGTACCTCCCCGCCCTGCTTGCAACTGTGTAACAGAATTTTCTCAAAATGGAAGGGCAGAATTGCAGTTCTTTGGACTAAACACCAGTTATGGTGAACAAAATTAAATCTGTTCACTTAGATAAGTTATGAGCATTAAAGACTGGAAATGCAAATATGAGAGATCAGCCACTAGGTACTGGACACCTCCCAAATCACACAAGATACTCACTACTTCTTAACAGTTATAGTTTAGAGAGCTGAAGAAGTTGCCTTGAATGTGAGGTATAAATTCATTTCCTGCTGCAGAATCCTGTAAGATTTATGTTATATAAAGGAATAATAGCTATTTAAAGACAAACATCTTCTTGGCTTCAAAGGGTGGTGGTGGTAATAAGGGGTTATTAAAAGAACCTAGCCTAGCCGTCAAGGGGTGAGTTGCCATTGTCTGTTCTAAGTAGGTCTTCACTCCTAAAAGCAGAAATGGCACCTGTGAACCTGTGTCCCACTGTCCATCAAAGTGCCTAACACTTAAAAGAGACTCAATAAATGATTAGGTTTCTAATATCAGTCACTAACAAGTCATGTGATTTGGGGCAAAAAGACCTAAACTTAGCTCACCCAGCTGTGAAACCATGTTGAACTCTACAACCCCAAGGTGGATAACTCAAACCTTTATTCATCATCCTAAATATTTACTTAGTGCCATCTATGTGTCTTTGGGATTCCAGGCCCTGGGATTAGAACAAAAAAGTCCCTGCCTTCACGAAACTTATGTTCCAGTGAGAGGAGACACACAACCAACAAATAACTAAGCAGATATAGAGACTATCAGGTGGTAATTAAGTGCTAAGAAGATTAAAAAAAAAAAAAAGCATGGTAAGGGAACAGTGGTAGGCAGGGGTTAGGGTTGTTATTTATACATATATTTATAGAGAATGGTCAGGGAGGGCCATACTGATAATGTAATGTTTTAGCAGAAACATGAAAGAAGTGACCCAAGTAAATTTCTGGGGAAAGAGCATTCCAAACTGAGGATGGAGATAGAAATATGGGGTCATTGGTAGTTGAAGTCATGGACAGGATGAGAGCATCTAGAGAAAGTGTAGCTAGAGAAAAGTATTCCATTGAGGGGTCTTGAAATACTTCATTAGATGAGGGCGACCCACAGAGTAGCTGAGGAGGGGCTTATGAGATAAGAGGAGAGACAGAGGAGAGTAGGATCTCAGAAACCAAGAGAAGAGGAGAGGGGATCATTCTCTGTAGAATGCTTCAGATGTTTTAAATATGATGACTGAGCCTTGACCATTGGGTTTCGATGTGTGGAGATCTTGGTGACCTTGACAAGAACCATTTCAGGGGAGTGGAGGGGGATAAAGCCTGACTAGAATACATTCTAGAGAGAATAGGAAGAGGGGATTTGGAGAAATGAGTACAGACAAAGCTTTCTAGGAATATTGTTGTAAATATCAGCAAGGAAATGGGTGGTAGTTGAATAGGGATGGGACTTAAGAATGAATTTTGTTTTGTTTGGATATGAAAGGTAGTATGCTGTTTGCTCATAGGAATTATCCAATAAGACAGAAAAATATGATGACATTGAGGGGGAATCCTCTGGCCCACTGAAGGTTCTCCCCAATTTTTGATGTTGCCACCTTCTCAGGGAGACAGGCACTGTGCCCTTATACTGCTCTGGCCTAAGGGGAACACTACAGCCCTCCCCTCAGATTTCATCAGCATAACTGTCACTGGACTGGAAAATCTAAGCAAGGCTCATCCACAGCTTAGAAAGAAAATCAATTCAAAGAACAGTAATAAGCAATAAGATTGGTGTTTCACTGAGTGTGCTCCTTATGCTCCATGGAATGTTGATAGGGTCAAGTGAGTCTGAGGAATGCTGAGTTAAACAAAGCTAAAGAGACGTGTGCTACAAGGCTTCTTGGAGCCTTTAAAAAGGCTAGTGAGCATCTGGTGTGAAGAATTTTCCAAGAGGGGCATCCAGTGTAAAGAATTTCCCCAAATATATTTGGGGGCGTATCACACAGGACTAGTGTTGCAAGGCATACAATACAGGAAAATAGTGAATTAGATCAGGTGTTGGTAGACTTTTTCTATAAAGGGCTATATATAAAATATTTTAGGCTTTTTGGGCCATAGTCTGTCACAACTACCCAATTCTGCTGTTGTAGAACAAAAGTAACCATAAACAATAGGTTAAACAGATGGGTGTGGCTTTCTTTAAAAACAAACAAAAAACTATTTACACTCAACAGCTGGATTTGGCCTGAAAGCCATGCTCCTTTGCCAACCATTGAATCAGATACTCTTCCTCAGGAGATGAACACCATCTCATGAGTCTAACTGCCCATGTGGATGCCCAGTTCCGAGCTACCTCAATGTGGCAGAAGCTATTCTTTCTTTACCTTCCACTTAAGAGCATTCTCAAAAACACAAATTCTTTGAAGTTTAGCGCAGAGACCAAGACCTGAAATGGCCCATCAAGATTCCCATTTTCTTTCTGGGGTCCTGCCGCCATTCTCTGCGATTGACCAGGAGTATCCACTCTTTCTGCCATGTCCACAAGAAAACTATTGGGTTTAAATGGAAAGCAATTTTTAAATATCCAGATAGTGGCTTATCCAGTAGGCAGGCCTTTTACTTACTCATTTCCTCATTCCTGGGAGGGACACATGAAAGGGAAATGGAGTGAGCATCTACCACATTGACTGCTTACTGTCTCAGTTGAAAGCTTTAGTGGGAAAAATGAGACTTGAAACCATAACATATGAAGAGTGTTTAGAAAATATTAGCTTGTTGCATCTGGAAAAAGAAGACTGGTAAGGTTATGGCAAGGTAGCAATGGGAATGGGAGGCGGGACAGGTAGAATGGTCCTGGGGCTGTTTCATGAAAGGAAAATGAAACTTTTCCTTTGGAATACAAGGGATGGAAGTAAGACATCAGGTTGGATTTACAGGGCGCAGTTTCAGCTGATTATCAGGAGTCATTCTGATTTTGGCAGAGGTGAGATGGCGTCATCATGGTCATTCAAACAGAGGCTGTAGAGAGGACACTCAAATTCAGGTGTGCACATTGGCTAGTGTCTTAGCTTGGGTTGCTATAACAAAATACCATACAATGTCTGGGCTGGTGTGGCTCAGTGTCAATCTATGAACCAGGAGGTCCCGGTTTGATTCCCAGTCAGGGCACATGCCTGGGTTGTAGACTCGATCCCCACTTCCTAATACCATCACATTGAGAGTTATAGCTTCAACATATGAATTTTAGGAGGAGACAAATATTCAGTTCATAATGGCTGGATAACCTTTTAAAGCCCCTTCCAATCCCGAGAGTTTATGAGGTCAAAGGTATCAAGTGAAAAATAATTTCCTCTGGGCTTTAGATTATTATTTTCCCCAGCAACTACCCTGGCTCTGTTGTCATTAAACGTCACCTATATTTATTCATTGGAGTGAAATATGTAAAATAACCAGAATGTTACAACAGCAATGATTGATGGGAGGATTCACTGACTTTTCAAGAGACTTGAATTAACACCACTGTCTCCTCCTTAATATAGTTCTAGTTTGAACAGGGTAAGCTGAAGCAAGGCACGTGAATCCAGGGATATTGGTCTGCACGGGACCCTGGCTTTGTTCCCCGTGTCAGCCAGGTGAGCAGGAACAAAAGTAAGATCTGAAAGCAGAGCAATGTGGTGTCAGAACATGGAACTCCTAGGGTAATTGCATTTCGAAATGGAATGGACACCAACCTCTACTTCAGAGTACATCGAGCCTCTTTCACCAGAAATGCTTTTATCCCCTTAAGTGTCTTTTCTCAGGGAGGAGTTCAAAGTGGCTTTTAACAAAGTACCTTTTATCCAGGTCCTTGGGATATTTACCTATCATGGAAGTCTAGAACACCAGCTGAGAGGGCCAGGTTTGATTCTGGGCCCTGATGTTTGCAGTTCTGTTGCCACTTTGGAGAAATTCAATAAATGGAAACCCTGCAGGAGTTTGAAAGGTCTGAGTTTAATCCTTGACACATGTTTGAACTTTAACATTGCCCTTCTCTCCTTTCTCTCTCTGTTGTAACTACTCAACTCTGCCATTGTAATGTGAAAACAACCATAGTCGATATGCAAAGGAATGAGCATGGCTGTGCTCCAATTTATTTATTTTATGAAGTTCGAATTTTATGTAATTTTCAATGTCATGAATTATTATTATTATGTTACTTTTCCAACCATTTAAAAATGTAAAAACTCTTCTCAGCTCTTGGGTCACACAAAAACAGAGGGACGCCCTATCTGGTTTGGCTCAATGGATAGAGTACTGTATTCGATTCTGGTCAAGGGCACATGCCCAGGTTGTGGGCTCAAATCCCAGTGGGGGACATGCAGGAAACAGCCAATCAGTGATTCTCTCTCATCATTTATGTTTGTATTTCTCTCTCCCTCTCCCTCTCTGAAATCAATAAGAATAAAAACAAAACAAAACAAATAAAAAACAAACAAACAAAAAAACAGAGGGAGGACCAGATTTGTCCCTCGGGCTGTATTTTGCCATCTCTGTGCTTGACCTTGAATACACAGAGATGATGAGGATGGACTAGTCCCAGCCTCATGGCATGTACTATAGATGGGAGAGATGGATATTAAACAAATAGTTCAAATCATTTTTATGTACTTACTAATTGCATAGGAAGGAAAATAAAGGCTGTAATTATGAATTTTAACAGGGAAATATTTAAATTGGGAAATAAGCAAATGAAATGAAAATAGAGACCTCAGAAAGTGATATTTAGCTAGGAAATAGTGGATAATACAGGAGCATTCCCGCCCAACCAGTGTGGCTCAGTGACTGAGCATCGACTGATGAACAATAAGGTCATAATTCGATTTCTGGTTGGGACTTATGCCCAGGTTGCAGGCTCAATCCCATTGTGGGGAGTGCAGGAGGCAACCGATCGGTGATTCTCTCTTATCATTGATGTTTCTATCTCCCTCTCCCTCTCCCTTCCACTCTGAAATCAATAAAAAAATTTAAATAAATGAGCATTCCAGGCAGGGGGGATCATAGCTTAACTGATGAACTGAGCAGTGGTTGTTATCCTTCTCTGCAGTCCTGCCAGGTAGCTGAATGCTCCAGGAAGTTTTCAGAGACAGTGTGGTGCCCATTGGGAAGGATTGGCCTTGTTTCCAAATGGGACAAGATGTTCCCTATACCTTCCTATTGTCATCGGACATTTTCACAGAGACTTGGGCCACTTTATCCTGGTCTTAATCACTGTTATTCCTTCTCTGGGAGGCACGTGAGGAGCAGTGACACTCTGAAGCAGAACAGAACTCTGCACAACTGGGGGTCAGGCACCCTGAGTTCTAGATTCATTTCTGCCATGCCCTGTCATGTGGTTCTTAGGAACATCACCAAATGTTTCCTAAACTCTAAAAGAAAGGACTTTTATACATCAAGTGTGTCCAGGCAGGTGACCTGGGAATTACCCCAGGTTTCTTCAGAGCAGCCCCATTTGTATCTGTTTTATATATGAAGGAGTTCTTTCAAAAACAGAGTTCCATAAAAAGTCACTGGACTTGATGAGGGCTGCCCAAGCTAGGAGGGAACCCCGGTCTGGGGACTCCCTGGGTAGATGTATTGAGGGAATGCCCATCAAAGCTCTCTGCAGTGAGATTCTGGGAAAATCAGGAAAATGATGAACCCCACCCAGCTGGCATAATATCAGGGAAAAGAAATATGATGCTATGAAGGTTGTTCGACTTCGTATGACATCAGTGGCATCCTGCGGTGAGGAGCTTATACCCCAGAGAAAGCTGAGCCAGGCTGAGTTCCAGTGGCCCTCATACCTTCAGGGGCCATCGGAGACAGCCTTGGGACCTCCACCCAGCTTCGTCCAGCTTCCTTTTGTGCCACTTGAACATGCTTCCATCAGAGCTTCTTTCTCCCACTCGGTCGTGACGGGCCAGTAAGCTTCACCTCTGCGTGTGGTGAGAGACATCCGGACCCTGTTTTTTGATGTCTGCCTAAACCGTGTCTGAATCACTTCTCTGGCCTTTTTCTTCTTTAGAGGATCTCTCCCCATACTCTGCAGAACACACCATAATTCTGTCTTATCCTCTCCACTTAGCATCACTCTGAGAAAACCTCACCAGCACTCTTGACATGGCCCCGAGATGAATGTAGAATCCAGGCCTTGGGGTACAGCTCCTTCCCCTAGAGATCCCCTACCTCAGCCCCTACTCTGGTTTCACATCACAGTTAACAAGATCTTTTATTCATATCCTTGCAATGGACACTCAAGTGAACCTTAATAGGTAGGCAGAAGAGGCATGATTGGAGAAACTGAGGTGCCAGGATCAAGTTATAAGAGGGGATAGAGCTAAAACCAGTGATCAAGGTCTTGGTTAAATATGAAATTAATATTTGTAAGGTGCTTAGAACTGTCTGGGGGCTTGCTGCAACACCAAACTCCCACTCTCTGGTCCTCCCCACCTGATATTTTCTGTGTTGCTCACAGAGGTCATTTGCCACACTCTGAATTGGCTAGATTGAAATTGCTTTTAGAAGGGGCATCAGACAGAGCAAATTCCTCTACACAGACACAACTGTGTGCAAATGCCTTCTGGTTATTTTGAACTGTTTTACAGTGAATTTGAGCTTTCAAAATAAGTGATACCTGAGGAATTATAAAATAGGTTACAAACTCAATTCTGAAAACTTGAACCAAATACAGTCAGTGACCCGAGCAGCCCTCTCTCTTTCCACCCAGATGGATGTCCCTCTGGGCTTGCCATTATGCTTCAGTAGAAACACTTAGCCCTTTCTGAGTTCTCCAAGCTAAGCTGCCTGTTTTCAAATACATGACCTGGGTCCTTCCTACCTCCCACCTACCACCATTCCTCTTTGCTCTACCAATTTCTATTTTGTATATTTACTACCCCAGCTTCTTAAAGTATCTCAGCCTCTTCCTTTGAATTATCTCATCCTATTGTCCAGCTCCCATCAAGTTCAGCCCTGCCTGAGTCCTCAGAGCTCTCAAGGGCCCCACACTGTGCAACCAGCACTGCTCACAACCAGGACCTTCACATGGGTGGCTCCATGGTCTCAGCCTGCACAGTTCACCTGTCTCCCAGCTCATTTGCTGCTTTCTTCCCAGTCTTTTCTTTTGCTTCTCCTCCCATGCCAGGAGCTATGTCTTCGGTTTCAGCATTTTGTTTCCCACAGAAAACGATGATTTATTTTCTACTTCTATTTTTACAGCCTTCATTTCCAAAATTTCTATGTATTTTCTCTTCTGGAACCACCCCTTCTCATTCCATATCTTCTATTTTTCTCCTTGGATGAAATTGCCTCCATTACCTCTTTGGTTTGACCCCTCTTGGGTGAATAGGGTGGTTCTGAGCCCTGTTCTCACTGGTGCAATGTAATTCTGGGTCCTAACCTAGATACAGGTGAGCAGTCTGACATCACCCCCGCCCAACCTTGGGAAAATAGAGGTGAGGCACAACACAAACTTAGTTCTGCAATGTGATTGGTATCATGACCCAGCCCCCCACAATATGAGGTGGTCTTGGCCTCGATGTAGGCAAAAGTGTTGATCTTCTTGGTCATGATGGGTTTCCTTTTTATCTCTTCTTTTGGGGTTTATGGGATCCCTATTTTGGTCTAATGAAAAGTCTCTTGTTTTTGAGTATGGATTTATGTTTGTTAACTCTTATACTCAAATATTTTTTCTATCTTTCCCTGTGTTTGTTGTGGGAAAGGAGGTGTCAGTTTATGTCCCATTTGCCATATTGAACAGAAAGTTCAAGTTCAAATTCTAACCTTCTAGTCCAAGCAGATCTCTGAGAACCTGCATTTTCCTGTAGACCATGCAGACAAAGCCCCAGTCACCTTCTTGTACCCTAAAAGCAGACTCATTCAACAGCTTAATCTAAAAGTCCCCTTGGCACATCATGATTCCAGCCTCCAGCTTCTGTAATGACAGCTCTCATCCCCCGCAAAGGGACTTTTAAGCTTAAAAATGTATCAAGTGAGGGAGCCACCATCCTATCCCTGGCTGTCAGTCCCTCATTGACTTTGAAACATTAAAAAGTACTTAAGAGCTCACATTTTTATTTCATCTCATCTGGGATTGTCCCTATACTAAGGATGTTCTTGCTACACCAGAGGCTTTTCAATTACATAGCACTCCTCTAGGACAGAGTGTAATATTTTTTTTTTGCAGAGTCAGATATTTTAGTGAATTTTATTGTCAGGTTCTCTTTGTAGTCATTTTAAAGCCAGCCACTGTTTCTTAAGCTACCTCTGAGGGTAACTTATCTACTGATGACACAGCTATATCTTTTTATAGTGTTCCACACCATACAGCTTAAGTGCCTGGACGTTGTTATTTTAAAATACAGATTTTTTTGGTCTGATTTTCTGTATCATTTTATATGTAGTTTAAAGTGTCTATATATTTTGTAATAAGGAACAGAAGACATGGATTAAGGTGCCATATTATTTAAAACAGTATTTTTGTACAATATAAATTATAGGTTTATATTCTGTTATAAAAGCAATTCATGCCCATTATAGAATATTCATAAAATATACAAAATGTATAAAATAAGAAAATAAAAATCATTCAAAATCCCGTTAATCAGAGGCTATTTTTTAAATATATTTTTATTGATTTCAGAGAGGAAGGGAGAAGGAGAGAGAATCATTGATTGGCTGCCTCCTGCACGTTCCCTACTGGGCATGGAGCCCGCAACCCGGGCATGTTCCCTTCCTTGACCGGAATCAAACCTGGGACCCTTCAGTCCACAGGCCAACACTCTATCCACTGAGCCAAACCAGCTAGGGCAACCAGAGGCTGTTAATCACTATTAATATTATGGAGCATTTTCTTCTAGTGTTTTTTTTAAGGTATGTAAGTATATATAATTTTTAAATCCTGAGCCAGATGCCCTTTGCTCCCTAAATCCCTTGGCACTCCCTTCCTTCTTTACAAGGTGGTGAAGCCACGAGCTCTCAGAGGATCCCTAGTAAAAGGTATCAGGATGAGAACAGTGTGCTTTAGGACCATGCAGTGCCTTAGTGTCACCCCTGGTATTCTACATTGGGTCCTGATACTCTTGTCCACGTGAAAAAACAAAAACAAAAATGTGTTCCCCTTTTTTTTATTATTAAAATGTATTTTTCAATGACAGTTGACATACAATATCATATTAGTACAACATAGTGATTAGACATATACCTTATGAGGTGAGCACCCTGGTAAGTCGAGTACCCATCTGACACCATACATAGTTATTACAATAATATTGACTGCCATTCCCTTTTTAAAATTTAGTCCCCCCTGAGCCGCAGTTTTCTCCTCTATGAAGTGAGGAGATAAAGGAGGTGATAGACTCGGGCCCAGCCTCCCTCTGTGGACACACATTGGCACCACCACTCTTCTCCTGCAAATGGTGCTCAGCCTCTCTCCAGTCCACCCTCCTCAGCCCTGCACCTGCCTGCCTGGCTGTCCTCTTACTCCCCAGGAGGTATCTGCAGCTGCTCACCTGATAAAGAGGAGAGAGCTCTCCAGGAGCTTTTCAGATTCTAATTAAACATGACACAGGTCGAGCAGAGGTACATATTAAAACTTTTATTAAAAACACTGCTAAGGCTCTACGTTAATCAGGCAGCCACAGCTTCCTTAATGGACAGAATTACTCATTAGGTCCTTAGAATCAGTTGAGACCTCTCAGCTGTCAGCTTCCCCCCACGCCCCCATGCAAAATCTGTATGAGTCACACTCAAACTAGGATTTAATACATATATTATTATTTGATTGGTTATGCAATTGTAAGAAAAGGGCATCTGGCTTTGTTGAGAATTTCTGACCAATCCATGGCAAATGGAATGACTCAGCACCAAATTAGTGGTGTTGATTCATATTCTTATTTGATTTATTATCTTTCGCCTCCCTCTACCTGAAGCACAACAGATATGATGGCTCTGGGAATGAGCACTAAATCTCTTCTCCCTCACCACCTTGTTGACAGTAGCTACTTGAGTCTGATTTGTGAGGCTGGCCAGGCTTGCTGTCCACTGCTTTTGTCGCCATGAGTTGGGGAATTGGATTTCCAGAAGACCTTTCCTTTTCTTCCAATTTCCATCATCATTACTTTTAATAATAGTCTCATATTTCCCAGACCCTTTTCTGTGGCCTTAAAGAATTTCATTGACCTATCCTATTCCCAGTCTTGGAATAAGTGGTGCTTTCCTATCCATTTTGAAGGCAGGGAATGCTAAGAGATATAGGTACTGATTTGGCCCATAGTTACACAAATGAAAGATCCAGTGGCCTAGACTCAAATGTTCCTTCTTGGGAGGAATTCATTGCTGGGCAAGGGGCCTTCTGACCTCACTGCAGGGTAATGATGAAAGACCTCATGGACCACTTTATGAAGTCTGACCTCATTCGAGACTCAGCAGTCAGGATGCACTCCAAAAGTATTCCTGGGAGGATTTCCATATGCTTTCAATGCTCCCTATTAGGAGGAGGGCCTGCCCCTGTGTGCCTAGGGAATTCTCAAATGGCCAGAGTCTTTGCCGCCATGTCAATACTCTTCTAGAATCTATTTTCTCAAGGACTCTTTTTGTCTATAGCTAGTCCCTTACTGTTAGAGTTCCCCACTGGGTTCCATGATTAAGTCATAAATCCTTAACATGGCTAAATGCCCTCAGAATCTGGCCCCGATCACCTCTGCAGGCTCTCCCCCCTTCCCATCTCCCAGCCATTCTGAATTTCTATCATTTCCTTAAATTCTACATTTTCCTCTTGCCTTCAGGCATATTGCTCCCTCAACATGGACATTTTTAGATAAGGAAAAGTGTTTTTTGGGAAAAGATAGTCAGTTGTTTTAGGCACATTGAGTGAAGGTGACAGCAAAACATCAGGATACCTATAGGCTACTAAAAATATAGGATATGGGAAATGCAAGAGACTGAGGCTTAAGCTGTGGACCTAAGAGTTATTTTCAGAGATAGGAAAATGGAAGCCATCGATTGGAATATAGGGAGAAGTGCATAGGACCCAGAACAGAGTGGGTATTAGAAGAAGAAAAATTCTATCAAAAGGCTAGGGTAGAAACAGGTCTACTGAGGGAAATAAGAGGCAAGAGGAAAATCAAAGTACTATGTGATTTGAAGTAAGAGAGGAGAACTAACATTTGTTGAGTGTCTAGTAAGCGCCAACACTGTATTAGGTTATTTGTATACATGTAGCTGAAATTGAAACCTAAAGCTCATGCTCTCTCCAACATATCACCCAAGAGATAATTCCAGTGCCAAATATTATGGAGAGATCAATAGGATGAAGATTGAGAATAGTCATTGAATATAGCTAGGGAATCATTGAAAATTACCAACAGATGAGATACTGTGGAAATGCGCTATTTTTATTAATATTTATCATCTTTGGGATATAGTAGAAACACTAGACTTAGAAATGCATAGGTTCTGTTCTTAACATTTCCATTAACTATAGAAGTCATTAATGCATTTGACCTCCATTTGGAATGAAGTATATTCTTAAAGGATTTGGTCCTTCAGGTCTTAGTGGAATCCATAATCCTAATTTAGTAAATTTCACTAGAAATGTATATACACTACTATGTGAGGCAGACATTACCCCGGCCAGCGGGGTCTTCTAACGGGGGTACCGAGGCGGTGCACCTAAGAGAATGAGAGACAGACAAGGGACGCAAAGAATGGAGGCAAGACAAAGGGGTTTCTGATCAAGCCTCGAAATTTTATTTTTTACAGCGTTCCTTATATGTGGTTTCTAGAGGGGTGGGGGCTGACCCTTAGATAGCTGTAGCACGGAAAGGAGGAGGATAGTAAAGGGTGAGGGGGTTGTAGGGTGGGAGTTTGTAAGCTTTATTAGGAGGCTCTTGAAGAGCAGGAGCAGTGAGACCCCAGGGATCTTCACCGTCGTGGCAATGAGCAGCCTGTTCATCAAGGGTTTCTTGATCTTCCAGGGAGAGTTTATCATTGAAGGGGGTCTTATTTAAACCTTTAAGTGAGGGATAGATACCGGGGACCTTAGTGCTAGGGGTAGGATGAGGTTGGGTCTTCTGGCATATTTACCGCGACCGACGGACAAGCCGAGGGCGGGCGGGAACTATCTTTTAAGACTGTCTCTCCTGTTTTTATTATATCTTTTATATCAGGATCTAGAGGATGAACTTTAAGAATATCATGTATAAGGTTCCAGTAAGAGAAGGCAGATATAGGGATTTTCTCTGGGCCAAAAGTCTCATAATAATCCTGAAGGGCGTCGCCCACTCTTTTCCATCGCTTTGAATCGATGGTGCCCTCTAGTGGAAACCAGGGACATGTTTCATGCCTTTCTTTTTACCCTTACTCCTCGCGTCCTGAGGGACTCCTTGAGCCCACCGAGGAATACCTTGTGAGAACTGAGAGAGGTGCCCATGTTATGCGGGAGCTTCTCAATTTTTTGCCTCCTCCGCGTAAGCCTCTGGGACGTATAAACCCCGTGCCAGGTCAGCCCTGAGTTTCCGTTGCCTAGGACAGTTGTCTCGTCAACGATCTCTGTTTGCCCAAAGGCCCCTGCTCGCATATCATAGGTCGGGATGTATAAGCCCCATGCCAGGTTAGCGACCACTAAGACAAAGCAAGCTCAGGGTTTGCGAGAGACGTGACGAGGAACCGACCAGAGACAAATTACTCCTCAGGGTGATTCAGAGTTCTCGCTCAGCCAGATCGCAGTACCCTTAACTCTTCCCGGATCGGTGAGACGAGTGCTTATTAGCGGACTGGGGGTTGAATCGAGAAGCTCAAAGTGTAGGAAATCCGTCAAAGGGCATAAAAACTCGTTCTCACAAGGAATTCACTCTTAAATCTTTGTCTGAAAAAATCATCTGCAAAACTCAACTGCGATCATACTCACGGACGGACAGCTCCGCAGCGATCAAGGGACGAGTCTTCACTCATGGGCGTTCCGTGGAGACTCAAGGGACGAGTCTTCACTCACGCGAGTTCCGCGGCGACTCAAGAGGGTGTCTGGCCGGACCGATGTGCAGATGTTCCCCGGAGAGCCGACTCTCGGGCCCCACGTTGGGCGCCAGAAATGCCCCGGCCAGCGGGGTCTTCTAACGGGGGTACCGAGGCGGCGCACCTAAGAGAATGAGAGACAGACAAGGGACGCAAAGAATGGAGGCAAGACAAAGGGGTTTCTGATCAAGCCTCAAAATTTTATTTTTTACAGCGTTCCTTATATGTGGTTTCTAGAGGGGTGGATGCCTAGGAGGGGTGGGGGCTGACCTAGATAATCGGCTAAAGTCGTAAAGGGTGCTGACTATAGATAAAGGGTGTGGCGGTTGAAGGGCGGCTACAGAAGGAATGCTTTGTCCTCAGGCAAGAGGAAGTGGGCCTAGTTTCAATAACTTACTGAAGTAAGGTCAGAGTTAATCCTTTGACCAACTCTTGGCTCCTGACAATACATTACCTGTTTTTACACTATTGTGTACACAGAATCTGGAACAGTGCATGGAATATAGTAGATGCTAAATGTATATCTGTTAAATGAATAAATTTGAATCATTTTTTATTCATCTAAAACAACAATGTAGGCATTGTCCTATTGGGAACCTGGATAGTTTGAGACAGTGTATTAAAATCAAACTTCAAAAATAATGGGGAAAAATACTGAAATTCTTAAAGTGAATATTCAGGTATATTTTCATTGTAGTTATAAAAAATGTGAAACTAGAATTGAAATTGAGTTAAACAAAGAAGTGTGAGAATCACTGGTCTAAACTGTTCTACTTTTGAGGTATTAAAATCAGAATGATGTAAATTAATCTGAGTCTTTGCCAAATATCAACAGTATGGTAGGGTGCCCATACCATTAGGAAAACAAACCCTAATTGCCACAAGGAGTTCGGAGCTGTATTTGAGCCAGTCATTTTGTATTATGTTACAACCTGGAAAAACAGACCGTTTACATATGTTTACTTATGTTCAATTTCTCTTTTTAGAAACAATGTTTTTTCCTGGTTATAAATGTCTCCTATGTGTGGCAGGACGTTTTGAAAATATAGGACTAAAGAAAGAATAAAAAAGAAAACTCCCCATAACCCTACCAAGTAGTGATCCCTGCTTTCCTGTTTTAGAATATTCTTTCCAGTCTCTTTCCTAGGATACCAATTTTTCATGTAGCTGAGGCTGACTTGGCCATTCGTGGTAGACTGATAATTGGAGGCCCAATTATCTCACTGGGGAACAGCAAATTTATTTCTGAGTTCAAAGTCTGGAAGTCTGAGGTCAGGGTGCCAGCACGGTCAGGCGAGGGCTCTGTTCCTGGTTCCAGGCACCTTTACCCTCACAAGGTGGAAGGGGTTAAGAAACTCTGTGGGATCTCTTTTGTCAGGGCATTAATCCCATTCATGAGGGTGAAGCCCTCCCAAAGGCCCACTCCTAATACTATCAAATGGAGCATTGGAATTTCAACATGTGCATTTTGGACAGCCAAACGTTCATGTCACAGAAGAGAGTGAAAAAGGGACAATATGCATAAACTGAGACAGACTGGGAAAGCTGTGACACATGGTCACCTACTTTAAACTCTTGGTGTGAACAATCTAAAGTAAATTTGCCCAGGGTAGGGACAGAAGGCTCTGTTGGCCCCAACACTAAGGGCTTCATTCTCTGGCTTCCTGAACTAGAAGAGGCATCTCTTTGCACAAGAATGGAGGGGAGGGCTGGATTCTGGGAGAGTTGACATTCCCAGTTTGCTCTATCCCATGGCCTCATTGTTTAGGCAATATTTTCATATTCCTATATGCTATTGCTTTTGGAGTGATAAGCTACTTTAAAAAATTATGTTTAGCACATATGAGAATACTGAACACAACATAAACACACTCTCTCACCTTTATTCAAGGTTTTAAAGTTTACTAAAAATATGTCCATCATCCAGCCTCTCTTTGTTTGTATGGAAGATCAGGAAATGAAAGAAGTTAAAGAAAGAAATGTGAAGCTGCTGACAGTTATGCATTTTCAAGAAAACCAAAAGCACAATGCTATTTGCCCCAGGTCAGCAAATTGACAGATTAGCATGTGGTTGAACTGAAAAGGGAAGTGATTTTTAGAGGCTGGGGCCTTTGGACCCAGCAACTACTTCATTTCAAGGAAGGAAACAAACAAACAAAAACCTGATTTATTCTGGGAGGGGCAGAAGGAGAAGTGATCACTCAGAAAAGTCAGGGCCATATTACCTTGGGCTTTATATTTCATTGTGAAGTTAATGCTTTGAGTTGTGCTTAAAAGTAAGCCTATAGCCTAAGCCAGTTGTGAAAGACAGATGTAACACATCAGTCAACAACCAGGGGTCACAGATCTGAGACCAGGGACTTGTCTGTTCTCAGGTCTGAAGCTTAGGAACATCCTGCCCCTTCTCTTTATACAGAGGATATATATTACTGTCCCTCTAATTGCCCTCGGGCTGTGGTTGGCAAACTGTGGCTCGTGAGCCACATGCAGCTCTTTGGCCCCTTGAGTGTGGCTCTTCCACAAAATACCACGGCCTGGGCGAGTCTATTTTGAAGAAGTGGCATTAGAAGAAGTTTAAGTTTTAAAAATTTGGCTCTCAAAAGAAATTTCAATCGTTGTACTGTTGATATTTGGCTCTGTTGACTAATGAGTTTGCTGACCACTGCCCTTGGGGGTTGCCTAACTCACCACCATTCTGTGGGAGGGAGGCTAACTCTCAGGCTAGGGGAGGCAGGAGCAGGAAGATATAGATGCAAAGCTATATCCAGGCCCATCCTCATGGGCAGGTAAGGCAGTGCCCACCTCAACTTCATGTATCCCCTACCCCAATGTTCCTCCATCCTAGTCTTTGTCCCACTGAGTCTGGGACTCTTAGCTTAAAGTCTTGGAAAATAATCACCCCTAACTCTGGGAACCAATTCAAGGATTTTGTTTTCCTGGCTTTTGATTTTTGTATGTTTGTTGTAATATAGTAGAAAGATAAGGGATACATGTATAATGGCGAAATTTGGTTGGGTCCTGTCCATAGATGCTAAAGGTACTATATATTTTTTGAGAGGTGGTAATATAGGGGCTCACAAATTCACTTCTAATCACACTGCAGAAGTTGTTACCAGAGTTACTTTCTCCAAAGACACAGCCTAAATGAATGCTAACAGTGTCCCCATTTCCCAGGGTAGATAGACTGGTGCATTCCCATGGGCTCGGGCCTTGAGCCTTCAACAGAAGACCAGAATATACCAGAATAAATTTTAGCTAAATTTAGTTAAATTTGAAAGATCAAAACATTTTTGAAACATATATGTAGTTATTTTATCCTCAAATGTAGATCAGAATTAAATAAGTTTAATAAATCTGTTGAGATGATTATATAAGAATTTAAATTCTGTAATCTGAAATGATAAAAGAATGAAAACACAAACATATTTTCCAAAATACATAGGAATTTAGTGGATGTATTTAATATATATATAAAAAGCCTCACATAAATAAAAAAGATTAATAACCCCCCAATGGGCAACTGATAAGAAACAAAATTCAAAGAAAAATACATGAAAAAGATTAATAAAGAGTTGAAAAACGATTTAGACTCTTGTAATTAAAAATGAAAATTAAAAAAGAAATTGTTTTCAACTACAAAGTTAGCAGTTTTTAAATGAGAACCCAATAATGCCAGTGACGTTATGACGAAACAGGCATGTTTCCTATGCTGCTACCAGGAATGTAGACTGACACAATGTTTTTAGAAAGCAGTTGTACAATACTTAGGAATCCATCATAAAATAATAATTAGAAGCTTGAATATATGTATTCTGGAAATATCCTTAATACATATGTTAACGTTAAAAAACCATTGAAACCTGTAAAGAATTTTTGTGAGTTTATTTGAGCCAAACTGTAGACATATGCCAGGAAGTAGAACCTCAACCAATTGAGATAATGCTCCAGAGAATGGAGGGTTACATCTATATTTATACATTGCAATCAAAGGCAAGGGACATAGGTGGGTACAGGAAATCCATTGGTGATAGACTAGAGAGGCAGGAGAAAGCAAAGTGGGGAAACTCCTGGGAATGGATAAAAAGTAAAATGATAGACAGTACTTAGGTGGGTGCAGGAACCATTAACATATAATAATGAAGGAATTTGTGTTATCTGTCCTGGCGCCCAGGCACCTTAGGCTGTGCCTCAAGGGGTCCAGAAAAAAGGGAAGTTACAAGTTACCCTGACATTTCAAGGGTCTGTTATTATGGATGCAAAAGGACAGATAGGCTCAGTTAAGTTAAAGGTTGACCTTGTCAGTGAAGATACTGGCCTAGGATATAACTACCCACCATAACTGCTTTTAGTTAAAGTTTCATTTCAGACCATCCTTTGTGGTTACTTTAGGTCTCTAAGTTTGCAAGACTGCTTTGCAGGCCTTCCCTGAGCTTGTCAGGTTAGCATATGGTTCCTTTCATCCACACATATTATTTATAACAGCAAACAAAACAAAACAAAACCCTGAAAACATGCTAAAATCCCTCAAATAAGAAAGTGTTAAATATAGGGAATATCTAATGTCATAGAATATTAAATACTGTAAGTGGAAAGAACAAGATATAAATTTGTATGTAGTATAGGATTCCAATATTTGAAAAATAATTGACAGAAAATACATCAAAATACTATTAGTAGCTATAACTGTATCTAGGTATTGGGATTATGGTTGATTTTCACTTTCTTTGCATCATCACTTAAAATGAGCATTTAACATTTTTTAAATTATGCATTTATTCCTTGTCTTATTCCAAAAAGAATTTAGGGCTTAAAAATATGAATAATTGAAACAGATAAAATACATTAAAAATAATTAAGAAACTAAGATGAAATAAAAAATGTGAATAAGAAAATTACTGTGGGGGGACTGGACTAAAGAAGGTGAAGAGAGTAGCCAAAGAACATAAATGCATAGCCCATCAACACAGACAGTGAGTGGTGAAGGCCATGGGTGGCGGGGCTGGGTGGAGTTGAGTCAAGAGTCAGGGAGGGAGAATGGGGGTCATCTATAATAGTGTCAACAATAAAAATAAAAAAGAAAGAAAATAACTGTGGGTCTTGGTATGTCTCTACTACCAAAAACCATGCCACGTATTACAATATCTGATAGAGGAAGCTGTATTCTTCTTAGCAGCCCTCACAAAGCACAAAGTGCTTTCAGTTACAAGATTCACAGTGTCTAAAGTAGAATCAAACCAATTGTTTAATAAAAATATGTGTTCTGAAACTGATCAGATAGAAATGTTTTACATGGGTTTTTAAAAAGAGAGCAATACCCAATATCACCAGAATAATAATCATAGTAATGCATTTTATGCAGCATTGCTCACAATGACCTTTAAATATAGGCTGATGTCTCCATACCAAGGTGTAAATCAGAAAGCAATTCTGATCATTTGGCTAAATCCAGGGGTAGACTCCAGGATACCTAAACCAGCCATTTTAGAATGAGTTGCTCCCTGGGAAGAGGAAGTGTGGACATGGTCATAGGGGCTGGAGGACACCTGTTACCCCATGAGCTTCTCTGAGAGTCCCAGTGCATGCTATAAAGTCAAACTTTATTTATTCAGGTTTGACCAAATTTATTTGACTAGTTTCTTTGCAAAATTCCTGTTAAGTTCCAGAAGAACCAACAATTAGTCTTTCTCAGATCTTACTTGAGAAAAATTCCCAAGAAACATTTATTGTTTTTAAAAGCAGAGGAACAGCCTGGCCAGCGTGTCTCAGTGGTTGAGCATCAACCTGTGAACCAGGGGGTCACGGTTCGATTCTTGGTCAGGGCATATGCCCGGGTTGTGGACTCGATCATCAGTAGGGGGCGTGCAGGAGGCAGCCCAACAATGATTCTCTCTCATCATTGATGTTTCTATCCCTCTCTCCCTCTCCCTTTCTCTTTAAAATCCATAAAAATATTTTTTAAATAAATAAAAGCAGAGGAACAACAATAACAACAACAAAAAAAGCAGAGAAACATAATTTAAGCAATACTGAAAGAGGAAGATCCCTGTATCATGAGTGACTGTACATGTGGTTTCTTGTGGATTCACCATGCCCTTGCCTTTGCATTAAACCCTGCCTGATTTGACTCCAGGGTGGTTCTTTAGGGATTCATTCTCATAGAGACCCCACTCTGATTTGGTGATTCTTTGGAGGATTTTTTTTTTGGGGGGGAGGTCTGTCTTTTGAACTTCTGCCTCTCTTACCCTATCCCTTCTTGGCTTTGCCTTTAGCACTATGCTTCCTGCTGCTCCAGGGCCAAAATCCAAAAAGGACAGAACTACCTTTTATTGTTACATACCACGGCTGGATGGCTGGAGTTGCCGGGGTGTAGAGCTTGGGAAGGTGGTGAGACCTTGGTAGACACAAAGTAAATAAATCAGACCCCTAATTAAATTTACATGATAAATAGGTTGTCTCATTTATTTAGTAAACAAATTGAGGCAGATAATGAGATTTCCACTGGAGGCCTAACAAAGCCCCGGAGGCAGAAGCTCCCGGTCACCCCGTTAACACTGCTGTGTTTTCTGTAGAAGAATTTATCTGGCTCTTCAGGTGGCTGTGTCTGCAGGAGATGGGACAAGTGACAAACAGGAAGGAAGAGGCACCTCTGGTTCATATGGGGTCTGTCCTTCCATTTGTGGCCACAGAGGAAATCAGAGAATAGCACCCCAAAAAAGGATCTTTTAGGGAAGACGGGTGCAGGTTTCTCATGGTACTTGGAACAAGAAAAGGTTAAGAATGGATGGAACATTTTTACCTCAGTGTTAAAATCAGAAAACTAAAGTCAAGAGAGGTTGGAATTGGAGTCAAGGTGTGAATGACTCCTTGTTCTCTGAGTAGGGTTCCGCTGTGACTAGAGGTCTAGCTGAGAGGCAGGCTGGGGGGTTTCCCACTGACAAATGGGGTGTCATTAAGCAAATCATCCCACATCTGTATGACTTCATTTCTTCACCTTGAAATAGAGACTAATACGTGAAAGGATCACTAAATTGTGAGACTTGGAATGCAAATTGTGATGAATGATGCAGATGTTTAGTTTTAATATTGTAAATAGCAGCAGGAAGCAGAGCGCAGTGGAAAGAAGTTTCTCTGGATTAAGAAGAGTGTTGGGCTTGAATTCAGACTTTGTTTTTCACCCTGTGTGAACATGACATTGGAAAGAATTTTGCCTGTCTGACTCAGTCTGTCTGTGTCCATGCCTCCTCCTCCTCTTCCTCCTCCTCCTCTTCGTCCCCTCCTTCTTCTCCTTCTTCTCCTTTCTCTCTCTCTCTCTCTCTCTCTCTCTCTCTCTCTCTCTCTCTCTCTCTCTCTCTCTCATTTCTATCTATGAAACAAATGTGACTACTTCTTGGAAGGGAATCTTTATGCCAGACTTTGGAGAATCGCATTCGCCGGAACTACTGTGCAGGCGACCATTCTTTAGACTCAGAGCCCCACCACAGAAACTAACACAACAGCATGGCATCACCATGTCCCTTTCGTTTGCAAGCCTCTGTAGCCCTGCCTAAGCCTGGCAGATGTAGGACAGGTATTGAACAATCTAGCACTTTCCTGCCCCCACCAGAACCCAAGGTCCTAGATCCTAGGTATCAGACTGGTCCTAAGAGCTCCTGCCTCAAACTCACAGACCCTGCTATTAAAATACAGGACAAAATCCATTCTGCATTTAGGGAAAAACACAAGCACAGGAGGAAGGTGAGATTACCTTGTTCCAGGGTTTGGGATGGAGTTTCTCGGAGGGCCCCTCCACGAGCGGGTCAGGATTGCCTCAACAGTTCATTTCCCTATCCTGCGCCTGCGTAGTGTTTTGTGTCTGACACTGACGCGCTCTCGCCATTCTCTCCTCCAGGTACGTTTGTCTGTGCCCCTCTAAAACGTGCAAAGGGCTCACAGTCAGGGACTGCACAGGAGATAGTTCTACGTCTTCACCACATTGGCCCATGCCTTGCAAACAGACAGGGACTACTACATACTTTATGAGTGGATGTTTGACTTGAGTCTCAGAGGAGGGGGAAGGGTAGAACTGCATAGTGACCATCGCCCTGCGGCACACTCTGCCAGGGCACCTCGCCCCCAACACCCATGCCTCCCTTTTCCTGGCTTTCTCACCTTTCTCTCTGCTTAAGTGGCAAGGAAAGAGAGAAGAGACTCTTTCCTGATTTGGGAGTCCAGGGGCTGGGCTCCCTGCTTCACCCTCACTGCCCTGGTCCTCAATGGCCATCACTTCCTAGAGCTCTGGGCCTCAGTCCAAGTGACTCCAACCTCTAACCTTGACCAGCAGCCCCCAGACCTCAAGGTGCTCCAGGCCACATTTCACCTTCCCAGCCTCTCCTCCTCCAGTGCTCTGTGAGACGGAGTGGTGAGCAGAGCTGGTGAGAAATGGGCAGAGCAAAGTGGTCCCAGCTGGTGTTTCCTCGCCTCTGGGGCTACAGGTGGATTCCACTGGGTAAACCCCATTGTCCCCACCATTGCTGTGTGCAGGCTCTGCTCCACGGTGAGCCCTGCAGCTGTGTGGGAGGCTTTGACCTTGGGAAATAGGCACCATATGTTCACCAGTACTGACTCATCCCTTAGTCCTGGCCTTGACACTTCTTTCTCTCTGCCGGAGACACGAGGAAACTGAGACAGGACGGGCATTTAAGGCATCACTCAGCAGCACACGAGAGCTGACAGCTGCTGAGTGTGGGGTGTGAGCCTGCCGTTCAGCATCTTTGATTCACTGCCCCTGGACAGCATGATGGCATAAATAGCCCCAAACCACGTCAGGGCCTGTCTTTGTTACGGCTGAACTAAACTGTCGAATGCATGGCAACTTTCCCTCCACATCTGTTTAGCGTAATTTAAAAATCACAGCCCCTGCACCTACATGATCGGCACCACATGTTGTTCATCTTCCTTATTATCCCAAATTAAAGTGTGGCCTGGTGTCTGGATTTTCTGCATTGACTGTAATAACGGAGCTCTAATCTGACTCCCAAACTTTGGGAGAAAGCTTATTGAATCAGAGGCAAGTCATGTAACCCTGATTTCCCTGTGCTCGCAGCAAAAGAGACCTTCACCGTGTCTGAGCCTGAAATCCCTGGCTTTGGTTAAAATGCTGTTCCGATGCCAGCGCTGGCCCTGCGGTTTGGCTCCTGTGCAAGGCAGAGTGAGAGGGAGAGCAAGAGTGAGAGAGGACACCGAAGCGAGTGCATTTGGGCTTTATTAGTTGCAATGTAATTTACAAAAGGCAGCTTTTCAGATGTTGGGATAATCAGCAGGCTGTTAGCGAGGTAGCGCACGGTAATCACGGGTTGACATGAGCAATCCATGCTGAGGGAGATAAATGGGTTTGACTGGCAGGGCAGTGGTTGGAGTTAAATAAAAAACAAATTGAATTTTTTTCCTGTGGCCTAATATAAGAATCATCTGGACATATGCATAAAACCCACACAGCAGCAAAAATCCCTGGCAGAAAGAAAATGCCACGGCGCTGGGTCTCAGAACCAATTTCTGTGTTATAAATTCTGTGGCTGTGGGGCAGTGGTTGAAACCGGGGTGGGTGGGGTGAGGAGGAGAAAGCAATACAGAGACCTCTCAGCCCAATCCC
Organism: Eptesicus fuscus; assembly: GCF_027574615.1. Taxonomy (NCBI): domain Eukaryota; kingdom Metazoa; phylum Chordata; class Mammalia; order Chiroptera; family Vespertilionidae; genus Eptesicus; species Eptesicus fuscus. Next base: position 13,609,746 of record NC_072488.1, on the reverse strand, counting down.
AGCATAAATCATATAATAATGGACAAGTAATTTAATACCATTCTGAAGCCTCAGAGTGAATCATTGCTTTTTCTTACAATGAGTCTGGGCTCTGGTGAGTGAAAAACTTGAATCTGTTGACTCCTAGAATTATGCCCGCTTTGGGGGCGACATATCCATGTGCCTAGCTTGGTCAAGACTGAAGTTTTGCTGAGGGGTCTGCTAACGTTTCCTCTGCATTTCCAGTATCCAAGGCACATGGAACTGCCTTCAGTCTGCCACAGGTACTGTCTCCACATCCTTAAGAGCCCCATGGGGGCTCTGCCATTCCTCAGAGCAGCTGTTGCTTCGTCTGACTGGGTGGCTTGCTGCACAGCCTTTCAAGTCTAGCACATAGCAGGTGCTCTTGGGTAAGCCTCAGAATGGCTCGCATAAGCTGAGTTCGTCTGCAGGGCATAGAGAAAAAGAGCAAATACCAGCAGAGGACAGAGGACACCGCTGAGGCTGTGCGGGAGGCTGCCGGAGCTTTCTTTGCATACCAATCAATACACGTGATCATCAAAGCTGGGCTGAACATTTTTTATTGTGTCATGCCTGTGTGGATCAGAATGTCACCTTTTGAAGGTCAGATTAAATAAGCCATGGGATCTTTAAGTCACCTGAAGCTTGTGAAGATACAAGGGAGCAGCGGAGACCTATTTTTTATGGCAAGTTGACTTAAAATACAGACATCGGTGCAAGGACGAGGTCATTGTTAAAGATCAGGAAGAGAGCCTAGAATTCTAAAGCTAGAGGGGTTTTGGAAAAAATCTGCCCATACCTAAGGAGACTCACAGACAAAATTACTTGACAAATTGGCTGAAGGGTCAGGGCTAGAATCTTGGGCTCTGAGCTCTTTGGTGCTGCTTCGTGTCCTGTGGTGTCCCAGACCCATTCAGCAGGGTTACCTACAGGAGCTGAAGAAAGAACTTGACAAACCCCAAACTCCCCAAACATCGCACGGTGATCACTGCCGCTGCTTCAAGCGTGTGCATTCCCACGTTGACGTCACTCAGACTCCCTTCCACAGCCCACATTCCACTGTCCATGACTATATCTCTTGGCTTCACCAGCCAAGAAAGCACAGAGACAGCACTCAAGAGTTCTTGAAGGACAGGTGGTGGTGGAAGAGCTCATCCAACCATCTGGGATCTGCACGAACCAACGGGGTGACCTTGGGCAAGTCTCAATTCTCTGACTTCAGGCTCCTTTGATTAAAATGTGGACATGGAATAAACCATCTCTGGGGCCCGAGTGGCAGTTTTTGCTTTGCTGCATTGGAATCCTTTATTCCAGGTGGACCCTTCATTGACCACCCACCCTAGCATTAAAAAAGAGATGGAGTGGAGCGGTTCTGGTTGAAGGCAGGGAGGAACATGCGCCTTCTCTATCTCCTCTGCATCTCCAAGCAGGCTCTGGGTCCCTTCTCAAGCTCAGGACTCTGCAGAGCATGGTTAAAAAAAAAACAATGCAATGAGCTGTCTCAAAGTCCTTCCCTCTTTAGCATTTATGTCTCTGTTAATAGCCCAGACTCAAGTGTCTGAACAGAGACCATAGTAATACTGAGCTATTGTAGATCAAGATTCTCTCTTGCTCTTCTTTGCCCAGGGCAAGGGACCAGTGTAGCTAGGGGCTGCCACCTGCTCCTGCCCATCTCCATGGCACCTGCTGCCTCTCTCTTGGCTTTACCCGGATTCAAGAAGCAGTGTGGTTCCAAGGACTGAAAGCCTATCCTGCAAGAAGAGAGGCCTTGGGTGTCCTGATAATTAGGTTAGACTGTTCATTTAGGTTGCTGGAAAAAACTCATCACCTGCCAGTTCATGTGGGAACCGGGCCAGAGATTCACCAAGCACATGGTTTGCTCTTGAGTCGGTGTTTTAGGCCATCTGGTAAACAAGGAAGTTATGAGGAGCCCCCTCTATTGGCAGGGGAGTTTGCACGTGCTAGAACAATGGTCACAGATGGACAGTGTGCACGGAGCTGCAGCATCCCCTGACCAGACCCTGTCTCCTCTCTCTGTCTTTACTATTCTGTCACCATCTCAGCCCAGATCTTCTTCAAGTGGGCTTGCCAGTGCACCCCTTGCACCCACATATTATTAACTGTGTTATTTAAGGCAATTAGACATATTTCTAGCACTGGACTGCTCACTAAACCCCTTCTTGCCTTTTCTCACACCTCAGGAAACTAAAGAAGTGTGACAATTCAGTGACCACTGGGTGCCAGCGCAGGGCATAAGGGACTGCTACAAATGTCATCTGCTTTAAGCCCATCTTAAATGGATTATTTATTTCTAAGTGAGGAAACTGAGGCTCAGAAGGGTAAAATGACTCAAAGAGAATAAAGGGTAGGCCCAGGATCTGCACTCAAACATGCCAGATTTATTTTATGAACTTCCACTGCCACTTCACGCCAGAACATAGGTAAGATCTTGGTCTTTCGAGGAGTGTGAGGGGCTGACAGGCAGCTAGGCACCTGCTGAGGGCACTTGCCACTCCCTCACCGCATGGAATTGACAATTGAGAGGGGAAGCTGCCAAGCTAGCCTGCAGTCAGAGGGGCACATGCAGGTGTTAGGAAGGAAGCTGAGAGTGGAAAAGGGACAGCACTACCCAGACTGGGGCCTGCAGCCCCGACCCTAGAGGAGGCACGAAGGAGGGACGTGGCGTTTCCTCCTGATCTCAGAGCGCTTAAAGGGAGGGGAGTTTGGGGTAAAGCACACTTGTAAACCAGATCATTTCTAAATAGTGATTATTTGGGGATATATGAGCAACCCCTATTTTTCAGCCCATCAGTTTCTGTTTCATTCATCTCTCATTTCTAAAATGCACCTCTGCCTCACGTGAGTCCTGAGCAGCAAATCCACCAGCCCCTGTGCCCTATCCTGTACCCTGTGCACCACGGGTCTCCTCATAGGAAAGGGGGTCACTGCAGGCTCTTGCCTGGAGCTCCCCCACATTCCATCTGAAGTGAGACAGGTGGGAGCCTTGAGGCACGTCCTGAATAGGGAGGCTGAAGGTGTGCTAAGAGTTCTACATAAACATTTTCCTGGCAGCACGCCACTTCCAGGATATGCCCTGCAGGGGAACATCGGCCAGGCCCCTGATGCGAAGCCCCCTGGACTCCATTCTGTTTGCATTTTGGTGAGCTTGGCACTCTGCAGACTTGGCCACAGAAACACCTTCCCGGGCTGCAGCACTGCAGAGGAGCAGGCGTCTGCCCAGAAACTTTCCAGAGGGCTGGGAACTTACTTATCTGCCGGCAAAATTGCCAACTTGGGGATTCAGCGCTGCTTCTCTGCAAAAACAGGCGCTGAATTACCCCACACTTAACAAATGGTTGCCTTGCTCTCCTAAAGCTGCCAACACAAATTGAATTGTATTTTTTCATTGGTGTGTACAGGGGGTGTGCTCTAAAGCCAGCACTAATTTCCCCCAAGCAAGATAAATGCACAGACCTGAGCCTTCCTGCTTGCATTCTGTCTCATTCCAGCAAATTAAAATGTCACAGAGCTACAGTGATCCTTCAGGAGACCCGGTCAGTGGGGGGGTGGGGGGGGGGGTGGGGGTGCGGTGGGGGTGGAGGCTCGCATTTGATCCCACACCTCAGACACCACTGAGATAACTACAGAGAATGAAAACGGATAAAGCCTGGTTCAAACACTCGCAGCTTGCCGTAAAATAAGAGTCCGTAGAAAGCAGTGTGAATGGAATTTTGCAAGACGCTAAAGCTATTATATTGTCGGTCTTCTTAAGAGTTCTTTTTACCTCACTGGTATCCTCTCAGGGATTGCCCCCGCCCCGGTTCACTCTTATAGCCAACCACAATCAATTTGGTTTAATTGAGTTCTATGAAAATTTTCACCTAGAGTGGCCCCTTCATGAATCGAAGTTCATCAGCAAACAAAGTTCGCACGATCAGAAACAGAGTTTGATTTCGAGAGGCTCTCAGAGGGAATTGCCGGAGGAAACAAACTCATGTTTGCAGCTGGCATGCCTGGTTGTGCCCGCCAGAGTCTCTGAAGTCGCAGAGTGGGTATTAATAATGTAATGCCTGGTTTTCACATGCTCCTTTCCTCCCAGGCATCTCTGGGCATTAAAGGGCATTGCAGCAAGCGGCCTTCATCCTGGAGGCATCCTTTCAGGCGTTCCATTTTGACAGCAGAGAACACAGGCCCTTAAGAAGCTCTTGGGGACCCGCGCAGAAGCTGAGAGAAGAATCCAGGGCCAGCAGCCCCTCCACCCAAACCAGCAAAATGGTAGAAGCACTGACCTCAAGGCCAGTCTAGGGACGTTTTCCTGTTCCTGCCCGTGTGCCCCGAGGTCAGACTTCTCTCACCAAATCTTCATTAAAGAAGGGTCTGCAAAGGGGCACTTCCTGTGGAAAGCAGTCAGGAAATATAGTTTGGAGGCCAAAATATGAGACTTTCTGAACATTTCAATGGTTTGTAGGGCCAGTAGGACCAAACATATGAAATCATAGCTGTCCCAGGAAATTCAAGATAAATGGTGGGCAACTCATGGGGCCTTACAGTCAAAAGCAGAGAACAGCAGCAGAGGCAGGCAGCACTGTGAGATCTGTGCTGGAGAGTGAAGGCAAGGACCCTCCCAGGAGGGAGTGCCCAGCTCACCCAGGACCTTGTGTGCTGTGCTGAGGAGTTCGGGTTCAATCCTGAAGTCTAAAATTTTTCATGTGAATGGTGGCCAGCCACCTCTCTGGATGGCTACAATCTTGAGTTCTCCATCAAGGGCTCAAGACCTCTCATCAAATCTGTCTCACAGGGCAACTTCCAAGGAAAGAAATCCTCATCTGTACTTAGGGCTGAACAAACCCCAAATGGCTTTAAGTGACATCAACCAAGATATTCTAAACCAAGTACCACAATTTGGAAATGATACTCTGAACCCAGGCCTTTAAAAATGGGATGTGACTCTACCCACTTTGCAAGATAAGAAGTTTTGCGTCGCCCTAACTGGTTTGGCTCAGTGGATAGAGCATCGGCCTGCGGACTCAAGGGTCCCAAGTTCGATTCTGGTCAAGGGCATGTACCTTGGTTGCAGGCACATACCCAGTAGGGAGTGTGCAGGAGGCAGCTGATCGATATTTCTCTCTCATCGATGTTTCTAACTCTCTATCCCTCTCTCTTCCTCTCTGTAACAAATCAATAAAATATATTTTTTTTAAAATGAGGTTTTGCGTTGTCTCCAGGGACAGTGAGGATGAGATGATTTTCCTCAGTGCCTCTAATGGTGTATCACTCATTCTGGTATGGTCCGCATGTTCTTCAGCTGGGCCTTACTTATAAAGCACCGCCGTGTGTGTGGCTGGTTCCTGTAGGTCAGTCCCTCTGCAGAGCATTGTTTAATCGCTCATCCCCGGGAGCAAAGGGGGAGAGGAGGCATGTGATGCCGCGGCCCTTGCTCTGGGCCTGTGGAATCCTGGGTTCCTGTTGTTACTTTTTCCTCCAGATCTTTCCTCTCTTTTTTCCCCTTCTCCTCTCCCTGAGCTCTGCTTCATGATTATACAGAAAACACACGGAAGCTTTTATTTTGTTATAATGTGAAAAGATTTTATGTTTCCTGCTTCTCGTTTAAAAGACTGATGAGAAAATGGAATTATATTCTTCTCTCAGAAACAGGTAAATACGTTTTTCTTTGCTGATGAGCCCTCATTGGGTAAAATGTCCTCCATCTACTCTCTGCACAAGTGTGCCCTATGCCAGGGAACTCTGGTATCTTCAAAATCACTCCCAGGGAGCCAGCTGTCCTGTTGAGAGAGTGCAAAGTCTAACGGAGGTCAGCTATGTTTGTCAGAGGCTCAGAGGAGCGTGACCCTGGAGTCTGGGTAAGACTGAGAAAGAGCTCCCTACAAGGGCTCAGCCTGAGAACCCCCTGCCTCTGAGACGCCATCTCCCTGGGAAAGCCCGTGGTCTGGGCCTGGGGGACCCTGTGAGCCCTTTCACCCCGGAGAACGTTCACAAACACCCTTTCTGTTCAGATGTTTTCCTCTTCACACATAACACTCCTAGAATTTTCACATCCTGAGCACCGCTGTCCTATCTGAGCAAACTCACCAAGCTCCCCAGAGAAGAGGGCCTTTATAAAAAAAAAAAAAGCCAATTTCATATGCAAAGTCGACGACATATGCATTTATTCTCTCTTCCTTAAACATCATCTTCCCGGTCTAATGTCTCTGCGGTATCTTGAGAATCCATCTTAGTTGTTTAGCTTCTCTTTCTTTTTAGAAATCCGTTAGAATCCTAGGTTTTAATAGTTGTTTCCTTGATATAAGGAATTTAATTGTGCAGCTCTTAGCATGCCCTAGAGAGTCTAATGAGAAATAAATAACCCTGAATAGCCTCCCTTAGGAATGAAGGCTAAACTCTTTACCCAGAGGCTCTTGTTAAGGAGATTCGCTAATTGTTTCAACAGTGGTAGACTACTCCCCACTTAAGTAGAAGGTTCCTTCGGGGCTGGGATCATTTCTTATCCCACTAGGGTATCTCCTTAAGTCCTTAGCCCAGGCCCTAGGCAGAGGAAGAACTCTGTATTGCCCCCAGAAGCCTTTTTGTTCCCCTTGATTATTTGAGCAATGGCTAAGGGACTCCATCAATTTCCTTGTCACCTCCATGTCCTCATCTGTAAAGAAGACACTGTCTCTGGACCTTGTTTGGGGGAGGAAAAGGGAGAGGAAGTCCTGTGCCAGGTATTTTTTCATCTGTTATTACCTTCAATCTCTATGAGGCACATGTTAGTATCCACCCCATTTTATAGACAAGGAAACTGAGGCTCAGTAAGTTAAGTGATTTACCCACGTAATGCAGTTAGGAAGTGACAGAGGTGGGATTAAGTGACTTTCTCTGGGTCCTCACCTAGAATGGGAATGCCAAGGGTACAGTGGGTGGTAACCACTCTTCCTGCCCCTGCTGTGGTGACAAAGCCAGGCTATTTGATTTCTAAGCTCAGGCCCTAAGGGTGAAGGAGAGGAAACATGCAAAATTCATTGAGCTAGGATTAAGAGCTTCACACTGTGGATGGAATTCGAGCCCTACCAGGTGCAAATCAACAGCCAGCATCCAGAGGGCTTGCCAGTGAGCCCTGTGGGTGGAGTCCTCTGGGCACTGAGCCTCTGGCCTCCTCCCTTGGGTGGAAAGAGGAGCACTGCAGCGGGCGCAGGCTATAGTCTCTAGAGAAAGAGTCCCCACTCCCAAGGCAAGAAGTGAAAAGAACCAGCATGATTTTGGAGGGTGCTCTGTGGGTCCCACATATAGACCTCACACAGAGCCAGAATGAGACGTCGTCCCTCATGGCCACCCCAGTGCCAAGCAATTGCCTTTCCCACTCAGCCCCATTGAGAAAATCTTGGCAACACACATCTATTTTAGGACCCAAAATAGGAAGAAGGGCTTTCCACCCAATTCAGTTAGCTCTTTCCTCTCTTTACTATCTCTGCCACCCCGGAGCCCAGCCCACATCCCTCTTCCTTTACTTCAGGGGCTGTGGGACCAGTGAGCAGGTGTGCCAGGCAGGAAGGAGTTACGTGGCACGCAGGTTCTAGTGGCTGTGCTTTGCCTGCGGACCTAGGAGCCTCAGCCTGAAAGGCCTGCCCTCCGCTCGGAGTCACCCACCAGCAAAGCACACTGCACACTCAGAGCTAATGACTGAGACCGGTTGGCAATTTAATTTTCTCTGCCCCCTCTCATTTGTCGACTTAGGCAGTGACACTTGTTGCCACTACAAAATGTGACAGTGGGAAAAGAATGTCTCTATGCTGTTGACAAAAGCGGAAAGGCACTCTGTTCGGTCAGCTGTGAGAGAGACTGAATTATTTATACTGCCTTTGTCAGTCACTGGGAAAGGTAATTTCACTGCTGAATTTTAAATTTTTCATTAATTATCCACTTTTTCAGTTCAGTGCTCCGCAGCCAGGCAGAAACCCACAGCAGAGCCATTTGGGAGGGGGGGTTGGCGGGGAACTTGGCTTTGGCCCCGCTGCTCCTAGTGGCATACGGATGTTTTCTTGGTTTTGTTTTTCTGCAGTGTCTTTGGCTGTGTGCTGGTGCAGATATTGAATGTTTTATTTAAGACTCAGAGTCTCACCCAAACTGTCTGCAGTTTAATATGTCACAATATATGTACATGTGGGTAAATCATCTCTGTGTCATCTTTCTCAACATTCTATTATTAAAGCCCATTTTTCATGGTCAAATATTCCTCCAAGAGATGACAAGAGGTGCACACATCCCAAGCCTAGTATTTAACACTAATAGGCTGAGCCTTCTCTCTGAAGCTAAGCTAGGAATTGAGAAAATGGAGCAGAATGAATCAGGAAAATGCTTTCTTGGAAATGGAATGAGATTTAGACTAGAAAGGAGATTCAGAGAAAAGCTGACATTTTACTGAACTCTGCAGATAATTGCTTCATCTTTTGTACTTCGCTTGGGAAGGAGAAACCGGGCTAGCCTTGACGTGGGAACAGCGAGTCACAAGTCTCAGGGAGTCTGTGCGTGTACTCCAGAAGGGAGGAGCGTGCGAATTTTCAGGCTTTTTCAAGTACAGCTGTGAGTTGATGTCACCTAACTGTGAAACTTCTGTATGAAGACATTTTTTTGGGCAAGAGTCTTTGAAATATCACTCCTACTGGAAAAAGAGAGCAGATAAAGGCTTTGTCCCTTTAAAGGAGACACCTGAGTGCTTACTATGTGCCAGGCACAGGACAGTTACTGGGCATGTGGAGAAGAACATGGTCTTGACACCATTGATGGGCGGCTGCACTGAGATGGAAAATGTTAGTATGTTCTGCTTGTTGGCTCTTGGCAAGGCTAGTATTTCTGGGCTCTGGTCACACGATCCTACTCTATCAATAACTGATAAGTAATCTGTCAGCAAGGATGTACTCAGTATCTGTTGAGTCCTTAATTTTGTGACAATACAGAAGACAGTAAGACAATCAAGTGGTGTCATCTAATTTCTGTTGCCTGTAGTCACTGAGAGGCTGGCTTTTCTGAAAGGCCCCTCCTGTACCTTGACTTCTTCATTGACATAAAGCCACACCCAGAGTTCATTGAATCTTTTTTAAAAATTACTTTTGTAATTTATTTAGACTAAAATAACATATTCATTGTGGAAAAAAATGAGAAAAAAAGATAAGCATGAAAATTCATAAAGATTACTTATAATTTTATGCCTTAAAGATGATCACATTAACACTTTGGTGCATAACCTCCAGTATCTTTTTTTCTAGGCATATATTTACACACTAGAGGCCCGGTATACGAAATTCACATGGAGGGTGGTTGTCCCTCAGCCCAGCCTGTACCCTCTCCAATATGGGCCCCCTCGAGGGATGTCCGACTGCCCATTTAGGCCCGATCCCGGTGGGCAGTCGGATCCCTAAACAGGCAGTCGGACATCCCTCTCACAATCCAGGACTGCTGGCTCCCAACTGCTTGCCTGCCTGCCTTCCTGATTGCCCCTAACCACTTCTGCCTGCCAGCCTGATCACCCCCTAACCACTCTGCTGCCAGCCTGTTTGCCCCCAACTTCCCTCCTCTGCCGGCCTGGTCACCCCTAACTGCCCTCTCCTGCAGGGTTGATCACCTCCAACTGTCCTCCCTTGCAGGCTTGGTCCCTCTCAATTACCCTCCCTTGCAGGCAGGGTGCCTCCTAACTGCCCTCTCCTGCTGGCCATCTTGTGGTGGCCATCTTGTGTCCACATGGGGGCAGGATCTTTGACCACATGGGGGCAGCTATATTGTGTGTTGCTGATGATCAATCTGCATATTGCTCTTTTATTAGATAGGATAGAGGCCTGGTACAGGGGTGGGGGCTAGCTGGTTTGCCCTGAAGGGCGTCCTGGATCAGGTGGGGGTTCCCTTGGGGTGTGGGGGGCCTGATCGAGGGGCCTGTGGTGGTTTGCAGGTCGGCCACACCCCCTGGCAACCCAAGCAGAGGCCCTGGTATCTGGAATTTATTTTCCTTCTACAATTGAAACTTTGTAGCCTGGAGTGGAGCCAAGCCTGGGGCTCCCTCCAAGGCCGAGGCCAGCAGCCATTTGTGTTGGGGTTATAATTGAAACTTTGTTGCCTTAAGCTGGGTGGGCCCGGCCAGGGTGTTCGGAAAGCTTTGCTTCCCCTGTTGCTGGCAGCAACCCTGGCCTGCTTTCTCAAGCTCCATTCTGGCGCCATTTGTTTGAATTTGTTTACCTTCTATAATTGAAACTTTGTAGCTTGAGTGGAGGCTTAGGCCTGGCAAGGGCAGGCGGAAAGCTTGGCTTCCTCTGTTACCTAGGAAACCTTGCTCTCTGTGGCTGTAGCCATCTTGGTTTGGGTTAATTTGCATGCTCGCTCTGATCGGATGGTGGGCGTGGCTTGTGGGTGTGTCAGAGGTATGGTCAATTTGCATATTTTTCTATTATTAGATAGGATATAGTTCATATATCATATTACAATTCTCTTTGGTAACCTTCGTTTTATTACATAGGGACATAACATGATCATCTCCCAGGTCATTAACTGTTCCACTCCAACCTTATCTCCTAATCCCGTATATGCATGAATTACTTCACTTAATCATTCTCCTTTTTAGGCTGTTTCTCTCTCTTTCTTTTCTCTTTGCTATTATAACCAATATTTCTTAAAATATTCTGGAAACTAAATTTTTACTCACCTTCATCTCATTTCCATTAAATCAATTTTGAGGTTTGAATTGCTGGGGCTAAAGTTTTTGCCAAATTTTAAGGTTCTTTCCAAATTTTCCACCAGATATCTTCAGCCAATGTACATTCCTACCAGCAATGTATGCAACAACTTTTCTCTCCACATTCTGCTCTCAGTTTCTTGCAAGGGTTAACCTCTTAACAATATGAAAGTGTTTGGGGGATATCTGGCCCCCAAATATCATCAAAGTTCAATATAGAACCAAATCAGTATAACAAGAGCATTTCTGTATTGGGATAAAGAAAATTGATTTTGCTACTATTACTGGTTTCTTAAATGTAATGAGGCAAACTAGCAGTACTTCCTCAATACTCTAGCAAGTTCAGTATAACCCACGATGTCCAGACAAAGAATGACAGGGCCACTCATATCAATTGGATCCGAATAAATGATCAGGATTCAGCAGGCATGAGTGGCCACCATCAACAGGCCAGAACAAATTGGATGGCACATAAAGTGATCCAATCAGGGTGGCCCTGACTCTGGCCTTGACCTGTTTTCCTGGACTGGCTTGTAGTTTAAGCAAGAGACACCAGGTTCAGTTTTCTGTAAAGGGAAGCTCAGTATTGGAAGAGTCTCTCCAGGCAAAAAGCTGGTTTGGTGCTCAGACATGAAGTTTTGAGTGCTAATAGTTCCCACACCTGCCCGTAGATATTTCTCTTTCTTTTCTCTGTCCTCCCTCCCTCCCTCCTTCCCTCCCTCCCTCTCACTCTCTCCCTCCTTCCTTCCTTCCTTCCTTCCTTCCTTCCTTCCTTCCTTCCTTCCTTCCTTCCCCCTCTCCCTCCCCCTCCCCCTCCTCCTCTTCCTCCTCCTCCTCCATCTGCTCTAATTCAATCTCTCCATGTATTGAACTCATATGCAAAAGGTAATAAAATCCTTTTAGGAACAAAATAGATTTTATGTTCAGAATAACAATCTATCAGGTTTGCAGAGTGCTATGAGGTTGCTGCTGTGCCCTAGTGATTGGGTGAGTGAGACTGATGGCTTTGTCTTGCTGCCCTGCTGCCCTGCTTTTCTGTGTGATAACCCTAATTGCTGCTGGCGATTAGGAGAGCTGGGCCGCTGCCTTGGGGATTCTCCACTAAATAATCTGACTGGGAAGTAGATTCCCTAGGGCTCCTCTCATTTGTTTAAGCTCTGTGTTGTTTATTCAGTAGCTATCAACTCTTACTTTTCCATAACCCATTTGCTTGATGCTTGGTGTCTAACACTTCATTGTTTTACTTTGATCACCCTCCCTCACTAACTCTAAGTTTCCTCTAGGCTTGCTAAGCAGGTAAATTGGGTTTTAGAATATGTATATGTATATGTATATGTATATGTATATGTATATGTATATGTATATGTATATGTATATCTATCTCTATCTCTATATCTATATCTATTTCTAAATCTAAACCTATATCTAAATCTATATCTATCTATCTTGATGCTCACCACTATCTTGATGCTCACTAGCATGTGAGACCTAGGTCTAAATCTTAGTTTCACCATTTACAGTATTTCTATCCTTAGACTTGAACCTACTTTGCCTCAGTTTTGTCATTTGCAAAAATTGGCAAATTAATCCTCTCCCAGGGGTTTATGTAAGGATTAAATCATCCTGCCCTGAATGGCTACAACAGCACATGACCCCGGGGCACAGTGCACATTGATCATCACTAGAGTGTGTGGTTCAGTTGTCTTTTCTCTAGCACCATGCCTGGCACACAGCAGGTGGTCAGTTAAATGGTTATTATTGTTGTTATTATTATTTCCTATTTTTCTGAAAATGGTCTCAAGTCATTAGGCTAGACTATTCTCTCCTAAGGGTGTTCTGGTGTATACCCCTGGTCATGCCTGGCCTGCAAGAATTTATCTGAATTTCCTGGAAATATTTTAAAAAGTATCAAAGCCCAGGTCCCACCCAAACTGACTGACTAGTCGCAATCTTGGGAGTGGGGCCAACGCCAGTGTTTTTAAGGACACCAGGTTTAAGTTATGAAATGGCTCAGAGCTTACCACAGTCCCTGCCTGCCATTATCTGGTTCACCATACTGCTTCCTCCCCTGAGTAGGGTTGCTGGGAAATTTGCTATGGAGTTTGTATTCTTCCATTGATCGTTATGCCATCATGTGTTTATCTAAGGCCACCTTTCCACATGCTTCATGGGCACAGCATCTAATATGTGTTTTCTTGGGAAGAACTCAAAGAGAGCTTTGCAAATACCATAGTCAGAGCCTCAAGAGACAGTAAACCAGAGTAAACGTTTTCAATCACTCTGCCCTCCACAGGCAGAACTCCCTCCCCTGACCTCTCGGTAATAAAGGGAGAAGGCACAGGGGCCCTCTTAGATCGAACCCTGGAAGAGCCATGGGAAAATCAAGTATAGCAGCACAAACACACCAACACATAAAGCAACGGCCCAAAGATGACAAGAGTGGCTCAGTGCGTCTGCTGTCAAGCAGTGCTTCATTCTCAGGCCTGAGTGCCCACTTGTAACAACCTCAGCTTGTTCTGAGAATGAAAGCTCTGCTGTTCATTTCAGGACTCCACAAATACGGGTGCTTTTATTATTTTCATTTATTTCTTAAGAGGGAAGCAGAGAAAGAAAAGTAGATATAGGTTTAGATTTAGATATAGAGGATAGGCTGACCAACCCAGTGTGAGGTATCCCCTCCAGATGACCATGGCAGTGACAGGAAATCTTGGAGGAGATGGGCATTTGCCACATGGTTTTAATGGAGCCAGGAAGCAGCAGTCTGCTCACTTTGCTAGGGATAGGAGGTGGTGGTGGGATCCTCCAAGCCAGGCACTGGGCTAGGAGTTCTATGCTCACTCATTTTTGTTTTGTTTTTGTTTTACAATCTTTATTGTTGAAAGTAGTATATATGTCTCATTTTGTCCCCATTGACCCTGCCCCCTGTGGCAGGCCTTCACCATCCTGTTGTCTGGAACACCCATTTGGCAGTGTCTGCTTCTCTGTTGATTTAATTTTGTTTTGATTTTGATAGTTAAATAGATAAGATAGGTAAGAGAGAGTGCCTGTCACTCTTTGAGATTGGCCTTTGAGAGTCCAAGTTGGAAAAGTCTGTTTTTAGTGTTCAGAAGAATTATTCCTTGGGAGAGTATATTACTGGGGGTTACAGGGGCAGGCAATTCCTCACATCGGGAAGAGGGTATTGGTTTGTAGAATTTTGATAATTTCCGAGAGAAAGAGACATGATCCAGGTGAGCAATGTCACTGTGGAGGGCAATGTGATAGGTGTTGAAAAATGGTTCCAGTCTATGAATAATCTAAAGATCAGGCAGGAAAACCTAATGTCCCTGAGTTTTCTGGTACTTCACTGGTCTTCTCCTACCTCCAATATCAGCACTCCATCTTCCCAGGAGTCCAGTGGTCTTTTCTGAATAGCAATCAATGTCCCCCTTCCATTCTGTAATCCAAGTTACCTCATTGGAAAAAATAGAAAATGTTACATAATGTACCATAGGTAAAGGCACCCTACCTCGGTATCTAGCACCAAGTGAGTATTTGATATACATAAATTGAACTTTAAATTAATTGTCTTTGGAGAGAGATGTGTGTAACTAAGCTGCCTGAGAAGCAAATATCTTCTACCTATGTTCTGGGCCCTGTGCCAGCACAAAGGAGTCGAGCATGGCCGCTGCTCTTTAGGAGGCCATGTTTTTGTGAGCAAATCAATGTAAGGCTCAGTTTCAATTCACAGCATGGAATTTGAATGTCCTCTCCAGCAGATGTGGTTTGCATTTGATCTGGGCTTAACTTTGGGAACCAAGCCAAATTCCCCAAATAGCACATATCCTACCCAAGGTAGACCAAGCGCTTTCAGATCTGCTAAGCCCTTTGCTGAGTATTGTCATTTTGCCAATGTCCCCAAACTTTGATCCCTGGAACACTTGATGAAAGGCTCATAGTCAAGAAAAAGGTTCAAATGGTGAGAATTTCTTCCTTTGTCTACAATCCCTCTATTCTCGTAAGTTGGATTCATATCCACTCAGATGAATATTTTGTGAAGTGGCATATTCAAACATTAAAATTTTACAGATGAAAAATTTTAGTAATCTAGCTTTACCTTTTTTTTTTTTTTCTTCCTCCCTCTCCTCTTCTCAATTGTTCTGCTGTTGAGCCAATGTAGTGTGGTGATTGCATTACTAGGAATGTAATGGCCTTATCAAGGAATGTAATTGTCCGGCTGTACTCAGCCCCAGGCAGACACCATCTGGAGGATGAGCATTTGGAGTCTCCACATTTTTAAGGGGATATTGACAAACTCTTGCTGAGAGATGATTACAGGCCTGGAGAGGGGGCCATGCCAGGAACAGATCAAGAAACTGAGGGCATATAATATAGAAAAAAGAGAGCTTAGAAATCCTGATAATTGTTTTCAAATAGTGAAAAGATCATTGTGTGGGGAGATGATGGACTTATCAGGCTTGTCCAGATGGCAGGATAGGACTGATAAGTGGACACTAGAGTTTGAGCTTGAACTAGGAGATGCACATCTCACAATTAAAGCATGTCCCACACAGAAGGAGCTGTCTCCTAAGCTGCAGGGATTTCCTAGTAGGAGGTGGACCACAACCAGGGAGCAGAGAGTGGTCCTGCCCTGGTTGGGAGGAGCATTGCAAAGTTCGCATTCCTGTGGGAGTCTGTGGTTCCTCCTTGTCCATCTCTTCCTCTTTTTCTCTTTAATCCAAAGTTCATTATTAAGTGCTTGTTGGGCAAGGCCCTGGATCCATCCGTAACTCTCATGCTGGCCTATATTAGAGTCACCTTGAAAATCTTGCAAAATATCATTATAGCCACATTTTAAAAAGGCAAAATAAACAAGTGAAATTAATTTTAATAATAAATTGTATTTAACCTAACATATCCCAAACATAATTTCAATATGTAAGTAATATAAAAATTATTACATTACAAATTTCAGTGGAAATTTGGTTCAGGCCATTTGTAATCATTCTCAGTTCTCATTCCAAACCCCAAGCAATCACTAGTGTATTTCCTGTCTCCATAGCTTTAAAGGTAATTATACAATATGTGATCTTCTGAGTTTGGCTTCTTTCATTTAACATAATGTTTTTGACATTCATTCATGTTGTAATATGTGTCAGTACTTTGTTCCTTTCTATTGCTGAATAATATTCCATTTTATGGATAGGACATGTTTCATTTATCCATTCACCAGTTAATGGACCTTTGAGCTGTTTTTAGTCTTTGGCTATTACATATGAATAAAACTGCTATGAACATTTACATATGAATCTTTGTGTAGATATATGTTTTCATTTCTTTTTAAAAAAAATATTTTTATTGATTTCAGAGAGGAAGGGAGATGGAGAGATAGACATATCAATGATGCAAGAGAATCATGAATTGGCTGTCTCCTGCATGCCCCCTACCAGGGATCAAGCCTGAAACCCGGGCATGTGCCCTTGACTGGGATCAAACCCGGGACCTTTCAGTCTGCAGGCCGATGCTCTATCCACTGAGCCAAACCAACTAGGGCTATGTTTTCATTTCTTTTGGGTAGGTTCCTAAGAAAGGATTTGCTAGGTATATGTTAACTCTATGTTTAACATTTTAAGAAACTTCAAAACTGCTTTTTAAATAATGAGATATTTTACCTTTTTCAAAAACAACGTCTTCAAAATATGGTGTATATTTTACTCTTATAACACATTTCAGTTTGGACTAGACACGTTTCAAAAGCTCAATAGCCACGTGGGGCTTGAGCTATTGTATTGGACAGTACAGATCAAAAGTGTCTTTGAACAGATATTTTATTCAAATCCCAAGCCATGTCAGAAAAATGTGTTTTACAGATCAACACACATATATATACAAGCATCTCCACACACATATATACTCACTACAAACACATGCACAGCAACTCTGCCCTCATTACTCTTCATTCATGATTTATTCATTTGCCTTCACTGAATGTTGCAATAATTAGATTGTGCTAAATAAATATGCTTTACAATAATTTATCCATGACTTGCTGAAATTTCTTAGGAACCAAACGTGATAAATTAATAGAAGTATATCCCCCCCAAATGAAGATATAGAACCTCATTAAGAGTTGATGGTAAATATTAAGAATGTAGAGAGACAACAAAGATTAGAAAGCTGAACATATTAAAAATTGTGTCATGATTCAGGAGATCTCTGTTGCTTGTCACTGATAACAAGTGTCCAGCCTGTACTCCTCTGCTGCTCGCTTGGCAGGAATTTGGGGCTCCTTCTCTTGCTTACTCCATCACTCCTACCCAGGTATACAGGACCCCAAGATGTTTGTTCTCTTGGCTCTCTGAATTTCTAACAAATAGCCTTGAACATAATCCTGAATCTCCAAAACCACTTACAGAGTGCAGGCCCTGAGGCCATTGGATGGGTTCCTCTTCAATACCCAGATTCCTGGAAAGGCTGTGGAAGTTCTGTTTGGGTTTGCTATACCAACTCTGGCGGATGAGCGAAAGTCCATTCAACTTTTGAGGAACTCTCTTTGCTTTCAGACCTGGGTAGATCTGTCTAAATCCTTCAAAGTGTATCAGATACTGGATGCATATTGACTAGAAAGCTAGTTTTCCCACCTGTGCATGTGTCTGGTAGTATTTATGGACAGAAATTTATAAGCTGCTCTCTTAAGTTTTTCAACTTTGACCTATTAAACCAATTAATAGATTATTTCACATTTCTAAACCTAAATTTATTAATTCAGGAGTCACTTATGGGTATCTACTATGTGCCAGGACTGGGATAAATGCTTGGATGAATGAATGAATGAATGAATCATGAATGAATCATGATTCATACCCTTGGGTAGAATACAGACTAGCTAGAAACAAGGGCACACAGTCATAATAATGCACTAACTTTGGAAAAATATTATACACAAAGTTATGGATGTGGGAAAGGAAAACAAGGCTAACCTTGCTTGAGGAAGTTGGAAAAGGCATACTAGAGGAGGCAACCTCTGAATAGGACTTGAAGAGTGAATATAAGATTTCTAGGTAGAGAAGGGGAGAAAGGGCAGAGAGGAGGGTCTGCAGCATTGGAGGAAGGGCACCTTGAATAGCAGTGATCAGCCCTGTGGAGTGGGGGCTAGGTCATGGAGTTAACTAAAGGAACTGAGGTCAGGAAGGTATGAAAAAGATGTGGGCCAGGCTAAAGAGTTGGGCTTTATTCTGTAGGCACGCCTAAGGGTAAACAGGACTCTTCGCAGAGGCAGAGTGAAAGCATTTAACCAAGGACTAGCCCTGAGAGAAGCAGGAATATGTCTGCATGGAGTCAGACATTTCCAATTCTAAGAGTCCTTTCAGGTCTAAGGTTCCCTGATTCTGTGAGTGATCTGAAGTGTCATGACATGCCATGAGAAGACAAACATAATGAACATGAGGAAGAAATAAGCCTGCGATTAAGGATGATCATGAAGTATTTATAGATGCCAGAAAGCAGGAAGAGTTGTTCAGATCAGATTTGGTTAGCATCCATTTTTTCCAGCAACCAGAAGAATTTTTGAAACAGAAGGACTCAACAGGGAATGCAGTGCAGACATCACTGGTCCAACAGAAAAGGAGGCAGTATGGACTCCCAGCCCAGAGGACACCTTTGCCAGGGGTACAAAAAGCACTGCATGCGAGCTCAGACTCTCTGAGTCAACTTAGAGAAGCTGGCACAGGAGACTGGACGTAAGCAAGTGTCTAACTCACCACCTAAAATCTCAGCATCCATTATTTCACAACTCTGGCACTTGGGACCTATCTGTGCCTTTTGTTTTGTTCTGCTTTTTTTTTCTACTATACTCTATGTTCCCTGAGGACAAGGAGGGCATATATACTGTTATAGAGACACTCCCCACCCCACTCAATATAATGTGTATAGCAGATGCTTAAAACTATTCCATGACCTATGCAATGAAGGAAAATGCTTTTATTTCAGGGCCCTTGGTCAGTTTAGTCTCATGTCCAGCTGTTAGTTGAGGGATCAGCATAAAGGATGCTAATCTGCCTTTGCTACTTATTTCCAGTCTATCAACCTGCTGAAACATTGCTCTAGCCATATACCCCAGGATCTGAGATCAGTGAGCTCTGAGCCCTGAGCTCTGATGATCTGATGGGAATTATTTTAAAATTAGTTCCTAAGAGAGTGTCAGCATCCTTGGCTAGATAAGAAATGTCTACATTGCTCATGACTAATGCCAGTGGTCTTGATCCTGCATCTAGAAGGATTCAGCAATCTGGAGAAGGGGCTGTGTGTAAATTAATCAAGAGTCCAGAGATGAAACATAATTTTGGAAGGCATTATGGGGAGTCAGAGAAGACTTAGCTAAAGGAACTAAGTTCTCCTCATCTCAGGACCCCTTGCTTTTTATTAACACAATTTGTCCTAAGGCAAGGTGGAGATATACACATCAAAGGCCAGGGTTTCTTACACAAATCCATTGTCAGATTGGAAGAGTTACCTCCGGCTATTCAGGTGTTTGGCCAGGAGGAGGCAATAACATGTAGATTAAGATGCCCTGAGCTGTCTGGCAGCAAGCAATCATCCTTCAGGTTTGGGGAAATGCCCTCAGCCATTCCCAACAGGCAATAACATATGTGACTCAGCCCTTGTTGAGTCCTCAAGTTCCATCAACCTTTTGATGAAACTCTTGCAATTATGACATGCTGGAATTGGCTTCCGGCACATGACCATTTGGTTCCCAAAAACCAAGCACGTTCAATATGTTTTAGTGTTTCCAAATGGGCTATTTGATGATCTGCTCTAGACTACTTACAAGCAGAATTTAGAGAATATGTCTCAATTTCAGGGTTATTCTTGGTCCCTTTATTCTTTTCATTTTTCTATTAAAAATGGTTGAATTTGCTCGTTTTCAGCCATCAATCAGGCAGTGAAAATCTACCTGTTTAGGACCTATACAGTACTTAGAGAACAAAGTATAAGTGATTTTATTATGCATTTGTATGATAAATGTTCCTATCAATGGAATAGACCATATGTTGTATGAAATATTGTAGAAGGGAGTCAGAAAGTAAAATGAAAACACTTGTAAAGATATTTCTGATTTAACCCGTTAGTATTAAAAGAAGGAAGAAATCAAAATATGGAAATGTAACTTACTACAAGTTGTCTGGAAGAGAGATATTTACAACTTACAACCTAAACTAAACAGTATAACTTATAAACTCCAAATGGAGGCAAGCTCAGGTCCCTGAGGCCTAGTAACAAGCCTTGAGAAGCCTAGGAAATGTCATCAATGTAAACCTGTGCAGGTAGATATTGATCAGAAAACCTAAGCTGAGTGTCACTTCCAGGTTTAAATGAAAACTGGATAGTTCTTACAGGCCCCAAATCACTAGCAAAACCTAAACTTCTTGATTAAAGCTTTTGCATTTAAAGAAGAAGGAACATATGAAATCATGTAGTTGCCTTTATACTAATAATCCCCCTACCTGGCTCACTCCTATTCAGGCCCCTGTATAGGGACTGTGACCTTAAGAATTTGTCCTTGCTGCATTTCTTGTATCCCTCATCATGAAGGTTGTCTTGACAGTAACACAAGTGCTCAGGACAGTCTTGTTTGTGATAGTAGTGATTGTGTTGACAGTGATAATGAGAGTGAATACCTTGCTGAATACCAGAGAGGATGCTAAGTGCTTTTGCATGGCTTCCCTCTGTGAATCTTCACCACACTCTCTGAGAGAGTCCTATTATGTCCCTATTTCACCAATGCCATAGAGAGGCTGTGTGCCTCATCATACAGTAAGATCACATAGCAAGTATGCAGAGCCAGGATTTGGTCCAGGTGGTAAGAGCACTAAGCACTGAGCTATAACCTCTCTAGGTTGCAGCATCTCCCAGGTAAGTTCCCAGGTACCAGTTGGCCATCGCAGGTACCGAGCTCTGATGCCAAGTTCCCCTGGGGACCGATATCGACCATGTCCTCACTCAGTGGGATACAGCTGCTCAGGATTCCAACCCCCTCTCCTATCTCAGGATTCTTTAGGTGGCTCTTCAGACAATCTCCTTCTGCACAAACTTATATCTTTAATAGGTGGAAAAGCCACTTTTTCTTTCACAACCAAAAGTTTTTTTCTAAATCTTTAGAAATATTTCACAGTTATTCTTTTCTTTTTCTTTATCCCAAACAACTGACTGTTCTTTGGTCCTTTCTGTCTTCTACTTCTGATTCTTGAAACTCAAAGCCTTCTGTTTTCCAAAGATATTGAGAGTCTGCTCCTATTCATTTACCTCATTACCTACGGCCATTAGGATCTACAATATAAGATACCAACTGCATCTTCAGGCTCTTGCAATGGAGGTCATGTCACCATTTGCTTATTTGGACTATAGGTACAGAATTTCTGAATTGAAGTCAATATAAATCATATTCATTAGATCTAGTAGGGTAGGAAGCAGGCAGCAGTTTCCACTTATAGAAATTGAGAAGTCAAATACTCATAGATTATCTGTTCCCAGTTCAGAAGCATGCCTTTAAATTTTTTAAAAATTGATTTTAGAGAGAGAGGTAAGGAAAGAGAGAGAGAGAGAGTAACAGTAATGTAAGAAACATCAATCGGTTGCCTCCCATACACAGCCCAACCAGGGATCTAACCCACGCCTAGGCATGTGCCCTGACCAGAATCCAACCCCCCACCTTTTGGTGCACGGGATGACACTCCAGCCAACTGAGCCACACTGCCCAGGGCTGGTTGGTGAGATTATGAACCAGATTCAAGGAGCCTGATTTGATGTTCTAAACCAGTGGTCGGCAAACTCATTAGTCAACAGAGCCAAATATCAACAGTACAACGATTGAAATTTCTTTTGAGAGCCAAATTTTTTAAACTTAAACTTCTTCTAACGCTACTTCTTCAAAATAGACTCGCCCAGGTCATGGTATTTTGTGGAAGAGCCACACTCAAGGGGCCAAAGAGCCGCATGTAGCTCACGAGCCGCAGTTTGCCGACCACGGTAACCAAAAGTCAAATGCCTACACAGCCTGGCAGACAAAGTAATACTATTAAAAGTGGGCCAAGGATAAGATGATAAATGGCTTCTGACCCTCAGCCTCAGTGATGGGACACTAGGGAATTGAAAGCACAGGGCCATCTCAGGGAGTAGCAGATACTCAAATCCAGCTAATTATCGCCACCCCAAAAACAGGCCTATTGTTGCCAGATCTTCTGTCCGTACCCATCCCCCAACCCCCAGAGCAGCTGGATATACAGATATTCATGTGGCTGGTGTTTCCTGGCTTTTAAATGTTGACTGCCATCCCAAATTTAAAAGCCAGTGCTGATCCAGACTTGGGCCAAAGGAGACCTCCCTAGCCTCATGGAGAGTGGGCATTGAGGGCTGACTATTTGCCACCTCTTTCCTAAACCTTCTTCAGGCCTCACTAATGTTTGCAATTGAAATCTCACTTGAAATTTAGGGCTTTTTATCTCCCTAGCTCTAATAACTAAGAAAGTCCTAATGAAAGCCCAATTTATAATATAGAAGTCAGTGACTTCACTTAATTTTTCCTGTTATTTTTTTTAACTTTATGATTTCTAGGAATATAATTATACTTAAAGGTTCCATCCAAAGGTCCATAAAGCAACTTGTATACCTTTACATAAAGTGACTATTATTATCTAATATTCTTGAAAGTGATACTATTAAAAGCCATTATAGAACATTCAAGTTCATCAATATAAAAAGGTAAACTTTATATATAAGATTTGATAGCATAAAATTGCACAGATTTTTTACATTAAAAGCAAAATTAAATGATGAAAATATGGGAGTACTTTCTTTTAGCAAATATAATAAGACAAAGGTTTAATGGCCTCGCTTTAAAAAGTTCTTACAAATCAATGAGGAAAACACTAAATCTCCTATAGTAACTGAACGAAAGAAATGAACAAACAATCCACAAAAGAGGAAAATAACTAATTAAGGAACATATGGAGAAACGATTCAACCTCACTAGTAATTACAGAAATGCAAATTGAAACAACAAATGTTATAATCCCCAGCGTAGGCAGGAATGCAATGAAATAGGTACCTCCATGCATTACTGATTGGTAAGCAGTTAGTTAATGTAAATCGAGAGTTCAGTTCAGTTCTGTTAAGCAAATATTGAGCTGCTTCTCTGTGCTAGGAATTGGTGTATGCAGATGACAAAGGTCCACCCTTCCTCTCAATGAGTGAGTGAGTGTGTCCTGTGCCTGAGGGACACAGGTAATTCCATCATTTGGTGGTAAATGGCAGAGGCATCCACAGCATGTGACTGTAAGATCAGATAGCAGGCTGCAGAGGGAGTCCAGCTGGTAGCATGAGCTTCACCCCAGAGGCAGCAGAAGTTACAGAAACAGGGAAAGGACACAATCAGATGCGTTGTTTTTTTTAAAAACTCTGCATAAAAGTCACTGTGGCTCTAATTTAAAATGTAACAGATGAAAACAAACAACCCAATTAAAAATTGGGCAAAGGACTTAGATAGACATTTCTCCAAAGAAGATATACAAATGGCTAATCAGCAGGTGAAAAGATGTTCAACATCACTAGTCATTAGGAAAATACAAATAGAAACCACAATAAGATACCATGTCATATTCATTAGGATGGCTATTATCTTTATTTATTTTTTAATCCTCACCCAAGGATATTTCTTCCAATGATTTTTTTTCTATAGAAAGTGGAGGGAAAAGAGGAGGGAGGGAAGGAGGGAGAGAGAGAGAGAGACTTTGGATGTGACAGAGACACATCAATTAATTGCCTCTGGCACGGGCCCCAACCGAAGGGGGCTGGAGATCGAGCCTGCAACCAAGGTATGTGCCCTTGACCAGGAATTGAACCTGCGACCCTTTGGTCCTGGGGCCAACACTCTAACCACTGAACAAAACCAGCCACGGCTGGCTATTATCTTTAAACTAGGGGCCCAGTGCACAAATTTGTTCACCTTGAAAGGAACTGTGGGTAGTGAGGCTGCAGTGGGCACAGGGGCGGGTCTCAGCCCATCCTCTGCACCCCGGCCCGGCCCCTCCAGCCACACCCCAGATCCCCTGCCTGCAGGTAGCCCCGCTTCCACCGCCGCTGCTCCCACATGCTGACGGTGCTGGCCCTGCTTGCACCTGCTGATGGCGCGGAGCAATTGGGGCCAGTGCCAGCAGTGGTGTGAGTGGGGCAGGCGCTGTCAGCAGGTGCGAGCAGAGGCTGCTACCCTGATCACCACTCAGGAGCAGAGGGAGGTGGAGAAGCCCTCAGGGGCGATTGGGGTTGGCAGCCACTGCTCGCACCCACTGATGGTGCCAAGTGATCAGGACCAGCGCCAGGCGCCGGCAGTGAGTGCGAGCGAGGCTGGTGTCAGCAGCAGGTGCGAGTGCCCAGCGGGACTGCGGAGTGTGGGAGCAAAGAATTTTCAGTAACCACCAGAGGCTTGCCCCCATGACAGCAACCGGTGCCCTGCCTTGGTCTGGCACCCCTGCTCACCTGCTCTACCATCCCACCACAGCCAATGCCCGCCATGTTCCATGCTCTGCCACCTGCTGCCAACATCGCCATGTTCCGCACATGCCCCCTGGTGGTCAGCACACATCATAGCGACTGGTTGGTTGGTTGTTCAGTTGTTCCGCCGTTTGGTCTATTTGCATATTAGTGTTTTATATATATAGATAAAATTTTTTAAAGTAAAATAACAACCCTGGCCCAGTGGCTCAATTGGTTGGAGTGTCATCCTGTACGCCAAAAGGTTTCAGGTTCAATTCCTGGTCAGGGCATGTACCTAGGTTGTAGTTTGATTCCCGGTTGGGGCATATACAGGAGGCAACTGAGCTCATTCTTTCTCTCTCTCTCTTCCTTCCTCTCTCTGTCAAATTAGTAAAATCATATCCTCAGGTAAGGATTAAAAAAAAAGTAAAATAACAAATGTTGCTGAGTATTTAGAGAAATTTGAATTGTTGCACATTGTTGTTGGGAATGTAAAATAGTGTAATGTGGAAAATAATTTGTTAGTTCCTCAAAAGGTTACACTTAGAATTACCACATGACCCAACAATTTCACTCCTAGATAGATACCCAAAAGAATTGAAAGCAAGGACTCAAACAGATACTTGTACACCCTGTTCATAGCTACATTATTCACATTAGCCAAAAGATAGAAAATAATCCTATTGTTCATTAGCCAATGAAAGGATAAACTAAATGTGTTATATACATACAATGGAATATTATTAAACTTTAAAAAGAAATGAGCTCGGCCAATGTGGCTCAGTTGTTGAGCATCATCCCAGGAACCAAGAGGTCCTCAGTTCAATTCCTGGGCAGGGCACATGCCCAGGTTGCAAGGGCTTGATCTCCAGTGGAGGGTGTGAGGAGCAGCCTATCCATGTTTCTCTCTCATCCTTGGTGTTTCTATTCCCCCCGCTCTCTTCTTCTCTCTCTCAAATCCTACATAATAAAAGGGTAATATGTAAATTACCATCACTCTGCTACGCCCACGATTGGGCCAGTGGGAGGCGCAGGGGGCGGGATTCATGGTGGCCAGGGTGGCTGATTGGGCCGGCGGGATGCTGAGCTCAGCGTCTGTGCCATGGCTGTGCTGCGGCACAGAAGGGGCCTCTGGGGCAGCGAGCCCACGTCCTGCTGCGGACCATCAAAAGCGGGGAGCAAAAGCGGGGAAGCTGGCTGTCTGTCCGCTCCCGCACCAGGCCTTTCGAAAGCCTCCGTCATGCCAGAGGCTTTTGAAAGGCCTGGTGCACCAGTGGACAGACAGCCAGCTCCCCCGCAATCGAAAGCGGGGAGCTGTGTGTCCGCTCCAACACCAGCGGACCCCCTGCCATCAAAAGCGGGGAGCAGGCTGCTAGCAATGTCCACGGAGCGTGCTAGGCTTTGCGGGGCAGTGGATATGGCCTGGATGGCAGGTTAGGACTAGGGGACCCTACACGTGCATGATTTAATCATGCACTGGGCCTCTAGTAATAAAATAAAATAAAATAATAAAATAAAATAAAATAAAATAAAATAAAATAAAATAAAATAAAATAAAATAAAATAAAATAAAATAAAATAAAATAAAATAAAATAAAATAAAATAAAATAAAATAAAATAAAATAAAATAATAATAAAATAAAATAAAATAAATAAAATAAAATAAAATAAAATAAATAAAATAATAAAATAAAATAAAAATAAAATAAAATAAAATAAAATAAAATAAAATAATAAATAAAATAAAAATAAAATAAAATAAAATAAAATAAAATAAAATAAATAAAATAATAAAATAAAATAAATGAAATTCTGACACTTGCTGTAACATAGACAAACTTTGAAGAAATTAAGCTAAGTGAAAGAAGCTAATCACAAAAGAACAAATACTGTATGATTGCACTTATATGAGGTACCTAGACTGGTCAAATTCATAGACAGAAAGTAGAATAGAGGTTTACAAGGGCTAGGGAAAGGGAGTAATGGGGAGTGTCTGTTAGGGATGATGAAAATTTTCTGGCATTGGATAGTGGCGATAGATGCACAACATTGTGAATGTTACTGAATTGTACACATAAAATGGTTAAAATGGTGAATTTTATGTTAGATATATTTTACTACAATAAAAAATGCAAAAAAGTAACATGATTTGGAAATTTCAAAAAAATATATGGAAAAATATTCTACCATTTAGAGTTACTCATTTTACTTTTTGGTGATTACCCTCAAATGTTTTCTTTTTTAATATACATATTCATATACATGTTGTATTTTACTAAATTGGGATCACATTATCCATGCTGTTTTATAACTGCCTTTTCCATCTGATGATAGATAGTAAACATCCTAGGCATTTATAGTGGTTAAGGGTATAAGCCCTATATACAGATTGTATAAAGGAAATGATAATAATAGTACCAAACATATGGGTTGTTAAGGATTAAACGAGATCCTAAATATATAAGCATAGAGCCTGGTACTCAATAACAGAAAGCTTTGTTATTATTATTTGTTATTAATATTTATAATCCTTACCTATCCTTTAAGACAGCATGTCTTATAGTATATTGCATAGATACACCATACATTACTTAACTAATCTCCTGTGTTCAACATTTACCATTTCTAAATATTCATTCACATAAATAATGCTGAAAAACTTTGCAAAGAAGTCTTTATAGATAACTCTTAAAAAAAAAAAAAAAAGCAAATTCCTAGAAAGAGAATATTAGGTCAGAGAACAAGCACAGTTTAAGATTTTTGATACATGTTGGTCTACCCTCCAGGTAGACTGTCATATTAAAAAGAGTAGGGGAGCAACTTTATAATAGAAAAAACTGGAAACAATTGTCTAAACCAGCAGTGGAGAACCTTTTTTCTGCCAAGAGCCATTTGGATACCTATAGCATCATTTGAGGGCATACAGAATTATCAACTTAAAAATTAACCTTCTGTATTTGGACAACATTTAATTAACTCACCCCTAGTACCTTGGCAGGGCCAGACCAAATGATTTCTCAGGCCCATGGTCTGGATGTTTCCCACCGCTGGAAAAAGAAGTAGTTTAAATGTGATGTCCACTTATTGGAATATTATACAAGTATTTATAAATATTTTTGCAAAGCCTACAAAAGAAAATAGAAAATTATTATGACTTTACTAGAGGCCCAGTGCACAAATTCGTGCATGGGTGGGGTCTGGCTGGCCCAGCCCCAATCGGGGTGGATTGGGGCTGGGCCTGTCGGGAGGAGGAGATGGCAGGAAGTTGGCTGGCCAGCCCACCTCGATCAGGGCCCAATAATGGCCGGGCTGGCTGGGAGGAGGGGCCGTGGGCAATTGGCCAGTGGGCCCCACCCCCGTTTGGGGTGGGGGGGCCAATTGGGGGTGGGGCTGGCTGTGGGGAGGGGCTGTGAGCAGTGGACCAGCAGTGAGGGCCAAATGTGGTGATGGTGGGGGGGCTGATCAGGGGCCAGCAGCCTGGGGTAGGGGCCATGGTGGTTAGCTGGCAGGCCCTGCCCCTGATCGGAGTGGGGGGGCCGATTGGGGTGGAGCTGGCTGGGGAGAGGGGCCGTGGGCCAGTTGGGGTGGTGGGGGCCCATTGGGTGAGGGACTGGCCAAGGGGAGGAGCCACAGGCAGTTGGCCAGCTGGCCCTGCCCCTGATTGGGGTGGGGAGCCAATCTGGGGTGGGGCCAGGCTGGGGAAGGGTCTGCAGGAGGTTGGCCAGTCGGCCCTGCCCCCTATTGGAGTAAGGGGGCCGGGCTGGCGGGGGGGGGGGAAGGGGCTGTGGGCTGATTGGGGTGCTGGGGCCCATTGGGGGTAGGGCCAGCCGGGGGGAAGGGCCGTGGGAGGTTGGCCAGCCAACCCCACACCCTCCCCCCCAAATCCGGCTGGTTTGCTGGCTGCAGTGGGCATCATAGTGACTGGTCGTTTCGATCTTTACAACGTTCCAATCGCTGGCTTTTTATATATATAGATTTTAAGTGAAACAGCAAGTAAAATTGTATATTTAGTGTAATAATAAAGTTTTTAAATCCTATGAAAATGGAGGAATAAGAAAAAAAAAGATATTATATATATATATATATATATATATATATATAGATTTTAAGTGAAACAGCAAGTAAAATTGTATATTTAGTGTAATAATAAAGTTTTTAAATCCTATGAAAATGGAGAAATAAGAAAAAAAAAAGAAAGTTTGAGTAACAGATCTATAAGTTGTTTTCTTTTTACCATTTTTTAATTGCATTTAATGTGTATACAATGTTTATAACAAAAGAAAAATAATTTCACTGGGAAAGCATGATTTGTTTCTGTATTTTAAGGCTGTTATTGAAATTTAGTTTCACATTGCAAATAGATCTTTAAATAAGCACCCATAATAATGAAACCCATATTTCAATTTTCCAGTTGAAAATTTGTTAGATACAAAGTCACCTTCTTGAGCCTTATCTATATATTCAAAGATTGGAGCTTGGTGATTTCTTCTGTATGGTGTGGAATCAGCAGCAAGATCAGGAGACGTTATTTCCCAAAGGAAATTAATCTAACAGGACTCTGGGAGATGCAGCTACATGTTACCTAAATAGAGCCCCGCTGCTTTTGAGGGCTATGGTCCAGGGAAAGGCCCTAAGTGTTCAGTCATTGGCATGGACCTCATAGACTCTGGGTTCCTCAGTCTAAACCATTTGAGGTGATAGGCAGATTAATGGATATCCCTGAGCCTCAGTTTCCTCATCTATAAAGACTGGGTATAATAATCCTATACCTAACTTATTGGGCTGTTGTAAATTCAAATGCAATAAACCTTGTAAAATGTAAACTTGGTTCCCAAGACTTGTTAGTCCTCATTAAGTGTTAGCCATCATTATTATTATTATCATCTTCTAGTTCACTCACAGTTTATAAAGGGACAGCCAGGCCTAAGGTGATGTAATTTGTAATTCAGGGGGAAGAGTCAAGGATTTGGAGTTTACTGACCGGGACTGTCCTAGTGATTAAAGGATTTACTCATTCAGTGGCCTAGGGCAAGACTATCCTGGAGAAATAAATATAATATGATCCAAAAATGTAATTTTGGATTTTCTAGAAACCACATAACAAAAAGTAAAAAGAAACAGGTAAACTTAATTTTAATAATATATTTTATTTAACCCAATATATCTAATATTATCATTTTAACATGTAATCAATATAAAAGTTATTCATAAAATATATTTTTATATACTAAACCTTTGAAATCCAGTGTGCATTTTATACTTAGTGTAAATTTCAATTTGGAGGCTAAAATTTTAGCTGAAATATTTTATCTGTATTTCATAGAATTTATAGTTGAAAGGTTAGATTCACATGCACAGTTGTTCCAAACCAATTTTTCTCATAACTAAGTCAGGTTTCATTTTTAAAATATAAATTAATTAAAATTATATACAATGAAGAATTCAGTTCCTCAGTTGCATCAGCCACATTTTAAGTATTCAGTAGCTGCATGTAACTAGTGGCTGCTATATCAAGTACAATTACAATGGGGGAGAACATCTATTTTACCAAGTTGTTATAAGATTGTTTATATGAGAAAGTTTTATAGTTCATAAAATGCTGTCCAAATAGATTACTTCTACTCCCAAAGTCACCCAGCTAATGAGAAGTGGCTCAGGGACCAGAATTAGGCCAGTGTAATTTCCATATATGGACATTTGAAATTGAACAATACTCAATGAGCCTTTCAATTTTTTAAAACTATGATCCACAGTGAGAAATATATCTTACATAACAACATGGTATACATAAATGTGTGTGTGTGTGTGCGTGTGTGCATATAGATTAGTAGCCATTATTTCCCAAAGGAAAATTACAATATGGATATCTTAAATTTCATTTATTTATTTTTCTTCCTGATCCCCTCCTTCTTCTTCTCTTCCTTTTTATTTAATGCTGGTCATTACCCAATAAACTGATTTCATGGCCCACTAATGGGTTACAAACCACAATTTGAAAAACACTGATCTTAAGAGTCTAAACTTACGGGCATTTAAAAAATTGATTTGTTTTGTGTTGCAAATAATACCTCTTCTATAACTACCAGTCAGTTCAAAAGGGAGAAAAATTCTCCCCAATATAAATAAGAAGATGATACTATTTTAGATAAGATACAAGGAAACAAGCAAAGTGCCCATTTTTTGGTTAAGTGTCATTTCTTCATCTTTTCAGCAAATGGTTATTCAGGAAGCATTGTCCCTGACATTGTGTTAGGCCTTGGACAGCTGGCCCAAGACAGACAAGATTCCTGCTCACAGAGCATCATCTGTGAAGGAACAAAGTCCTTGCAGCAGTGGCTTAGTCAAGGAAAAAGCATGGGTGTTCCATTTTATTTTTCACACTAGAGGCCCGGTGCACGGATTTATGCACCAGTGGGGTCCCTCGGCCTGGCCTGCAGGGATCGGGCTGAAACCAGCTCTCTGACATCTCCCAAGGGGTTCTGGATTGTGAGAGGGTGCAGGCAAGGCCGAGGGACCCCCACCGGTGCACGATCTGGGGCAGGGAGGGACAGAGGAGGGCTCCAGGGAGTGTCCAGCCATCTTGCCCAGTCCCGATCTCCACACCCCAGCAATAAGCTAACCTACCGGTCAGAGTGTCTGCCTCCTGGTGGTCAGTGCACATCATAGTGACTGGTTGAACAGTCGAACGAACAGTTGGACGCTTAGCATATTAGGCTTTTATATATGTAGATAAGAAGACCAAAGACAGGCAATGGTACAGATATTCAACAACACAATCAGTGACTCAATTAATTACCTTTCTAACCCACGTACTCATTCTTGTCACTTCATGGTCACAAGGCAGCTGCCACATCTCCAGGCATTATGCTCATGTTCTAGGCAAGAAGAAGAAAGAAGCAGAAAGGGGGAATTTTCCCCAAATTCTTCAGATATGGAGTTACCAGATAAAACACAGGATGTCCAGTTAAATGTGAGTTTCAGGAAAATAATAATTTGAATATTATTTGTATTGAAAAACTTAGTCATCATTTACCTGAAATTCACATTTAACTGGGTGTCTTGTGTGTTTTTATCTGCTAACTCTGGCAACCCTGTGAGCACAATTCTGCTTACATTTCAGAACCGTGTTACATGTTCACTCCTATCTACAAGAAAGGCCTATTGAATTAAGTCATTTTTAATGTCCAGTCTCAGTAAAAGAGAAAGGCAAGAGCAGTTGGTCAGGAAGTTGAGTGAGCCAACCTATAGCATCTGCTATATGTCAGGTTTCCCCTGATCCTTGTAGCTCATAGTAAGGAATTTAGATTTTAATCTATGATCAGCGGGAAGCCATTGAAGACTTTAAAACAAGGGAGTGACTGACTAAATCACATTTAAGAAGATGGCTCTCGCTACTGTGTGCAGACTATATGGGGGGAGTGTAAGTGAGAAGTGGAAGGAGCAGTTAGAGGAAGCCCAGATCATATAGAACCTTTGAGAACTCGGCCTGGCCCTCTTGCCATGCCCCGCCTGTCTCAGACATGGACCTTACCTTCCTGCATGGGAATTTCTTGTTCTGCAAAAGGAGGAGTTGGGAGGGATGGTGTATTGGTGCTCCATGCAGCTCTCCCATGGTGATATGTGGGTGAAACAGTGGTCTGCCCATGTTTTTCAGCTGCATGGCTTAGTTGTCAATGTTTGTCCATGTTCTGTTCTCTTTCAACAATAGGGTGTCTGAGAGCTGCATGAAGTACATGGAATGTCAGAACTTTTTATTACAAGTCTGGGATCCTGTGAGACTCCCACAAGGAATATACACTTTTAGCTTCTGTCTCCTTCTATTTATTTGCTTTGCCTTTTATTTAAACATTGCTTTTTAAAATTTTAATTAAAAAATCAGTAAAATTTACCCAAAAGATAAAATCTGCTACCACATAGCAATATTTAAAAAATAACATGGCAGATTTTTATACCCTGACATCTGAGACTTAAAGCGAAAATTGAACAATCTGATTCCAGAGCTAAATACCTATGTGAGAAAGGGAAAACTATTTCCTGCTTCTTTTTTTCTCCCACTCAGAATTTGTTCTAGAAGGCACTCTTGATTCCCCAACTCCCTTCCCTCCCCCACCTGCAGCAGATACTCTTATCTCCCCCTCCCGTTTCTCATTGAATTAAATCAATTGTTTAGTTTTCATTTGGCTTCTCCTTTCTCTCTCTTGTCAGATCAAGTGCTTTTCTGTTTTCCTTGAGGATTACCAAAATGAGCTCTTAGGGAGAAAAAAAAAAAGGTTTCTCAGCACTTTAGCTTCTGTTTCCTTCTATTTATTTGTTTTGCCTTTTATTATCTCTTTTTGCTGACACCCTAGGACACACATGCAGTATATAGACATTATTGACTTTTTCCCTTTTCCCTAATGAAATCTGACTGGACTTCCCACTGGACAGGGAGTGGAAACCTTGATTCTCATCCCTGACCCACCACTAACACACAGTATGACTTTAGGCAAGTCCTTAACTTCTGTGCTTCTTGGGTTTCTTCCCAGTACAGAAAGGTATTAAGTTGTATAACCACCGTGTTTGTTTCTAGCTCTGACATTTCGAAAGTCAGGTATGGAATGCAGCATGTTTAAGTCGCCTCAGGTAGGGAGACCAATGCCGTAACTCAGAGGAGCCTTTCCAAAAGCATTGTTCTACCACAAGAAGCCTAGTTTCTGATGAGGACAGTTTGAAAGTCAGACAAACAGGGAGGACGTAAGATTTAAGAGATGATACAAATGTAGATATACATATAGATATGTGATTACCCCTCTAGAATACCCTTTTTTCATGATATTTTTTCCTTTCTTACTTTCTGCAAATGGTTTTTAGAGCAGAAATAGATTAGAGGAAGGTTTTCAGAGCATATTACATGGTACATTATACACAATGGCCAAAGAGTTCTGTGCCAAAAGGAGTATTGGAAATCTTCATTTGACATTCCACTCCCAAAGTCACAACTCTTACTGGCACATTAAGGTTCTAAGAAGCCCTGCAGTTTACTTTTGTTTAACCCAGTGATCCTCAAACTTGCTTGATCCCAGAGCTTTCTCATAATACCTGTTAACAGGTATAGTGTTCTGTGCAGCATCCTATGGGGGGTGGCAAGCATCTCGTGGTAGAGGCCTTTTGCATCACCTTGCACTCCCTTTGTCCATATTCCAGCCCATTAAACTTCTGCTGTTCCTTCAGTTCTACCTAATCTGAATGGCATCATGATCACTTGAATAAGTGATAGCTTATAGTAATGATCTAATAGTTTAATTGCAATAGGGACAATTAGTCAATCGTGCCAGAATCATGTGTGATTTTTTTGAGATGGAAATTGGTCCATTCATGCATTTGTTTATGCATATTCTCACTCAAAGAATGATTAAGAGCCTTCTGGTTCTGAATGGTGGGTTGGGCACACATTTGTCTCCTCTCCTGCAATCCCACTAAAGTGATAATAAAGGATTTAGTGGAGGAATAAATTCTGAATAGCAGACAGAACAAGAGGGGAGCCATGAGTGATTGCTAGGGCACAAAGAGGAGATAGGAGCTATTAATGGAGCAAATATAGTGGCCATAGCTGAGAAGATCAAAGGGGTTTAGAGCAGAGGAAGGAGCCCATCTGCTGGGAGGCACCACGAAGAGTACTGAGAAGGCTCCTCTGGGAGGAGGTATAAGACTGAGGAGAAAGAATAAAAATCCTCTCTGGTGTGGTTAACCCAGATGGTCTTCAATGCCATTTCTCAGACCAAAAGATAGCAGGATGCTTAACCACAGGGGAAAGTAAAAAGGGAGATGTTTTATAAAAATCCAGGTAGACTGAGAGAACTAGAGCTGCTTGTGGGAGCAAAGCATTCATGTCCAGAGTGACCTGTCCATGCTGGTTTGGAGAGCAGACACCTGTGAAATGGCCTGACCCTGACTCTTGCCATCAGGGCAATTCTTACAAAGAGAATAAGCACAATCTATGTACATAGACGTTCTATCAGCGATCCTAGTGTCTCCTGTGTGAATATAGGGGGCTGATCCAGGATCATCCAATATATTGTTATAAAACAAAATTCAACTGAGAAAATTTTAATCTTACTGGCTTTATTCGGTGATTTATGAATCTGGCAGCATCCCATCTAGCAAATAGAAAGAACCTCCAGGGAGCTATGCAAAATGAAAGACTTGTGTTCAGAATGGAGTGGACAGGGAAGTTACACTAGCAAAATGCAGTTGGTTGTGGCAAGGTCTCCTTCCTCTAGGAGACAGCAGGGTCTATCAGACAGGTGACCTCATTAGTGCTGACCAGAAAAATTCCTGATTGACTAGTTTAAGGTGCCATTGCTGGAAGAGGTGAAAATTGTAATTAATTTAGTAATTAAGTCTCAGTTTGGTGATGTGGGGTTTAGTACAAGTGACTCCATTTAGGGTCTGTTGTCTCTTCTTTAACAATATTAATAGCCCAGCAGCATGGAAAAGAAATATCAACATAAAAAAAATTGACCCCAGAGGAAACAAAGATCAATTAGATAACAGAGGCTAACTTGAATGATAAAGCTCTTCAAAAAGAGTCAGGACCAAGAAGAGGGGGGAATGAAAATATCAGAGAAATAATAAAACAATTCAGAGATGAAAGAGGCATGTGTTTTCTGATTAAAAGAGCCCACCAAATGCCACAGAGAAATTTCTATAGAGATCCATACCTAGATACATTATATTGAAATTTCAGCTCCTCTGTATTAAAGAAAGATCCTGAAAGCTTCCAAAAGAGGAAAACAGGTTGACTACAAAGAACTTAACAATAAAACCAACCTTAGACTTTTCAGTCACTGATACTAGACAACATTGAAGCTAGGCTTTCACATGTCTGGAGCACAGCTTCTAATCTAGAAACTATGGCCAGCAAAGTTATCAACCAAGTGTGAAGAGGAGAAAAAAAAACCATTTCAGATATTCAAAAATTTACAAAAGAGTTTCCCCCTGAGGAAGTTTCCTGAGAACAGTGGGACTAATGGAAGTGTTCCAGTGAAAAGAAATTTGAGAACCATAGCTGTACTAGGGGTCCAGAAAGCAACGAATACAAATGAAAACAGGAAGTCAATGTCTTCAAGAAGGATGGAAAGATTTTCAAGGAATATATAGAAGTGTTAGTGATATGGTGCAAAATAAATAAAAGAGAAAAGCAATTAGAAATTTCTAGAGAAAGAAACTCACAAGAAATTCCTGATTCAAATAAGGCAAATTAAAATGCGCCACAATTTTGACAAGTGGTTATGTAAGAGAGAGAAAAAAAAGTGAAAGAGAGAGAAAATATTCATCTAACCTTGTTCTTAATGCTGGAAACATTCTCCATTGAGTTGGGTGTATTATTCGACCTATAGAGATTATAAATACAGCCCTGTTTGCTGCAGTGAAAAAATATATAGTCATCAGTATAAAAGATCTGCTTATTGATTTTAAAGTTTAGAATCAATCTGTAAACAAAACACAAGCCTGAATCATTCTTGTCCAACCTTGACAATGGAAAGTAAAAGCACAGCTGACTTGGGGGGTGGATGTGAAGAGGAAAAGGGCAGGAAGACTAATAGCTTAATCTTCTCATGAGGAGAGTCAGGTGCCACTGTCTACAGCTGATGGAACAAGTAATAAATTTGCCATGTAAAATTAAACAGGTAAGTAATAAAAAAGTAGAAAGGGATTTTAAAAATCAAGTATTAGAAGGGGGATAGCATAATTTTTCTTACGTGGCATCAATGGAAAGAACCTAAGGTTGTTGCACCAACAAATAACACTATGATTATACTATTTAGAGTCATGAAGGCAAAAGAAATTAAAAACCTTTAAAAATGTTTTTGGGACTTGGTGAGAGGAGAATGATTTGGGGATAGTTTTAAAAAAATTATTATGAGCTATTCTTAACAATTTTATTTCTTGCCATGAGTATATATTACTTTGATTTTAAAAAGTCATTGCAGCCTGGCCAGTATGGCTTAGTGGTTGAGCATCGACCTATGAATCAGGCGGTCACAATTCAATTCCCAGTCAGGGCACATGCCTAGGTTTTAGACTCAATCCCCAATGTGGAGCATGTGGAAGGCAGCCAATCAATGATTCTTTCTCATTATTGATGTTTCTATCTCTCTCTCCCTCTCCCTTCCTCTCTGAAATCTATTATATATGTGTGTGTATATATATATATATATTAAGTCTTTGCATACCTGCCATGTGGCAAGCATTGTGCTATATCAGACATTTAGAAGTGGTAATAACTTTATAGCAGAAGCATCTACAGAAACAAATGATGCTGGGACAGGAGCCCTTCCTGAGGATGCATTTGTGTAAATGGGAAGCGAGGAAGTGGGGCAGGGAATCAGTTCACAGAGTATTTGACCAGTTGATTGAAACTCTTGGTTTAAAAACCCCAGAGAGGTGAATTAGGAGGAGAGGTCTTTAGGGCTCGGGGGCTTGGAGACTTGACAGGGTTCCTTTAGATTAATAATATTCCAGGCAGGCAGATAGAATTACTGACAGTTTGGAGCTGTAGGGTCCTTAGAGAGACTCTATCCAGTCCTTTCAGTTTACAAATGAAGGAAGCTTGGTAGTGGCTCAAATTCAGTCCTTCTGGTTCCAAGGCTAGTGATGGAGCACCAGACTCCTTGAAGCAGGAATCACCATGTATCACATTCCTACTAAGGACCAGGAGCTGTACTGGCCACTTATGCATATTGTTTCATTTCACGTCCACCACAGCCATAGGAAGCAGGCTACACCCATATTGAATTTGAGAAAATAAGGTTTAAAGAATTGAAATAATTTGTCTAAAGCCTAGAACTGGATAGAAGCAGAGCCTAGATGGGAAAGAGTCTGTCTGACCTCGAGGTTCCCGGCCCTTGGTTTTGGTTCATAATTTAAGCCCACATCCCTGTATTGGTGACCAAAGGTAAAAACAGCAACTATTTCATATTTAAGTGTTCCAATCCACTAAGAAGAAAACTAGGGTCCACTCCCAGCACTGTATAAACAAAGCCTTTGATCTGCTTCTGCATTGCCTCACGGCCCACATGGGGGAAGAAGGTCTGTGAGCTGCCCGGCCATCCCTCTTAATTAGAGGGGACCCCAGGAGCCTTCACGTAGCCCCAAGCTATTCTGAGCAAAATAAACAGGAAACAGAAAAGAGGGAGAAGAGAGATAAATTCTCACTGACTTTAAAAGATTTATGCTGACAATATCCCAAGGAGCTTATGAAATGTATTTTTTTTTTTTTTGGTAGAGGAAAGCTGCCGATGAAGAGATAGCTCTTAACTACAGAGTTTCATTGAAAGTGAAAATACTTTAAGTTCTGTCTCTTATTGATAGTCCAGTTGCACAAAATAAAATTCATATAAACATCATCTCACATATTAGAAGTGGAGGAATCATCCATCTTCCAGTCATCTCTGAAAGAGTCCCGTTACTGAGGTACTGAATTACAAGGACAGAATTTACATGTTTTTACACCCATGAAGGAGGAACAGTGGTGCTGGAAGACCCCCAAGTCCCGGCATTTTCAACCTCATTTTCTCCTGCTGGGAACTTGAGTTTCCCGTGTGTGTGTGTGTGTGTGTGTGTGTGTGTGTGTGTGTGTGTGTGTGTCTGTGTGCACATGCGCACATACATGTAAACTTTTTTCTGAGAAGGGAACACCTCCTTTATTTACCTACATTCTTTCCTTCAAAAGCTCGAAAATTGGTTTCAATTCGACTTTCCACCTATTTGAATACATCAGAGTACAATCTCAGACCAGGGCACCTTATGTGTTACATGTGTGGCTTTTTCCTAACCCAGACCATGACCCCAAAATGTCAGGAACAAGTCTGCCCCAGAGGAGTTTCTAGAACTCCCACCTGCTCTGGACAGATACACTCTAATCTAGTACAGAATTGGAAACCCCAGTCAATCCCAGAGTCTGTCCCCAACATGGTACCTTTGCTTAATATGGTAACATACAAGGCCATCATGTTTACATTTAGTCATGCCTAGTGAGGACTGGTGGAGTAGGATGCGGTTGAGTCAGTATTGACCCCCAGTCTCCCACCACACCAGAGTAATCTTCCTGCCGCACCACTCTGATGTCACTGTCCTGCTCAAAAACCTTCTCTGGCTCCCTATTCTTCACAAAATAAAGATGAACATCTTCTGCCAGGAATTAAATCTCTATGGTCCCACACCCACCACGCTATCCTTTCTTATTTCTCAGCCTTCTCTTCATGTACTCCACTCAGTAACCAAGGCCATGATACACTTTCTGCAGTTATGCCTCTCAGATCCTGCACGGTGGACTCTGCCAATACTTTTGTTTTTCTTGCCCTTGAAGACGAGCTCAAAGGTCATCTTCTTTATGAATCTTCCCAATTGAACCTAATGTATCCTTCATGAAGCCTCCCAGCACGCTTTACCTCTTTGTGTCTTGTGACTTAGAACCTCTGCTTTTGATTGCAGTTACTGCAAACACCTCATCACCCCCTCCTGGACCTGATTTCCTTGAAGGCCGGAACTGGGTCTGGTTCATGTCTGTGTCCCCAGGGCAGAGCCAGTGCTTGAGTAGGCATCCATTTAATGAACTTTGAGGGCAGAGGGAATGGGTAAGGAAGCCAGTGAACAAACGGATTTGGTTCAGGTCTCATCTGTCTGTCTTTCTCCTTTCCCATCCCTCTGAGTTCCTGAGCTACACAACTTGGCCACAAGGCACCCTGGTCATTTTTTGGGATAAAGGATACAGTGGGATAATGAAAAAGGAAGAAGGGAAAGAACAGTGGTTAAGAGTTCAGAGACCTGAAGTCTGGTCTGGACTTCCTATTTAAGACTTTGAGTAAGTCATTTTTCCATTCTGATCTCCAGTCTGCTTCCATAGAAAAGCAAGGGCACTATATTACATGATAGTTAACTCCTTTTTAATTCTGAATCTTTGATTCTAATCCTTTTACTTTACTTCTATGCCCATTATAAGAATGTCGCCCCCATTGTAAAACAGAGTAATGATATAGATTATTTACCAAGGGTTGTAGAGCAGTTTCAAAGGCCCATATGCCATGCTTCCTAACATTACAGAGGACTCAGTTTCCAGTATATGCCAATGTCCTCCATCCAGCTCAGAAACAGTCTTGTGCTGACCTCTCCTGATTTTAACCAAAAGTCACATTTACCTACCTCCAGAATATTGCAAATCTCTAATCCTGACACAATGCCTTCTCCTTGGACACTGCTTTGCTTCTCATAGGAATCCCCCCTTTTTATCTGTATCATTCTCTATTGAGGGGGTGCTAGTTCATTTGCCTACTTGGTAAGTCCTGTTATCTGGAGAAGGAGACTAATTTGAGGTGCCCAGAAAGAGGGGGTGGTAAAAAGGCTGAGCTGAACACTCCTTAGCTGGTTCCCGCTGGAAGTGTTGGAGATCTTGTTGGAATTGGCGTCCACTGCCAAGGAGCAGCATCTAATGGTCCAAAACTGCAATGCAGAAGTGTGGCAAGTAAGCTAGCGCACCAGAAGGAATGCCTGGAGCAGTAAAATGGTGCTGTGCTTTTATGCTGACAGTAACCACCAGGAATACAAGTTTCTTGTCAGTCACTGGCCACTGCTACTGGAATTAGGGTTGGCATGCCCCAGAGGGAAACTCAGCCACAGGCACAGCACCAGGTGGAGGTGGGAGTCGGGGTTGGGGATTTGTAGGGATTTCTTTCTGGAGACGAGTTGCAAATTCACATGGCTCATAGACTCGAGAGCAGAAATGAATCTTCAGAGATTTATAAGTTCAGCCAACCCTTCTCACCCTATTTTATAAGCAGAAAACTGAAACCTGAGAAAGTCATTGCTTTGCCCAAGTTCATTCAGCAAGTAAGCAAAGGAGCAGGAGCCAGGATCTTAACTACTTCCTTATATGTGACCCAAATACTTCCTTTCCAAGCACACACCTCTCAAGGAAAACCTTGAACTGGTCATAACTATTTGAGAACCGAGAGCTAATGGATACATTACTGGGAAACTGAATTGTCCAACAATAAATTGAAACTCAGGCTGGCTTGAATGTTATATGGAGAACTTAGTCAGCTCTGATTTAAATTGTGACCTAAAGGGTGCCCTAGATGCCAGAGTCCTGGTTTCTGGGGTGTGGAGGTACCCTACATTGATAGTCACAAGATGGCACTCATGTCCTGGCTCCACTTGGCACATTTATGGAGGGAGTAACTCAGTTAGACTGTCCCCCTAGACCAGTATGTAAATCTATAAGAATGTCTTAGCACTTGGGTTGGGTTTCTAAGGATTAGGTAATACACACTATTCTTCCCCCTGTTGCCTATGGGGGGGGGGGTTGTTAATCGTACCTATTGGATGGCAAAGCATCTGTGAGCGGTCATCTCTAATTTAGAAGACAGTAAAATCAAATAATTGATTATTTAATAGGTGCTTCCTCCCTGCTAAAACTGGGTGAAATGCTCTCCAGGATTATCTCACATAATCCTTACAACCACCCTTTGAAATAGAGGTTTCCATTCCCATTTTACAGGTGATAAGACTCAAGGACGTAGAGCTACTAAGTAGGGGTGCTAAGGTGAGAACCTTGGTGTGCCTGATTATAAAGCCCCAGTCCTCAGTTGCCATTCTCTTACATCAGGTTTTAGATTTTACAAAGATTAGAGAAGGGGAAGAGGGCTGGTGTGTGCAAAGAGAGTGATGAAGGCCTCCAGCATCACAGACTTTGATGCCATTGGTCTCTAATACCTGCTGCAGAGGTGCTGCTGGTCCACCTGTCTGGACACATCTGCAGAGTCACTTTCCCGGTCTCTTGGCAGGCTCCTTCCTCCTCCTCAACACCTCAGCAAACTCCAAGCATACCATCTTGAGCCCGTGGATGAGGAGCAGCAGCGAGCACTGCAGACTGGCCGTCTCCGTTCACAGGCACCTGCAGCCTTCCGGGAGGTACGTCGCCCAGCTGCTGCCCCACAACGAGGCTGGAAGAGAGATCCTCCTGGTACCTACTCCGGGGAAGCATGGGTAAGTCCTTGCCCATTCCAGATCTATTTTATTGAAGACAATTTGGCTTTTGGCCGAAAAAGTTCAGAGTCTATGACATCTACTTAAAACTCACAATTGCTCTTTAATGGGTAGGGACCAGATTGAGCCATAACTGCTACTATTCCCTGGATAGTATCTCACACCCTGGTCTGTGGGGCCCTCTGGCTGCCCAGGCTGGTGGCCTTCCAGAGGCCAGAGGAGCAGCTGGCAGAGTTGGCATTTAATGAGTGGATGTTAAAGATATTCATTTCCCAAAATCCAGACAGAGCCAAGGAGAAAACAGCCAAGGGGAGTGTTAAACAGCCGAAATAAAAGTAATTTAATGTGCTGGAAAGTAGGTTTTACCAGCAGAACTTTGGCGGAAAGGGAAAGAGCAAATTATTGTTTCCACCCTAGCAGAAGCATGGGACCTAGAGCAGAACTGGTCAGGGAGACCACACGGTGTCAGTCTCAAATCAGTAGAGACTGACAACCTTTGTTCTAGAACCTCTAAAACTTACCCAATACTGAAGTGACACCCAATACTCATGTCAGTGAACTCCTCTAGAAGATACCTGCCTACTTCCTGATCTAGAAGTGGTGACATTGAAAAGCAATGTGAACCAGGGCATCTCTGTGGCTGCCTTTTTTCTCATTCCATAAGTGTAAATACCACTGCAAGACCCCAGTTGTGAATGGCTCCAGGTCTGATTACTTTATAATCAACTACAGGTCCGGTGCACAAAATTCGTGCACTCAGGGCTAGGGTCCCTCAGCCCAGCCTACACCCTCTCACAGTCCAGGAGCTCTCAGGGGATGTCCGACTGCCACGGAGGCAGGAGAGGCTCCCGCCACTGCTGCTGCGCTCGACAGCCATGAGCCTGGCTTCTGGCTGAGCAGTGCTCCCCCTGTGGGAGCGTACTGACCACCAAGGGGCAGCTCCTGCATTGAGTGTCTGCCCCCTGGTGGTCAGTGCGTGTCATAGTGACTTGTTCTGCCATTTCGTCGATTTGCATATTAGCCTTTTATTATATAGGATAAGGGTGAGGGATCCTTCTTTATGGCATGTTTGCAGGAGAAAGAGCTCAAATTTCTAGCTAAGGTTAGACTTTGGACTTAGTTTCTCTCTAAGAAAATACCTTGCAGAGGGTTCCCATCTGAACAATGATGTTACCCATCCTTCACCTCCATGGTGTGCTGGACTGGGGGAGGGTGGGTTCTGCCTACTGCTTTCTCAGTAAAGCTGTATGGACTGCTTAGTAATTTCTTGAAGGGGAGATCCATGGACTTCTCTGCTGTATGGAGGAATGCTGCTTCCATGGGCATCTTGGAAAACTGCAGGACACAGGCACCTGTCCAGCAATTCAGAGAGCTCTGGGTATTTGTGTAGAGCTGGATCTGGGTTGCTCAGTCTTGGCATTATTGACAGCTAGAGCCAGATAATTATTTTCATCAACATTGTCTTGTGCGTGGTCTCCAACTTCCCAGGCCTCTACCCACTGGATGCCAGTAGCACCTGCCATGGTTGTGACCAAAAACATGTCTTTGGACACGGCCAGATGTCCCCTGGGGGGTGAAAACATCCCCATTGAGGACCACTGAAATAACCAGAGCATTTTAAAGCTGGGAGGAGCCATGGGATTTACCTGGTTCACCCTCATCAGTTCACAGGTGTTGGAACTGGAACTGATACCCAGGAGAAGGAAGGGGCTTGCTCCATGTCACATGATGAGTGTGTGTTGGCAGCAAGTGTCTTGAGCCCTACAATCAAGTGTCTTGCCAACTGCTGAACTAAGTCCTGGGTTACAAAGATATGTAATGCCCAGTCCCTACCCTTGAATAATAATAACTATAGC
Source organism: Eptesicus fuscus (assembly GCF_027574615.1). Taxonomy (NCBI): domain Eukaryota; kingdom Metazoa; phylum Chordata; class Mammalia; order Chiroptera; family Vespertilionidae; genus Eptesicus; species Eptesicus fuscus. The sequence continues at coordinate 13,566,644 of NC_072488.1, read as the reverse complement.
TATTACTAATACTTATTAAGTACTTCCTAGATGTGCTAGCCAGTCACTGCTATGCACTTTACATGCAATTTTTTTAAATTTAATACTAAATAACACAATGAAGCAGAAACTAGTATTATCTTCCATTTTATAGATGAGGAAATTCAGTGAGGTCAAATAACTTGCCCAAGATCACTGACTAGACAAGGTGGAGGGGGTCTGAACCTTTTTGCCCTTTGCTGGAAAAGCGCAGTTAGTTCACCGTGGTGCAGCAGGAAAAAAAAATATTATGCTGTGAATCAAACCCCTGAATGTAAGTCATAGTTCACTATTCAGTCATCAGGCAATGAACAGTCATTTATTGGCTATTTTTTATTTATCAGGATTATAGAGGCATGCAAGATACAAAGGCCAGCCTTTGGTGGTCCACCAAAGGATGTTCCAAGAAAGAGCTCTGATTTCAGGCAAATCCCATCCCCTCCCAAACCTCAGTTTCCCCATCTGTAAAATGGGGAATGTGATGCTGGTCCTACTCACATGGTGCTGTGGGGTCAATGCAATAAAGGGCGTAAAGGGTTTTGCACACACTGAGCAGGATGAAAACGTAAGAGACCATTAATACCTTAGTTGGCTCTGTTCTGCTGAATCTTTTGACACAAAAGATTGAGACTTGTCCATTCTCTGACTATGGGTCAGTGTCAGTCCCAATAATCCTTTGGTTTTGAGACCTTGGGCAGTTTGCCTCCTTGGAAGCTCACCCCTTTTAATGCCAGAGATGACACCAACAGCACAGTCCTCAGTGTGGCAAGGGGGACACAGTGAAATCCTGATGGTGACAGTGATGATTACAAATGAGGCTGGCTTCTTCTCAGAACAGAACATGGTGGCTTGGGGACTGCTATTTGGGAAAATGACATTCAGTGTTTATAGTAATAAGGGAAGAAATTGTCATAGCAAAGTCATCTTGGGAGAGCCTGGCGCAGAGGCGTGGGCTGAGGAATGACAAGTCAGAGAGGCCACCAAGTCCCCGAAAGCCATGAGTTGTGATCAGGCAATGTCATGGGGAGCAGCAGCCTGCTTGGAGGCGCTGGCGTCAGGGAAGGCAGTTGGGGAATCCCAGCAGCTGCTGCCTTCCACCTCCTGAAAAGCAGCAGGTCTAATGAATCACAGAGTGAGCACATGTCTGCCAAAATGGCCTGGCTTTGGCCAGGATCTCCTAGGGCACAGATGACAAAGAGTGTGCCCAGCATGTTCACCTGCTCACCTGGCCAGCCAGAATGGCCATAAAAGCGAGGAAGCAGAGAAATGGGATGTCAAGTAGCCCAGCCCCACTGGCCACAGAATGCAGCAGGCATAGGATAGGACATCTTAACTAAAAATTAGAACCCACAAAGTTCCCATTAATTAAATGAATATGATAATATCCTACTTAACACGGTGAGTTGTGAAATGGCACAAAGAAAATATCTCACAATTTGCCCAATTATAGTAGACACTTAATACATGCTAGCTGCTTTCCAGGGCATACATTTATTTGAAAACCATGGATTGAGCACCTCCTGTATTATAGGTGCTGGGAATAGACAAAGACAGGAGAGGCACAGCTTCCAGGGAGCACCCAGCCCAGTACGGAACACACAGGCAGGAGAGCAGCAGCACATGCCTGTGCAAATGTTTTCAAGTTGGGACCTGGAAACACTGAAAGGCCAAGCTAACAGCAGTGCCAGCAGAGCCAGCACAGGACGCCCAGCTCCTGCTCTGCCTCCTGCATGTCCCTGCCGTTCTGCAGAAAGCTGTTTCAGAAAGAGCAGCCCAGCAGTGGGAAGCTCGTGCCTTCCTGGCCTCGGAAACACAGGCTCAGGGGCTGGTGGGGTTTCCAGCTGCAGGAGCGTCTCTCCAGGGCTCCTCCCAGGACATCCATGGCAAACTCTTCTTCCTCTCGGAGTGCAGGGCTTTCTCCTGCAGCTTTGGGTGTCTGGGGACTTTATTATGTATGACCAAACTACACAGGGAAGAATTGGGTCCTGAGAGGACAGAACTTGCCAATCATTTGAATACTTGAAAAGATGTTTTAAACTGACAGGATTTGGTGATTCTCCGACTTGAGCCGAGATAAACTGTCAGGGCCATCCTAGCACAAACAAGACTGGATCCAGAGGGTGGCGGAGAAATGAGTGTCCTCAGCACACAGATTCAACTTCCGCAGGATCTTAACCCCACACTCAGAGGAGACTTGAGTTCCCTTTTCCCCAATGATTTCCTGATGGGGGGAACCAAGCCTAGAGGCAGGATGTGATGTGATGAAGGTCAGAGTGCACACTGCGGAGCCCAGCCCTCCTGTGCTCTGTCTCCCCACTGAACAGCAGTATCTACATAGAAATCCTGACACTTACTGCCCTTAGACTAAAATCTGCAGTAACTTCCGCAGGTGAAGATAACCCAATGTCAGTGTTGGGTACTCACATGGCTGCCACGTTTATGTAAACCAGCCACTTCTGACCAAAGACCCCAGCTGTAAAATCAGCAGCAATCTTAATGGGAGACCTGCCAGAGGAATCTAACCCAACAGTGCCCAGCCCAAAGGGTGTCAGGAGATGCAGTTTCAGCCTTGGTTCCACCGCTAATTTGCAGCGTGGTTATGGAAAAACCACAGCCCTTCCCAGCCTCGGCTTCTTACCTTTTAAACAGAGCTCCCAGCTGCTCTCTGCTCCCTTCCTTCATCCTGCAATATCAGCAACACCCTCTCAGGGTGCCAGTCAGGACTCGGGTAGCAGACCAGGACTTTCCCTGCCCAGACTCCGCTCTTGCCCCTGCCCCCCATTCTGGCAAACCGGACAGTTACCCATCACTGACCCACAGAGACTTTCTGCCACTAGTGTACAGACCCTGAATTTTCCTGTAAATAGACCAGCAGGTCTCAGCAGGATGATGAGGAAGAGGCTCAGGATAGGGCAACGTGGGAAGAGGCCACTGGGAATTTGCTTCTGAAAAAGATGCCCGACTGCCTTTGCCAAGCTACGTTGGGTTTAACTCCAGTTGGCCCAGAGCAATGTGGCAAGTCTGGCCAGTGTGGGAAATCAGAGGCCTGTGGCCTTCAACATTGCCCAGCCCAAGTCCTCCTTGCATCCTTTTTGCATGATAAACGGGTCAGAAATAAAGAAGGTGATCATTTATTGAAATTGATGCCCTCGAGTGGCAGTGTCGCAATGATTTAATTTCAGGCCCAGCATTTTCTCACTTTCAAAGTCATTCACAGTGTCAGCTTCTCTCCTTTTCCCCTTGGTCTGAATAACACACTGATAAATATACAATAAGGGCTTTAATGTACGGGTGATTTACACTAAAAAGAGAAAGCCATTCAAAGGCTTTAAAGATAATTTTTTAAAGCCTTAACACTCACACCCAGGCTTGTCAAGGGCAGACTTCTCAGGCATGGGGACAGTCATGAAGACCCAAGCTTGCCAAGGGCAGTCGTGAAGCTAGGAGTTCTCTGAGTGTAATGCAGTCATGAGACTTGGGTCCAAGTATTCTGGGAGGTTGGGCAAGTCTTTGAATCTCTATAAGTCTCAATTTTCCTCTCTGTAAAATGGTAATAATTGGCCCACCTCATGGGGTGGTTGTGAGGATCTAATCAAGGCTGGCCTCCTCCTTCAGGCTGCTCTGAGTGGTGGGGGAGTGAGGAGAGCCAAGTGTAGCAATTTGGCACCCCTCATTCTTAGAGTAACCACCTGTATTCTCTAAGTTGGACCCCGAAGTTCCCAGTCCCGCTGACTATGCCAGGATTTACCATATTTCTCACCCCTGTGAGTAGTAATAATGAAACAACCACTAATATGCTAGTTCTCTCTAGAGCACCTGGACTTTAAGCCATTAATCAGGTACATCTCAGGCTCTGGGGGAACAAATCAGAACCATGAATTTTATAAAATTCATACAGCTGATCTCATCCCAAGTGATTCTGATTTTATTAGTTTTGGGAAGAGGCATGGACATATGTATTTTAGAAAGTGCCACAGGGAATCTGGTATACATTGAAAATTAAGAATCATGGCTAACATCTTCAGCTTGAATTGCTCAATAACATAAGCTGGTAGTTTTCTTATTTCCATTTACTAACTAGTAAGGATAAACGTTAGAAAGAAAGCTTGAAGAGGTGAGATGGACGTGATTGCAGGGTGCAGAGTCATTTCTCCCTCACATAGGTGGACAGGCTGTGACAGGCTTTCCAACCCTTGCCTGATCCTGCCTGTGCAGGCCTCAAAGCTGGGGTGGCTGAGGGAGATCTAAGGCTGTGTATAGGTCTGGTCTCCACCCATAGGTCTAGTTGGGACACACCTATTATCTTCTCTCCAAAAGGACTATGGCTTTCAAGGCCAGAGGGGCCTGAGAGGAGTACGGAGTAGACTAGAGACCCAGATCTTTTAGACCAGAGGGAGCCTGCATCCACCCACCATCCACCACCCTTCTTTGTTCTTTAGAATGGCACATGTTGACTCTCCTCTAGGCCCCAGGTTAACAGAAGAGCCATTGCCTCTTCTATGTTCTCAGGAAGCAGGTGCTATGTTAAAATTCATGATTAATATCTGCATAGTGCATGTTCAGGTTACCAGGTGCATCAACGTCTATCAACTCATTTCATCTTCACTGATGTCTGTCCCACAAATTGTTCTCCCCATTTTATAGATGAGTAAACTGGATCTCCAGGAGACTCAGTAATTTGCTTATAGTCAATGGGGAACACACAGGGGAACACAGATCTTTTGGGTCTTTTTTTTCTTTTCTCATGCCATTTCCCCAAGCAGGCCTTGCAGTTGAACCCTGGTATCATGCCTAGCTCTGAGAAAACTGAGGCCTATTCTTATCAGTCAGGAAAAGCCTTTTCAAGAGACTCATCTGATTTTTGGTCATTTAACTCTGGACCAAAAGCCTTGAAGGTAAAGACGTCAGCTTGTACATCTTATTTTCCACAGCCTGGCACAGAGCCTAGCACATAGTAGGTGTTCTGTGTTAGGTGAATAAACACCAGATCAATAAACACCAGTTCTACAATGGTAGTTCTTCTCAAACATAAGCTCTGGATCTAAAAATTAAATCCCTGTCCAAGATCACAGAAGAGTCTTCAATTGATGACAAGATGAAAAGTATTTCACCCGCCTTCTGCCCGGGCCCAGGGATAGATGTATAGCCATCCCTGGGGCTCAGGAAGCAGCTGTCAGAGTGTACCTGAACTGTGAAGGTTGCCACTAAGTACAAAGGACAATTCCTTTCCTGGCAGGTACAACTTTTACTCACGATTGCTTTCATTGATGGGCGTCAAGAAAAATAAATGAAAAGACCATTGGCTTCTGCCAGCTTTGACCTTCGAGATTTGACAGCCCAGGGGCTGTAGTGGGCTCTTTTAAGCCGGTTGCTTTCGTCTTCCCACTCTGCCCTGGATATTTGATGGATTGAACACTAGGAAGAGGAGAGAATTGTGAATACCTGTAACCCCGTGGCTTGTCAGAATGACATCTTGGCAAATCCCATAATGATAAATATAGGTTGTGTACAAAGAGAGGTCAAAATGCATAGAGACAACAATCACCTCTCATTCAGAAGTGTTTGTTGTGCCTTGCCACTTCCCAATGTGGAGGGCGATGTTGAAAGTAGGTGGAGGAATTTAGGCGAGAGACCACTGGTGTCAAGGAATTCACTCATTCATTGCACCATGTGTTTTGTCAATAAATGCTTATGAGTCTTAGGCACTGGTTGAACTCTGATGACTCATCCTGCTTTAGGGGTTTGTGTGGGATCCCTTGTCACGTCCCGCGTGTTTCAGGGATCCCGTTCAGGTCCGGTTTCTGGAGAAGGCCGCAATCAAAATGAAGAGAAGCTAGAAAAGAATCAATTTGGGAAAATGTGGGGCCAGGCGGGAGCCCACCTCTAGTGGGAGGACTTCCAAGCTCTGGCCTTTGCTCTATCCCTTTTATTAGAGTTCTGAGATACACCCATTGCCCTTAGGCAGGTAATTCCAGTAACAGACAGATGATCTTTATCAATATGGATTTACATGATTATTTGGTGGGGAAGTTGCCTCAGTTACCATCGTCTCAATTAGATAGGGAGTGGTTGGCTCTGACCTTTAGCTTCAAGGTTGACCAGCCTTGTCGGGTTCCCTTTTCACATAACTACCAAGTGACAATGTTTGGTTTCCGGCAGGGGTTCACAGTGCGGCTTGCATTGGATGACAAGGGACAGTATGATGCTATGGGGAAAGGGCTGTAATGCATATGTGCACAGGTGGCACGGGGGTGCAGAGGAGTTGCACACCTGAGTGTGCTGGTGGCTGGCTTGCCCAGAGAAGACATCAGACTGGCTCTGAAGGGAAAGGGAGTGGTCAGGTGCATGAGGAGAGGAAGGCATCCCACAAACAGAAGGCACGTGTGCCAGTGGTGGGCAGCTGGGGAAAGTTGGTCGTATGCGGTGTCTGCACCATCCTTCGGGTTTGTCACTCAGCTCCCCTGCCCTATCCATTTCTCTGAGTGCTCACACTTTTGTGTGTATGTGCCACCAGCTTGTGTTCCCTCCCCACCAAGGCAGTGTCCAAACAGGCAAGTCTCATCCCTGGAATCCCCCAAATCCCTTTCACACCTCTTCTTATAGCAAATGTCCTGCTACAGGTGCTCAAGATTTCACCCTGGGTTCAGGCACTTTCCTCACTTTCTCCTTCTCTCTGGTAGTATCTTCCTCCCATATAAGGACTCCAAGTTCCTATAGATGGTCCATGTGTGCAATAAATTTCCACCCCAGTATATGTAGATTTCAGAGTACAAGCTATTCCAACTTTTTGGTTACAATTGGTCTGGACTCCAGTACTTTCCTGTCATTCCCTCTTCCTCCCCCTTTGCAGGAAGAATAGTTAAAGTTTGTTATTCCTGATGGATTGCCCTTTACCACCTTTTACACCGAATACCCTTACTCACTTTTCAGCACCCAGTTCAGTGTCTCCTCTGACAAGTCCCTTTAGGGTGTTTTCGAATGGCATTGGGGGGCATATTCAGACTATAGCAAGGAAAAAGTCACAGTTACTTAGTGCTTACTCTGTGGTGCCAAGAATTGTTCTAGTGCCTTCTGTGAGTCCTCTCGATTAACACTATGCTTATCACCACTCAGTGAAGGAGGCGCTCTTATCACCTGCATCTTCCAGAGGCGGCTGAGGCTCCCTGAGGTTGAATAGCCTGCCCAGGGTCACACAGCTAGTAAGGAACAGGCTGGATTTGAGTGCAGGCAGTCTAGCTCCACAGTCCAGTCCTCACCACCCACTGGGGGCCTCCCTATCATCAACCAAAGATTAAGACCATATTATTATTTATATATAATTATTAACCTTTTTTTTTCTTGGTAAATACCCATCTGCATCTTTTCTATGGTATATATGTAATCTTTTCCACCCTAAGTAAAGGGCAAAATTCTAAAGCCTTGGCCCACAGGAGAAGCACATTGTGGTGAGCAGGCAGCCCTGAGAGCAGGGACTAGAAAGCGTTATGCCTGGCCCTCCAGAAAGTTATAAAAAGTCCACTGGAGAGTGTGATCTTGGCTCCCCTGTCTCCTGAAGCTCTGTGCCAATCCAGCCCCCTGGCCTGCAGATGCAGGTCCCTGTCTGTGGTGAGGAAGCCAAATCAGTGATGGAATCATCAGCTCTTTTATTTACAATGAAAAAGTGTAGGCAACCAGTGCTGATGGCACATAGTCAAGAGACACTACGACCTGCTTAATAGCTCAGCTCAGCCCTGCATTCGCTCTAAGCCTCCAAATACACCTCCCTGTTTTTCATTACCTGACCTGCTCCTGTGCTTTCTATTCCCCGCTTTGTTTTGTTTATAGTGCCACACTCACATATTCAGCTAAATTCCTTGCTTTTTATAGCAGAAATGCATTTTCTTATGGTTCAGAGCTTTAGTTAAGAGCTATATCAACCACGGGATTTCACATTTAAAGGGCTTTACAAACTCTACACCGGATTTGGCGCACTGTTTATTCCTGAGAGGATCTTACATCACTAAGCTCCTAGAAGGAGTGTTCCCACTGCTACTTTCAAATTACTGATAGCTGTCCTCTGCCAGTGGGTGGCCAGAAAGGGGAGGGCATGCAGGGAAGGCCCCACTTATTAACCAAGAGCAGACCGAGCCCAGGCACCAGAGCTCATGTTGCTAGTAGCCTACATATTTCTTCATACCATTCACACCTGGGTTACTTGAGGGCCTGGGGCCTTCCTCCAAGCCTCACTCCAATGAAGGTTGGACAGAGGGAGTCTGCGGTGAGAGCTGCATACTGTGCTGTTTTCTGTGGCCCCACTTCTTGGCTCAGAGTTTCAGTTCACCTGAAAGAGCGTGAGGTTCTACTGTGTGGTTAATTCTGTGAAATGATCTTTGAAATCTTTGAGAAGGATAACTTCTGTGACTCTTCCTGAGCATTAGGAAGTCCCAAATCAAACACACTCAAGACCTTGATGAGACAACTGGCAAGTGAATATTGTAGGCTATTAATCTGTTTAGAACTCTTTGGTGAACCCTGAGAATCTGAGGAGCAAGTCTGAGCTCCTTGTTAGCATGGCACATGACCCCGATCTTACCCTACCCTCTTGAGCCTGGCTTACCCACTCCTTTGGACCCATATTTCATTTATATCTAACTACTCACAATCACCCCAATTTAAATAAGTTGTTTCAAGCCCTCTTGCCTTCTCCCACCTCCCTGACCACCAAGTACAATTCTTCTCCTCCTTCAAGAAACTATCTCTTAGCTCCTAAACCTTTCCTGAGACCCCAAACCCAAGCCAAGCAGAGTTGATCACACCATCCTTTGCACCAACTTTTGTTGCCTGTTCTACATCTCAGCACTGCACCACATGTGTTCCTTTTACATGTCCTTCTTACCCACTAGGCTCCCTAAGAATAGGGATGGGCATTATTGATCACTGTATCTCCAGTGCCTAGCACAGTGCCTAACTCACAGCATGTGTTTAAGAAATGCTTATTAAATGAACAAAACCCCAAGTTAGTTGCACCAGGGACTCTTTGAGAACTTGAGATGTGGTTTTAAAAAACAAAATGCATCTAGAAAGCTCTTGGCCAAAATTTCATTTCCATCCTCTATAACAACTCACTTCCTTCTACCCAACCCCAGATATAGTGACTGTCTTCAGCCTGCCTCATCTTCATTTGTAGTCCTAACTGTTCACACTGCTAAGCAAATGCTGGCACACATTAGCCTTGAAATAAAGTGGTTCCCATGCTTTCTGATCACTCTCCGTGATCCGTTTAGCCCCTCCAATTTTCCAGGTAATTTCCTATATATGTTCCCTGTCTGTTTCCTAATCTTTCACAAGAGACTTCTACTTGGTATTTTTTCCTCAATTTCTCCCTCTCCTTAGTTTACTACTCTTTACATTCCCACTTAAGCACACTGATTCCTGTTGAGATTTTATCTTTTCAGATAAGCTAGAATGAATTCCAATTGCCTTCCTTCCAACTGTTCCTTAAATATTCTCTCCATTAGTTTGTTTTTTCTCTCCCAGGACTAAAATTCCTTCCTAAGCGCATGAAATTCTAATCATTATTCCACTGGATGTTTACCTGCAGGCCTCAGAGTGACTGCTCTGTCTGGAGTCTCCCGGCCCGATCACTCTCCATAGGGAGCCTCTTGGTGCCCATTGAAGAGTCATCCTCTCAACAGACCCAGATGATTCCCACTTCTAAAGTCCTCACTTGTCTGTCCACTTTCTTGATTAACCTTCTGTCCCCTTGTCTAACAAAGCTGGCCTCTGGACTTGGGGAGCTGGTGGCAGCAGGTTAATTGTGTGTGGAACTGAGTCAGGAAATTTGATAGTTGGCAAAGCCAGAGTTCAGGAGAAAATAGAAACTCCTCTATTTCACTATATGTTCGTGATCCTTGAGTCTTTGGCCTTCGTAAGTGGCTGCCTCTCACTTTTCACATTCCCACATGACTGTTTATGCTAAGATGGATTAAAGCCATAGTGTAGCTAACAGAACTTGAAAACATATGTCAGTCATAATGTCACTGAGCAGAAAAGAACCTTAAAAGTACCTGAATTCAACTCCTTTACCCCCACCTCAAACCAGTGCAAGAGCCTCTTCCAAAGCTCACCTGGCCTCAGCTCACCTGGCTCAACCAATAGGGAGTTTCCCCGCTTGCAAAGGAGACCATCCCACCGTGGGGCAGCTTTAGCAGCCAGGAAGAACTCCCTCATGCCAACTGGCTTTGTAACCTTGGGAAAGTTGTTGGCTGTCTCTGAAAAGTTATTTAATTTCCTCAAGCCTCTTGTGTCTCATCCATAAAATGCAAATAGTAATACCTACCTTGCAGGAGCTTTGTGAGGAGTATCGTTTTCAACATTACATATGTATTGAGTGTTTACCATGTTCTTAGCACTAAAGCATAGGATTGCTTTTAATACCACAATTTCCCTATGAAATAATATTCTAACAGTGTGTACAAGACACCTAGAATAATTTGAACAGAGTGACTAATATATGTTAGTTCCTTCTCCTATTTCACCATTATCCAGTTGATCCTCTATTTCTCCTCTGAAATCACATAGAACAAGCCTACTTTATCCTAACAAGGCAGTTTTTCTTTCCTTTGAGGATGGTTTTCATATTTTATTGATTTTTATATAGAAAGAGAAAGGGAGAAAGAAAGAGAGAATGAGGGGAAAGAGAAAGATCAATTTTTTGTTTCACTTATTTATGCATTTATTGCTTAATTATTGTATGTGCCCTGACCAGAGATCGAACCTGCAACTTTGGAATATCGGGACAACACTCTAACCAACTGAGCTACCCAGCCAGGCCTCATGTCTCTTTTTAACTTCTCTCGCTCCAGGCTAAACAATTTTAGTTTCTTCTATAGCATATTTTCCAGAGTCTCATTCTTCCAATGTGGTCTCACCGGTGAAGGGGTCAGGGGCCTGGTTCTTCAGTGATCAGAAACCTCCACCCATGACCACACTGTATGCTATGACCTTTACAAAAGAGATGTGAAGAGGTAGCTCCCTCTCTGCCCCGAGGGGAGTTCACCAGTGGCCCTGCCAGGTGACATGTGAGGTGGACAGAGGCAAACACCAGTGAGAAGAGACTGTCTCCTCTACATGTTCCATGTGAAACAGCATCTTTGCTGCCTACTCAGCAACACACCACTTCCTGCATGGTAGAGTGATCCAAGCTTATGCTATGGATCAGTCTCCACTGGCTGCATCCTGCTATTTGAACCCCAACCACTCTAAAATTCATGCTATCAGGAACCAGGGAGGCTATCGGAGCATTTCATCAAAATCATTTCTTACACTATTTGCATCTTTTCTTCCTGATGGAGAATTCTCAAGTTTCTTTTGCAAGTAAAGAAGGCCTTTCTTGTTTGCTATTGACATTCCCAAAAATGTCTGATTCAAAAGAAATTAAATTCTGTCCCCAGCTTTCACATCATTTTGCTTTGTTTGTCATCCTTGTGGTCCACCAGCTTTGCCCCTTTGTCCCCCTAATTGCCAGAGACATTTTTATACTGAGTAAATTGCATCAGGCCCTCTGCAAAATGAATCAATTTGGGAAGAGTATGAGCTGCACTGTTGTCTTAAGTGTGCATTAACATTTAGATACGTTATTTAAAACGGGTCTGGGGTTAGTGCCAGGGAGACAGCCTCATGACTATTCCGACTCATTCTCTGCAGCCAGACTCCGAGGAAGGGAACTGGGGGACCCTGTAACCCATTCCAGCCCCGTTCTATTCTCCATCCCTCTAGGGAGGGCTCCCACTAGGTGAGATCTTAAGAGCTCAGATTTGGGAACTTGATTGACACACTGAGCTTGACAGTCAGGAGTAGGAGACAATAGGAAAGAGAGATTCTCTTTCCCTCTCATTGTATATCAGACACACACATGAAATCTAGGTTTAAGTACAAACCAGACAGCCAGAAGTCTTTGGTAGTAAAATAAAGCACACACAAAGAAACAAAAGACACCAGCCAACATTCTCTAGTGTAAAAGTTAAACAATGTCCTGGAAACCAGGGAAAAAGAAGAGCTATAATCCAGATGGTGATGTGGTGATTCAATGAGCTAATTCTTTTATCATCAAGAGTCAGTTAATATCTCCATTAGCGGCAGAAGGTTTAAAAATTGGAAAGCGTGGCAACACCAGGACAATTGCCTGGTTTATGCTTTTTCAATCACCTGGGCTCATAGCCCAAGTGGTAATGGACTCCATCCATCAAAAAATTATTCTGTATGGCATCCTGGTTTCTGAAGAAATCTGGACATCTTCACAGAGGATTGGCTAAATAATATAATACGTGTGAAAGCCCTTAGCATAGTGCCTCAGTAAAAGGTGGTTGAATCTATTCTGTCTATTTTAATTTTATGTCCAGAGATTTAATGGTGCATTGGATACATAAGAGAAATAAAACATTAATTGTATAATACCGTCATTCGGACCCCGAAATCCCAAGGTACACAACTATGAGGATTGTAAGGATAGCACCTCTGTCCATGGGCATCCCTTCTGTCTTAGCCTCTAAGGCCCTTAGCAAGTAACATCTCCAGTCCCATGGAAACTCAGTAATTGTATAGACATTTCCACCGATTCCTCCCAACAGAGTCTGAACTTGCTGCAGGTATACACTGTGCTGTCACTTTGGTGTCCCCAAAGTCCAAAACAAGTTCTGGGCATGGAATAGGTATTCAATAAATGTTTGTTACCTGAGCAATTAGAACTTAAAACATATTGTCATGCTGCTATCTAAGTTGAAGTGGATGATGAGTCAGGGTATCTTACACCTTTGTGCTGGATAGGAAGGAGTAAAGCAGCAGGATCCTTGACTAGAGATGGAAAACAATGCCTAAGGACCACTGCTAACCGGCCTGCTGCCTGAAAATGGCAATAATTATGACCTGGCTAGCACTTAACTGCCATTACCTATGTTTATCCATTTAATCATCACAAGAGTCCTATGAGGTAACATATCATTTGTATCCCCATTTTATGGGTGGAAACACTGAACTTGCTGACAGTCCTACAGTTTGTAATGATCAGAGCTTGGATTTGAACCCACAGGATCTGGTTCCAGAGCCCATGACCACACTGTATGATATGACCTTTACAAAAGAGATGTGAAGAGGTGGCTCCACCCTCTGCCCCAAGGGGAGTTCACCGGTGGCCCTGTCAGGTGAAATGTCAGGTGGACAGAGGCAAACACCAGTGAGCAGAGACTGTCTCCTCTACACGTTCCACGTGAAACAGCATCTTTGCTGCCTACTCAGCAACACACCACTTCCTGCAGGGTAGAGACGTGGGCCCCTTAATTCAGCTACCATTAGGCCCTGGAAGGAGGCTGCTATACATGGGGCTTGTCTGGGAAAAATGAGAGCAGAACCATCATAAGTTTTCATCACAAGCTGGAGAGAAGCTTCCTACATAGCCCTATGTCCTGTAAGAGGAAAGGGAAGGAAAAGTGGGAAAAGGAGGGGGAGGGGGAGACCTCTCAGCAGTGCACTTAGTCATTTCCTTCTCTTCATAGGTGAAATTAAATAACAAACCACTAAGAGGAGGGAGGAATACGTATTTATTATTAGATAAACTGAGGCCAGATGGAAATAACAAGGTCTGCTTGCATTCTGCTGCTGAGTGGGAACCCAATGCCAGAGCCCCCACTCAGATCACTGGCCCTGCTCTCCACTCAGTCCTGCTCAGTCAGGCTTGCACTGGCCCCTCACAGCCCTTGAAGAAAAGCTCTAGAGGAAAAATATCCGTCTCTAATTGAACTTTCCCCTCTTGCTTTTGCCTTTTGATGCCTGAACTTAATTGCTTTTGAACAGGAAGCTGCTGTGACCAGAGAATTCAGTTACAACTGCATCATTTGTGCTGAGCCGATTTTGCCATATGCTTCTAGAGCTGGTTACAGGTTGATTTTGATGAGAGCAATGCAATTCCCACCAGCCTTGCTATAATTAGTTGTCTGCTGACATGATTGGGGAAAGAAAATTATGTATTGATTCCCAATTCAGAAAGAAAATCAACAAATGTGTTTCCCACAACCACACAATTCCATTCTGACCTCCCTGTCTTGGTGAGATTGTGTCCCTTGGCCTACCCCCTTTCCTCTTTCCATGCAGGGTTGTCCTCCTCTTTGTCTTCATTCATTCATTCAGTCAGTCAGTCAGTCAGTAAATACTTACTAAGTATTCCTCTATTATGTGCAGGGAACTGTGCTGGATGGCAAGAATAGAGCTGGGAGCAACAGAAACACTTGCTGTCCTCATGAAGCTTGCACTCTAGAGGGGAGAATGAGCATACATTACCGGTTACATGTATAAACCTAAAATTACCATGGTGGAGGAGTTCAGGCTTCTGTGAGCTCTTACAAGAGGAGGGCATGAACCAGGTGGGGATCAGAGAAGCCTTCCCATAGTAGTGGCATTGGAACTGGATTCTGAAGAGGGAGTGGTCATGTGACAAAGTGGCAAGACTCCTTCTGGGAATGCGAACAGCATCTGAAGGCCCTGAAGGGAAAGCGGTAAGACATTTTTTTAGGAAAACTGGTGCATCTGGGCCTGAAAGTAAGGAGAGGCCTGCTGGAGAAAGGAATGGGGTGAAAGGCCGACAGAGGAGAGACTGGGCACATTTAGGATCACAACTTTCATCTTCAGATCCAAGGAGCAGCTGATGTAGAGTTTTAAGGGCAGGATCGAGAGTGTGTTGGAGCTGGGGCAGCAGTGGGTATGAAGACCTTTGCAGCAGCTCAGGGGACAGGTAGGTAGTCCTGACTGCAGAGTGAGGTCTAGAGAGAAATGAACAGGCTTATACATATCTAAGTACAAGGTGTAATAGACAGGTTTAGTGATGGATTGGATCTAGGTGGGAGAGAGAGGAAGATATTTTTGCCTTGACCGATTGGGTGAATGGAACCATTCACTAAAACAGGCAAAAATGAAGGAGGCACAGATGTGGAGAAGAAAGTACAAAGTTCATTACAAAGGGGTTGAGTGTTTAGCAGTGGGTATGCAGGTGGACATGGGTCTGGAGCTCCGAGAAAAGATTTGGGGTGGAGAAAAAACAATTTAGATTTGTTAGCATGGTGGCATGCCCTTGGAGCCAATGGAAGTGTATTAAAATGTCTAGGAAATTACCTGGTAATGAATCATAGACCTAAATGTAAAATCTAAACTACAGTGGGTCCTCCAATAACATTATTTCTTTATAACATTGATAGGAGAAAATAATCAATTGCTGGCCGGGGCTACTGTCTGTGTAGAGTTGGCATGTTGGCCCCATGTCTGCATGGGTTTTCTCAGGGTACTCTGGTTTTCCCCACATCCCAAAGATGTTCGCATGAGGTGAATTGGGATATCTAAGACATCCCAGTTCGAGTGAGTATGTGTGAGTGAGTGGCCTGTGATGGAAGGTGTCCTGCCAGGGTGGGTTCCGGCCTTGTTCCTAAGTTGCCGGGAGAGGCTCCTGCCCCCCACCACCCTAAACTAGAATAAGCGTGTTGGAAAAGAATTATCTTCCTTGTTTTTATTAATCTTTCTCAACTGTATGTATAACTCACATTTATTTCAGTGTTTAATATTAGAAATGTTTTGGGGTCTTTATTTAGAAGTTGGTGAGGTTTTTGTGATGATAAAATGCCACAAGGACTTAACTCTTATATATATCAATTAGCCTCTGGTAGCATTGGTTTCGTTATATATCGGTTCGCTTAAAGTTGCAGTTTCTAAGAACCTATTGATGATGTTAAGCAAGGGCTTGCTGCATAAAAATTCTAGAAGAAAACCTAAGAGAAAATCTCTGCAAACTGAGATAAGCAAAGATTTCTTAGATAGCACACAAAAACCACCAACAATAAAACAGAATACTGATCTATTAGAAATAGTCAAAATTTAATTCTTACTCTCAAAGGATTCCATTTAAAAAATGAAAAGCTGAGTCACAGAATAGGGGGAACTATTGGGAAACCAGGAACAAAGACCATTTGGTGTGTGCTTCCTTCCATTCACATACAATTCTAGAAAATGCAAACTAATCTACAGTGATAGAGAGCAGGGCAGAGGTGGCCTGGGGAAGCAGACAGGGCTGACTGCAAAGGGACAGGAAGGGAGATAGTGGAAATGTTCTGTATTTTGAATGTGGTATGGTTTCATGGTATGACAACTATTAAAACTCATCATGTTGTACCCTTTAAATGGATGCCACTTATTGCATATAAATTATGCCTCAATAAAGTTGACTTAAAAAATACCTAGAGGAGAATAGAGTGGAAAGACAAGAGAGGGGAGAGTAAAAGTAGTGAAGCTGCTCATGTATAGACAGATGGAGGAGCTGAGGTGTGAAGGGTGGTCAGAGGTGTTGCCTGCTGGAGGGGCAGAGATCAAGGTCACGCATTCACATTGCATTGTCCCCCAGCCCAATTTGGCATGGCTCAGATGCAGCTGGTCAGGATGGAGCTCGGATTCATGAATTGCCTTCCTCCTGAAGGGTTCCCAGGAGACTTCAACCCACGCTGTTCTCTTCTTCGCTCTACTCCATAAAACTGTCTAGACTACAAAATAACACTCCAGTGTCTCATCTGATCACATAATGCCTGTAGATTGCTACTAGTATACTCAATTCTTTGTTTCCTTAGTCTATCAATATCCAGTGTTATCTTTGTTTACAAATTGTTTTCTGTAGGTGTTTCTGGTTTCCCCCAAGACTGTTCGCTCACTGCTGGTTATTGAATTGTTGCTATAAAAATATTGTACATATTGAGTACTTATAACATCCTATGAAGTAAGTATTATTAATTTCCGTTTACAGGGCAGAAAACAACCAAGGCTCAGGAAAATCAAGCAACTTCCCAAAGCAATAGAACTGGGATTTGAGTTTAGGTCTTTGTGAGTTCTGAGTTTTCATTTACTTCAGAGTTCTAAAGCCTGTTCATGGGCATTGCAGTCATGGCCTCCTTACAATTGGGGCATGGTTTATACTTACTTTGCACGTCTTTGCAGCTGGTATGGTGCTAAGCACATATTGGTTTATTTATTGATTGATTTCCCAAGCTAATATTTTTATATTATAAAGTAGCAACTACCTGCCCCAAGGACTCTTAAGAGGCTTTAAAAATGTCAATTACTAGGTACATTTCATCTTTGCCGGAGCATATTAAGGGATAAATTAAAGGGGTCCCAGGCTTTTTGTCACTAGTGAGAGAAGAGGGAGTTAGGTCAGCCTCCTTCTCTCTGCTCATCCCAGTTGTCTTTTCACCTCCTGGGACTTCTTCCCCTTCACTTCAAGGGAAGCCCACAGAACTGTCAGGGGATTGTGGTCACTTTGGGCCAGGCCAATGTAGGAGCTTCCACTTATACTCATGACCCCATAGGGAATCCTAGAGCAAGGAGTGATAACTGGCACACTCCTTGGCCTTTTTTCTTCTGATAAGCTCCAGACCTGGAATACCAATGGATCATAATTGCTAAACATAAGAACGACCTTTCAATTGCCTTGCAAATACAGCCCCCTCTCCAGTTCTCTCCCTTCCTCCCCTCCTTCCCTCCATTCCTCCCTTCCTCTTTAAATTTCTCTCTCCAACCCTACCTTCTTTTTGGCTCTCTAAGGTCCCAAAAACTGTGCATTATAATTGCTTACCTAGAAGGTTCTTTTAGTTGTAAAAGGTATGGTATTAGAAATACATTGGAACTAGATTTCACTTTCGTGTCCTTGATTTTTTGCATAATTTAGGATAAGTCACTGTTCTTTGATGACTCAGTTGGGGTGAAGGGGATAAGAACTGATTCATGAATGAAAGTTCCCAAGGATTCATGAGGGCCCAGAATGAGATACTTGCCTAGAAGATAGAAAGACTCTTTTCTTTCAGAATTTTGAGTTTATATTCAGTGAAAAGCATGAGAGTAGGAGGGACTGAAGGGGGTTGTACCAGTGAGTACAGAAAGCTTTTGCTGATCTAATTTACTCTTAAAATAGCCTTCTCCATGGTTGAAGGACTCTCTAGTCTCCTTAAGCCTTTCTATCGTGGCTACACTTTTAAAAAATAAGCTTTTAAAAATGTATACAGGAAAACCAGGGGTGTTTTGAAGATGCTTCATAGAGAGATGAAGCCGAAATCAGTAATGCTGATAAAGATCAAAGTCAGAATTATTTAAATGGTGACTACCCAAAATTTACTGTTACATTGCTTATAAACGTTCATAAATCAATGCCCCTTTTTTCTAGAAGCTTTCATTCCAAGAAAGCCTCCTGCACATGACCATTGGTGCTATTGAATGTGTGTGTCCCAGAAACACATAGCTTGAGTATTTCTCTTCTCTGATGGTTCATGGGGTATTTGCACATGCTACTCATGTCCTATTAGGAGATTTTCCCTTTCCATTAAAATGATAACACCTACTGAATCAGAATCACCAAGGGAGGAGCCTGGGAATCTCTAATAATGCACCCCAGATGACTCCCATGACTGTGTAAGCCTGGGAAACCGGAGCTGAACGGTGTGAAGCAGAGATTCTCAAGGTGTGCTGCATATATGGGTTACCTGGGCATCTAATGGAGATGCCGTTTCAGTAGGTCGGGATGGAGCTGAAATCTGCATTTGTAACAAGCTTGCAGGCAATGCTAATGCTGCTCCAACCACTTTGGTTAGCAAAGGAAATGCATCTGAATGTCCACACACAGATCTTAATTGAGGCTAGAGGTAGAACATTTAGAGTCTCATTGCGTCTTCTGCTCTCCTGGCTCATCTGATGAGTCATAGTAGAAATGATTCTCAACTTTCTAGAAAGTCAGCAAGGCCCTACAGGGCAGCAATTTTTAAGTGCACTCACCAAGTTCTAGATCACACCTTCGATTTTGCAGGGCCAGGCATGCTTAGGACTCATGCTAATTACATTCCCAAAAGACATATATGTAAGTCATATAAGCTAATTTTTAAATGTCCAATAAAACATGTAATTCCCTCTTTGGCCATTCAATGTGTTCTCTGCCTACAAGCAGCTCCATATGGGCAACTAAAATACCAGATTATAACCAGCAGGAGGCTTGGCCAGCAGGCCTTCAGGAGTGTCATCCGAGTGATTTTAGTGGCCTCTTGATCCTGTCATAGGGACATACCTTAAGTCATGACTCAGTCAGCTTGGCCTTCCTTTCCTGCTCTTCTTCTGAGAAATTCTTGCTTTTTAGTTTTTGGGTTCATCCCTCAAACATGAAACCCTACTGAGTGCCAGATACTGTGTGGGATATTGAGATCACAGAAATGTTAGAGAAAATTGAGTCCTGCTCCCCTGATTTGCCTCTGGAAGCCATTCTGTCTCTTACTTTTTTAAAAAATGATTTTTAATCTTTAAAAATGTTAATAATGGTAAAATACACATAAAATTTGCCATCTTAACCATTTTAAGTGTACAGTTCAGTTGTGTTAAGTATATGTATATTGTTGTGCCATTGTCACTACTGTCCATCTCTGAACTTTTTTATCATTCCAAACTGAAACTCTTTACCCATCAAACACTAACGTCCCATTCCTCTCCCCCCAGTCTCTGGTAATCACCATTCTACTTTCTGTGTCTGAATTTGGCTTTTTCAGGGACCTCATATAAGTGGAATCACATAATATTTGTGTTTTTGAGACTGGCTTATTTCACTTAGCATAATGTCCTCAAAGTTAATCCATGTTGTAGCATGTGTCAAAATTTCCTTCCTTTTAAAAGCTGAATAATAGTCCATTGTATGTATATACTGCATTTTGTATATCCATTCATCTGTAGATAGACATTTAAGTTGCTTCTACATTTTGGCTATTGGGTATACCAATATCTCTCTGAGACCTACTTTCAATTTTGGGGTTATATACCCTCAAGTGAAATTACTGGATCATATGCTAATTCTATTTTTAATTTTTTGAGGAATCCCCATTCATACTATTTCCATAGTTGTTGCACCATTTTACATTCCCATCAACAATGCATAAGAGTTCCAATATCTCCATATCCTTGCCACTACTTTAAGCGACTTTCTCAGCTATAAAGGGGAGCCATTGCCACAACAACCCACCTGAAATATTCTCTCAGTCTCCTCTGCCCCTGCCAAATCCTGCTCAACATCGAAAGCCAAGTCAAGTTCCATGTTTTCTTAAATGTCTGATGACATCAGCTGCTGATGCACTCACCTTGTATATGCCTGAGACCAGTCCTATTTTATCCTTGATCATGAGTATCCTTCTCTGATCATCCCTGTTGCTCCAAATATATTCTGTGCTCCTTGGTTTAACATAGCAGTAAAAGCTATTGCTATATGTTGTAACTTCTTTGATAGAATAATATAAAGAAAAGAAGTGTGCAGTCTCTGAAAGAAGAGTCAAATGCTCAAAGCTTGACTCCTGATCTGAGAACTCTGTACATGGAGAGAAGAAACTGAGTCCTGCTGTGCCAGATCATTGTCTCTGGTGGAGACTTACCATGATCCTCTGCACCTGCCTACCCCAGCATCCTTCCCACAGCCATAATCCCTGGGAGAGCACTGACCTATGATCTCAGGTACAGAGAGATGTTCCTGAGGGAGCACTGGCTCTGGGAGAGCTAACCACAAATTACAGCAAACCAGAGTTCATTCGTTCAGGGAAGTGCTGTTGGAGCCCATGTGGGTTTCATTGCAATGTCTGTAGCTACTACTTTGGCAAGGGCTGAGTTTTCTTCAATATGCATTTACACGTGGTGGATGTCAATAAACAGCCCCAATGGGACTGCTGCTGGCTGCCGAACCAAACAAATATTACTTTATTTTCCAATTAATCTTCCCCCTTTGAGTTTGAAATCATCTTGACCTCATACTTGTTCTCTTTAGAGAGGCTAGGGTACCCTTTGGCTGCCTTCTGTATTAAAGGAGAAGAACTGCGCTGGGTCGGCCTCTTAAAAGGATGATTTCTCTACTCTGATGTGTGCTATGGCCGTTGGTGTCCCTGGCTTGCCCTGCACCTATTTATCAGTACAAAGCAACTCCCTGAAGCCCCCAACCACCACCAACAGGAGCTGGGAAGCAGAGGGACCAAGTTCCAAGTTATTCCATCCAGAAAGGAATGTCAGTCATATCAGGTGTGCCAGCCTAACACAGAGCTCCTCCCAAACTCATCAGAACCAGCAAGAAGGAGATTTTTCAAACATTTAGTACCACTTCCAGCTGGTTTCTGAAGGCCCAGCCAAGTGGTCATTAGTCTATTTGAACTTCTGTGTCAGGGAACTCAGTGCCCCCAAGACAGTTTCATCATCTCTAGACAGTAAATTCATTCTGAGGCTGTTGATGCCCCAGGAGTCTACTGAGAGGACCAGGCACACACCCAGGGGGAAAAAGCCACCTGCCCAGCTCCTGTGTAACATTAGGTCCCTGGACACCCTTCCCCTTCCTAACAGCCCTGGGAAGCCATGCTGAAGACAATGTACGGTCTGGGTGCCCCAGATGGTTAAAAATATGCCATCAGGGTGGCCCACCTAGTAGGAATTTCATCAATTTTTCCACCCAGAGAGCCAAAGAACCTCCCACTATTTCACAGTTATGCCCCATCGAATACACGAGAGTTTCTGGAGCTACTCTAGGCCAGTTGGCTCCCCTTACCCTGCTTTACTTACTAAGCCCACCCAGATGGAATCACATTTTTCTTCATACTCCTAAGAGCCAGACACCTAAGGTGTCAGCAGGCCATAAACACCTGGGAACTTTGCCATATTTTAGAGCCTCAGCACATCTTCTCTTGACTGTTATAGTCATCTGGACTCTCTCCCTGTTCCCACTCTCCACCCAATGTCAAAATAACCTTCTAAAAGGCCAGTCTGACCTTCTTCTACTCAGCATCACTCAGAGCCCCCCATCTCCCGTGGGATGAAGGCCAATCTTGCTGCCAAGCCTCGATGTTCCTAGTTTTTCCATGTTACTCCACCCTGAGCTGCCCCTCCACTGCATCTCAGGAAGAAGCCCATCATCGAAGCATTACCCAAGGTTGTAATCTCTCTCATCTCTTTCTCTCCTACTTGCCCTACATCCAACCATCAACTCTACCTCCAAAATATATACTTATCCACTTCCATCCCGTGTCCTAGCATCCTGGTCTAAGTTACCATCATTTCTCACCCAGATAATAGCAGTAGCCTTCTAACAGGCTTCCTGTTTCCACTTTATTCCCTTCTAATTCATTCTACATACATGGGTAGGCAAAAGTAGGTTTATACTTGTGACTATGTGAAACTATTTGTTTATGTTTCTTGTATTATTATTTAGTTATTATTGTATTAGTTATTATTATTAACCTATTTTTACCCACCCTAAAGTACCCAGAGGAAGCTAAAAGTATAGATCTAATTATGTCATGATAAAACCTTTGAATGGCTTTCCATTTTTCTTATAATAAAATCTTGGCCAAAAGTTCTGTATGACCTGCCATGTTTGACCCTCTCTCATAACATTGTCCCCAAAGTCATTGTCCATCTGTTTCTCCCAACCACAGGCCATTGCTACTGACTGTTGCCCGAGCATGGCACTCCCTTTCCTTTGCTACACTGTCATCTTCAGCTCATCCTTATCTCAGCTAAAACATCACGCCAACAGGAATGCTTGCTCTGACCTTCTTTTCTCTATCACAGCACATTGTTTACTTCCCTTCAGCACTACTCACAATCCGGTAACTCAATGCATTCGGTTCCTTGTTTCTTATCTAACTTGCTCACTAGAAAGAAAGCTCCATGAGGCCAAGGACTTTCTCTCTCTCTCTGGTTATAGCCACCCCATAAATAGCATCAAATGCAGTTCATAGGACTTGGTAGGTCCATAAATTTGTCAATTTTATGCCAAGTGAATCCAGCCCCTGCTACTTCTTCAGTCTTTCTTCTCTGCCACTCTCATTCCGACACCCACATTGAGTCATGCCAACAGGAATTCCCTGAAGATGCCTTTACATCTCAATGCCTTTGCACATGCCCCTGGACAGGATTCTTAAGCCACTGTATCCAGCTAGAAAATTCCTCTGATCACCTCTTCCACAAAGCCTTATCAGCCTCACCAAACAAGTCAGTCCTCTAGACCTCCATGTGCCACAGTGTGGTGCCCATGTCTCTGCTCTTTTTTAAAATCTTTATTGTTGATAATATTATAGATGTCGCCTTCCTTCTTTTCCCCCTTGATCCACAAAACCATTTTCCGCCCCACCCAGGCCTTCACCACTCTATTGTCTGTGTTTATGAGCAATGCATATATACATATAAGTTCTTTGTTTACTCTCTTTGGGCTCCCCTCCCCCTGCCTTCTATTCTTGCTCTTGTCAACTTTTTTGTAAGGATTCATTTTCACATCTACATCCTCTGTAAGCTGCGATATCCTGATGGAAGCAATCATGTCTTCATCCCTCCAACCTTCAGTGAAATTAGGTGCAGAACATTAGTTGCTCAACAAACATGGGTTGAAAAAATGAATAAATTAAGTAGAAGAGCAGTCCCTGCATATAAATTCAATAGTCCAGATGACTAATCCCAGTTCCCTGGTGATTTGAGTGACTCATAATACCACTTTGTATCCCAGTTTCTTCACCTGTAAATTGGAAATAATGATTCATTATCTGTCTCATAAGATTAGTTTAAGAATAAAATAAAATAATAAATATAGAAATAGTTGGGAAATGTTAAGTTCCTTGACTTCAAAAATATTTATTGAGCCCTCATGCAATGCTAAGGTGCTCAAATGGCAAATATGAAGACATGATCTAATTCTTCAAGATGCCAATATTATTAGTTTCCCACCCACCTTACAGACATGTTTACCTCTTATTGTCTTGGTTCTTGGTCTACAGCATCTCTGCATCTCTGCGCTAATCCTTCGCTTTTGAATTCACTGCATACCTGTACAAGCTAGTTTTATTGGAGGCCTCTGCATGCTTTCCAGCTGTAATCACGGCTGAGTGATTTCCTTACCGATCCTGGTTCCATTTCAGGAAAACTGTCAGCAGTACACACAGCACCAGGCTCATCCATCTGTGTAAGAGATAATGTAATTCTAAGACAATATTTAACAATGTGGGACGAGGCATAAACTCAATATGTTTTCAGGCAGAATATAAAAAAGTATGTCCCTCATCTCATTAATCACAATAAGAATGAGGGATGGGGCAGATACCCAGGCTGGTGCATTCCCTCCAAGTTAATCTGTCTTAATACTAGGCCCTTGATAAAAAGAATGCCCATGTCGTTGTTCTGCTTGTTCAATGGCAATTTACATTGGGGAGCTCAAGATTTATGGAGTAACAGGAACCTCTCAGTAATAAAAACTTGAGTGATCCATGTGTTTGGAGGCAACTTCTACTGCAAACAGTCTCTAGGGATGAAACTTCAAGAGAAAGATTTCAAAGTATGTATTTATAAAACATCTATTCACAAGTACTTATTGAATACATTCATTCACTCATTCACCAAATGTTTACTGGGCACCAACTCTGAGCAAGAAGTTCTGTTAGGGGTTTGGCTGCCGAAGGACTGAAGGAGCCAGATATGGTCTGTATCCTCAAGGGTCTCCCATTAGGGTAGATGTAGCTCATACCCAACAATGAGGGCACCACATGGACTCTAAGCTCCACAAGGACAGGTGCAATGTCCATTTACTGTCAAGTGTAGACCAATGTCTGGCACAGAGAAACTCGATAAAAATGTGTTAAATGACAAATCTCTATCAAGGTTGAATGGATACACAAAAATGTGGTACATACATGCAATGTAATTTTATTCAGCTTAAAAACTAAGGAAATCTTGACACATGTCATAACTTGGATGAATTTGACACCATTATGCTAA
The DNA here is from genome assembly GCF_027574615.1 of Eptesicus fuscus. NCBI lineage: Eukaryota > Metazoa > Chordata > Mammalia > Chiroptera > Vespertilionidae > Eptesicus > Eptesicus fuscus. The sequence continues at coordinate 13,541,807 of NC_072488.1, read as the reverse complement.
GTGAAATAAGCCACTCACAAAAGGATAAATACTGTATGAGTCCAACTATATGAGATACCTAGAGAGGTCAAATTCATGGAGACAGAAAGTGGGAATGGTTTCCAGGGGCTGAGTGTAAGAGGGAATGGGGAGTTAATATTTTATTGGTATAGTTTCAGTTTAGCAAGATGAAAAATGTTCTGGAGATGGGGGGTGGTGATGATTTTAGATCAAAGTGAATGTACTTAATGACACTGAAGTATACACTAAAGATGCTTAAGATGGTAAACTTTATGTTATGTATATTTTACCACAACAATAACAACAAAAATTTTTAAGGGTTAGTAAGAAGTCCAGAGAGAGCTAAGAAGAAGAGGCAGTGGGGCATTCCACAGAGAAGGGATCATTGAGAGTACACATGATTTTCCCAGAGAGGGAGAGAATGAGGGCACAGAATTGTGCTGAGGACACATTTCAGAGGCGTTAGGGAAAGGAGGTCAAGGGGAGAGTGGTCTGAACTTGCTGGAACAGCAAGCCAATTAGGGACATGGAAAAGAAGGGTCAGAGTTCCAACCAGGGTCTTTTAGAGGATGATACCAGTTGATCAAAACCTTGGGGTTTGACAAGTAGGAGGTAACAGGTGACCCTTGTATATCATGTTCAGAGAATTGTGAACATGGCAATGAGGCTATACAGGGTTAAATACCAAGTGAATGGAAAATGGACATTGAAATATGATAATGAAGGAGAATGATGGTAGAAACTTTAAAGAATCAGTGGAGGAAAGTGAAAGACTTAGCAAGAGACAGAGGGATTGAAAGAAAAGGAGAAATGTTCAGGAAGTATCTAGAATGGCTGGAAAAGATGAGTTGGACAACTCGGTTGTTTTCCCTTAAAACAAGAGGACAGGACAAGAAGATGGAGGAAGTGTCAGGAAAAAAGTTAGATGGACAAAAAGGAGCTGAAGGGCTCCTGGCGGGCAGCCCAGTCACCTCAGGGGGGCAGGAAGCAAGACCAAGTGCTGATAGTGAGAAGATGAGAATACACTGAAAAAAGTTACCAAGTTTGGAGCTGGTATTATAGGAACTATGGATGGACACGAATTGGAGAAGAAAGCATTGGATCTAGCTGAGATCAGAGTCCCTGTATGAACAGGGAGACCAGTGGGTTCAGAAACATAACAGTGCTGAGCTCCTGGTGACCTGAAGGAAGATTTGTCCAGTTGGAGATGGGTGAGACAGGGCCAGCAGCAGGCCAGGGGGACATGCCTCCTCAGGGTAGAACATGGGTAAAACCAATGTCCATGAAGTCCAGGCTGAAGGTAAGGGAACCAGGATCCAAGGAACTAGAGGGATATGAAGTCAGAGATAGAGTTCATGATAAGTGTGTGGAAATGGTTCTGGAAGAAAGAGAGGGTAGGCCAGGATGAAGGAAAACAAAACATATCCAGACAGGAATCTTGGAGCCTGAAATCATGGTTGACAAGCAGCAAGGTCTAGAAGAGTGATACTGACTAGTGGACACCATCCAAACTTAAGTCCCAGAGCTGTGAGGTCAAGTATTTGTGGAATGGTGAAATGTCCCTTGTGATGGTGACAGAGTAATGAGGTGGGGACAAGTGTTAGATGAGTAAGAAAATCAACCACTAGAGAGAGAAGGGAGTGTGAAGAGGAAGGTTTACTTGGTCAGCAAGGACAAAAAGATGAAGAGCTTGCCGATAGATGGGCAGCTCTGAGGATACCAGAAGATCCAGTCAGTCAGCCAGGAAGGAAGGAAAGGGCTGGGAGCATGAATTGAAAAGGGAGTTCACTGTGGGAAAAGCAGAGCCCACCCATGAAGGAAGGAAGGTTGGAGGGAGAAAGCTGGAATTTGGAATTATTGCTTGAGCAATAATTATGAATAAGCCAGATGAAGAGATAGACTAGAAAGGTGGGTGAGGATTCCAGATGGGTGGAGTTATTTCCCTGGAAATGTGTGGTTAGGAAAGCATCAGAATTCCAGGTGTCTGTTTAACTCGTCAACCTTCAATCTGAATGTGGAGAGAACCCCTGGGAAGGAGGTCCAGAGGATGTTGGAATCTGAAGGGCCACAAAACTGGGGTGACAAGCATATACCTTGAGAATAGAAGACTCCTGCTTTGAATGTGCAGGCCTGTCAGTGTTCAAGGCTCTCATCCCAACGACCACGGGCTGACTTTATGAACTTTATAACAAGCCTTTTTATGAGGGTGAAGCAAGTTATTTTGAGTTTTAGACTCCTTTTCAGCAAAATGGGTGTTTGGAATAGGTAGGTGATCCTCTAGCTTCAAAATGTAGTGACCTGTGAATCTGTGTCCTTGACCTCTTCATGCCACCGTTTCTCCTGAGTTTATTTATAATGATGATCCAACTCCACATTCTCTCTACTGGCAGGAGGGATAGACACTCATAAGGAGAAGTGGAGGCCCTCAGCTGAATAAGAAAGTCATTACACACTTATCTCACAAGGTGGCTGCCAGCACATGCAGCTCCTTCTTGCAAATTAGACAGATGAGCCAAAGGCCAGACGGGCAAGTGGTGCCAGGCTGGATCGGGGCCCCCATCCCCTCAGCAGGGTGTTCCATTGACGTTTCCAATCTGCACACCTGCGACCCTGGTTTCACTCCTTGTGACATCAGATGTGTCATTTACACTGAGACAGCACTCCCATTTCATAGATGAAGATATCAGGACACAGAAAGCTTCTGTGATTTCCCCTGCATTTCGTGACACTCCACATACATACCCCAACCCCACATGCTTTAGATTTCTGAAAAGGGTTTTATTTCAAAATATTCTGTTTAGGGTTTTGTATATTTTACATCAATGTGTATTTCCTTGCCTGAAAAGCTTAACACTGATTGGAGGGTATTTCCTCCTTACCCCCAACCTGGTAACCATGCCTCCCTTCCCACTTTCAAACCATATTTGGACATTAATCACAACACCCACAGTCAAAATGCCATGTCCTCGGGAAGGAATATGGCTGCAATATTAGGAGAGCGTAGAGTAAATGGTGAGACCCATAATTCTTTATCATCTTCTCAGCTCCTAGATGCACTTACTGAAATGCATTTGGCCAAATGAGAAGGGGGTGGGGGAAGAAAAATGAATCCTATGGAAGTTAATAGTAATGGCATAAGAAATTGCATTTTGACTTAACACTATTATTACTTATTATAAGTGATAGTATTATAAAGATATCAGGAGCTCTTAATTAGGTTTGTGGGGTATTTTTGGACTTAAGAGAGGAAAAAAATGTAAATTTACTTTCTGGACCAGGAGAGCAATAATCATTTTATGGCTATATTCATTTTCTTAGCCTCATATGAAAAAGGTGACCAGGGACTAGTTATAATAGATGATCATGCTTTATTTGTCAAGGCTCCTACATGACCAAAACAATATGGTTTGTGGAGTTCCCATGCGAGCCGAGTACTGAACCTAAAGAGCAGAAAAAGATACTGCCTTCAAGGGATTTGCCTTCTTGATGGGAATACAGGCCTAGACACATAAAAGTTATAATTAGTTTTACAGAGACTTACAAATCACCACCATGTTCTGGTTAGTAGGGCGCAGCGGAGCATGGATCTGTGCAGAGCTCACAGGAGAGGGAAGGGGCCTAGTGAGTGGAGGTCAGTGACAACATGCACAGAGCTGGGGCCCAGGCCTCCTGGGTCATAAGCACAGTGTCTGACACAGACTGAGGCTTCATTTGTATTTGATCAATTTTTGAGTCGGAGCATGGGCCAGTGGAGAGGTAGGAGCCCAGTGGCAATAGAGCGAATAGTAACCCAAGATGTGAAGAACATTCCCAGTGCTCTGGTGGAAGTTTTGTGTTCCCATAGAACAACAGTCATCTCATGTTCCAGATGCTATAGATTCATCATCTTGGAAACCTTACAACAACCCTCTCGGGAAGTGACAGCAAATGGGTATCAGCAGACATGCCCGCCCACTTTGTTGATAATAGTTGCCTAGGACATGGTGTGGGCTGCATGGAGACTTGGTGAGAAAAACAGAATGTATGGTGGGTTACTGGGGTCAGCTGGGGGCAGAGAGTGTTGTGGTACCAAATATTTGCCATCTCTATTCTTAAGGAATGCCCATTGAATAGTTTACAAAGCCAGGGTTAAATTAAAGAACTTTAATAAACTCATACTATAGTTGCTTTTTGTGAAACTAGAAGAAGGTCATATTAGGACATTCCTCAAGAATGCCTTCCTCAAGACATTCTATTTTCATCTGTTATCACACGGTCATAATAAACCAATTTTAACAGAGCAAGCCATTCTACTACCGCCTTCTGTTAAATTGTTATTTAAAAAAAATCAAGATCTACAGCATCTATGATGTGATGCCTTAGATATGGCCTCCTTGTGCAGGGGCAGCCTGCACAGCTATACACAGTGACCGTGAACCAGAATGCAAATCAAGAAGGTCTGAATTAGTCCCACTGCCCACACTGCCATAATGAAAAAGAGAGGGAGTTTTAGAGGAAAGGCAGTAGGTTTTAGAGGGCCTTCCATTTTGCCTAAGGGTTTGGATCTGATGTAATAGATAATGATCAAAAGGGCTGTTTACATGCATATGTTCTCAAGTCAAATATTTACAGGCAGAATACCAATAATGGTTCACATTTTGTGAAGCACGTTACACTTTTTAAAATACTTCAAATAAGTTATTTCATTTGATCCCTACATGTGGAGCCACATGAGACTCCAAAACAAAGAACTGTCATCTGTCAGGGAATGGGGGAGATTGAAGAGGGGATATCAGAGCAGGAGTTATATAAAGCTTCCCTCTTTTTTAAAAAAATGTAGATTGTGCTCTTTTCCTCAACTAGGTCTGGCTCTTAACTGAAACTTAAATGTGCATTTCATTATTGAATTTATCAGCATCTTGAGTAGATGTGCTACGCCATAGCTCCATTCATTGCAGGTACCAGCATAATTAATTACACTGTGAAACCTGATAGCATTTTCTAGGGACTGAGAAAAAAGACTAAACACAAGAAAACAGGGAAATCTGGGTCAGTTCTAATCATGGGCTTCTTCAGTTTGATCCTGGCTTCTATAGTGAGTGATTTGGGACGAGTCACTTCCTGAGTTTCCTCCTCTGTTGACATGAGGAGGTTGAAATAAATGGTTTGTATCATTCAAGGTTGCAGGAGGAAATAAATGGCAGATTCAAATTGGATAATTTAAGGTGAGTTTAAGAAAGGAGATTCTATACAAAGATGTGAACAGGATAGAGCTGTAGCCCAGAGCCAGTAACCACAGGCCATGCCGGCTCTAGTCCTGAAGGGACAAGAGTGATAGGGTCCTAGGATGTGAGGGAGAGTGCGTTGGAGAGAAAGCTGCCATGAGAGGGGTAGTGACCTGTGCTGAGTGACAGACAGACTGTGGCAATGCTGCAGCTAGGGAAGCTCCCTTGTGCCACTCTCCTCCCTTCCTCTCTCCCTCCCTCTGTGATGCTACCCGATGGCCAAACCCAACCAGAGCCAGAGAGCAAGGGAGCTGGGAATGCACTGCACACAGCTCAGCCTCCCATAGCACAAAGCAGGGAGGAGAAGGACAGAGACAGATCAGGGGATAGGCAGGGATACGCAGCACAATCCATAAGCCTGTCTCAGCAATATGAACTTACTTAACTACCCTGTCCTCTTAAACATGCCAGAAAAAAAAGAAATAGAGAATGTGCTAGCAACTTACGGGAAACTAGAGGCCCTTTTGCTTTCGATCAGCTGGGTGCCTGTCCGCTGGTGCACCAGGCCTTTCAGAAGCCTCTGGCTCGGCTCTGAAAGGCCTGGTGCCTGAGCAGACAGGTACCCAGCTCCCCCGCTTTTGATGGTCCACAGCAGGACGTGAGCTCACTGCCCCAGAGGCCCCTTTGTGCCGCAGCACAGCCATGGCGCAGACGCTGAGCTCGCGCCGCCGCTGGTGACGCAAGCTCAGCATCCCACCGGCCCAATTGGCCACCCCGAGTCCCGCCCCCCCGCGCCTCCTGGCCAATTGTGGGCATAGCGAAGGTATGGTCAATTTGCATATTTGTCTATTATTAGGTAGGATAAGGCAGAGTGCATAGAGTCGGCCTTAGCCAGTGAGCAAAATATATTTACAGAACAAATAAGTCAATGAAAGAAAGAAAATACCTCCAACTGCTCTACCAGCAAAGGAACTATGAGACTCTACACACACACATACAGAGAGAGAGAGAGAGAGAGGCTCTAAGCTTCTCACACAGCATAGAGTTTACTAGGCACTAAGTCAATCCTGAGATTCCAGCCTTGAGACAAAATTATTGAGGCACCTTAAGGGTCCAATGTAATGGCATGTTGAAAATCCAGGCAGCCCAAGCGTCCTAAGGTTTGGAATGACTTGAGGGAGCAGCTGGTCTGACCCAGTGCTTTCTGTTCCAGGTTGGGTTGGGTCAGGCCTGTCTGGTCAGCTCGGACCTGTATGGAACAAAGCCTGTGTTGGAGTCTTGCCCAGCCCCTGCTTCCCACCTGCCCCCTTTAGGATTCAAAGCTTTACTCTAGTGTTCCAACTCTCTTGAGTATGGGAAAAGTTACTAGTTTTTTAGATCTCAGAGCCCCCACACTCTCTGGGCCTTCTCCACACCCTCTGTTTAGCAAGCAAGCTCTCTGCAGTATTAGCATTCTCCTCTCATCACTTATTTCTCCCACAGCTTCTGTTCAGGTTTTTTTAGCTGTATTCCTCCCACCATTGGCAGAGACCCTAAATAGACTAATACCAGATCTGAAGAGTTAAAGGCTTGAAACTCTTCTTGATGCTATTATTATTACAAATGATTTTTAAAACTGCCATTTATTCAGCACCTCGAGTGCTGGGCTCTGATCTGAGCAATATCACTTATCCTATCTTAACGAACCCTCCCCAAATCCATTAGGATGGGGTTCTGCTTTTTATTGCTCATTCAAGGACCCTGGGACAATTCTCCCAGACACTGAGCAGCCTGCTGAAGATTCCGTAACAAGTTAGTGGGAGACCAGCGCATCTCTCTGCACTCCCCCTGTGCCTCCCCTTTACTCTGCCAGGATTAGACCTTCAAAGGTGCATGCCACTTCACTACATGTGAGCCATTTTACCCAGACAGTGGTGGCCTTGCAAAGAGGGACTCTGTGGGCTGCGCAGAACCTCTCAGGGAGCCTTGTTCAGTCTGCTGACAAAGGGCACACCCTCAACCTGGGTGCTGGAAGATGGGCGGTAACTAACATTTATCCAGAGCTTACTCTGAACTCTGTGCTTTAGAGAGGCCATATTGTGTAATCTGCTCACAGCTGGTGAAATAGGAGTTGGTCCCATTGTACAGATGAGGAAACTGAGACTGCCAAAGGAGTAAAGAATGAAGTCAGTTCTGTTTTGAAAGCTAGTGATCTTTTCATTTTATACTGCTCCTGCAGATAATAAAAGAATCAAAGAGCAAACAGGAAAGCTTTAGAGATCATCTTAGTTAACCTTTCTCTGATGCAGGGACCTAGAAAATGTCCTGACTGGAACCCATACTGCCCCTCCAAGACAACTCAATCTGCTATGGGGCAGCTAAGGAAAACACCCACTCTCTGGCATGATAAAAGCCTTTGGCTTTGGCTGGGCTGGAGGACAGAATTTTAGAATGAAGGGAGACTAGGGCCTGGACCAGAGGAGTCCTTTTAGCAACTGGAGGCACCAGTTTCAGGAGTGAGCTACTGGGGTAGAGCCTTTTAAAACTCTGATGGGCAAGCCTTCTGGTCCTCATCCCAGTGTTGGCTGAAACCTTCAGCAGAACAAGGCAGAGGACAGACGCATTAATCCACACTCCTTTGCTGTTGACGCTAAGTAACTGTAAATCCACTTAATACTGTTATCAACTAATCCACATCTATCTTATTACTTGAAAGGATAGCAGGAAAGATTTCATCAAAAGCTGAAATGAGATGCGTGCTCTCTACTGCATTACTCCCCAACCTGCCGTGTGCCAAGACTATCAGAAGAGAAAACAAAATTGGTTTGCAAGCCTGATTCTGAGTTTACCCGTGGTGGTTTTCCATGATTCCTACTTTCTTTTCTAAATGCTCCCAAACCATCTGGTTAGAAATCTGTTTTAAAATTTGGCCAAGGATTGATGCCAATATTGCCACTACGAAGTTGATTTTTTAAATCAGGACACTTGCCTAGATCTCATCTGCAACAGGCACCTGCATAACCAGAGAGCCTTGGCTTACTTCCAGAGTTCAGACCACCTCAAAACCCATCATTAGGAACTTTTATAAACAGAAGTCAGCCCCCCTCTGTACTCTTGACTTTATTCTTATTAGACCAAGTGAAGTCATCAAAACTTTTGCTAAGCACTCACTGTGTGCCATGCACTGAGCCAAACTGGAGAGACCCAGAACTGAATAGGGCCCAGTTCAGGCCAATGCAGAGTCTCATCCTGAGGTCCTGACTTTCATTCCATTCCTAATACCTTTTTTCCCACTCTTTTTAAAAATATATTTTAATTGATTTCAGAGAGTAAGGGAGATAAAAGCATTAATGATGAGGAAGAAACATCGATCAGCTGCCTCCTGCACGCCCCCTACTGGGAGTCATGCCTGAAACCCGGGCATGTGCCCTGATCAGGAATCGAACTAGTGACCTCTTGTTTCATGGGTTGACACTCAACCACTGAACCACACTGGCTGGGTTCCCCACTCTTTTTAAGTAACTCTGGTCTGAACCACCAAGGACTTGAATGTTGTCTCTTCTTTCCTCAAGGGCAGAGACCGCATTTTATTTCTTGATATATCCCCATTGGTCAGCCTCATGTCATCCAATATATTCAAAACACCTGTAACCATGATAACACATGTTGATGATGGGTTGAGCCAAGAAGGCACAGTTTAAAGATAAATGAATTTCTGATTCTGAAGGAGAGGGTTATGGAAACACATTAAATATAGTGTTGCCAATGAATATGATTGACCCTGAAATACTGTAATTTGGAATGATAACCATAGCATATATTTCCAGTCAGGACAAGGATGAAATTTTTCATGATCAGCTTTTAATTAATTCTACTAGATGGATATTTTGTTTATAGCCTATACGTTTGTTCTTAAGGGTTTAATTGCTTGTATAATTTGTAAGTATTAGAATTGCTGTTATGTAAATGAATTTTCAGCATTCGATTCACCTTTAAAGTAATTAAATTAAATGTGGTTAGTTAAGAATATTAGGCATCTATACAATGCCCCTGAGAAAAATTTGGTTGCTCAGATGAGAAGGCAGCCTTCTATGTTTCTTTTCCCTCCTTTTGTATTCCTCCCAGAGCCCAGGCCCTCCTTAGTCCCTCCCCCGATAGTCTCCTTTATCCTTCACTGCTGGCCCTACCTAATTTGTTAGTTAAAGAAGGATACATGGTATGTGGAAGCAACAACCTGTTTCAGAAACAGGCTCCATTGTGTCCGAGAGAAACCAGAGGAGTTCGTGTTCCTTGCTGAGATGCTCCTCTCCTCAATTTGTGGAATTGTTTTCCAATTTTGATGGATAATGTTGCTCATGATGTGTGTATTCAACGTGAACTTTGGAATCAGAGCTCAGCTGTTGGGTCTAGCAGATCAGGAACTGAACTTCCCTTTCCTGTCTCCTGGGATAAATAAGAAACCTCCCATTTAGTAGCAGCACAGGGTGGATGGCAGTAAAAGAGCATGGACTTTTGAGGTAGGCAGGCTTGGCTTTCGATCAGTCCAGTTCAATGTATGCTTTCATTCAGCAAATACTTACTGAGCACATACTGTGTTCCCGGCCCTGTTCTGGGAACTGGGGAGAAACTAGTGGATTACTCAGGAAAACCTGCTTGCACAGCAGCATTATTACCTGCACTGCCGATCTTACTGGCTGTGTAAGACACTGGATATGTTTCTTCAGTTCTCTGAGCATCAATTTCCTCATCCATAAAATGGGAATATTAAGAATAAGATTGTTAAAAGAATTTTGAAAATGATGTTCATTAAATACTTATACCAGAGGTCCTAATTCTGGGGCCATGGATCCTTAGAAGACTGTGGATAGAACTGAAAGGTCTATGAACTTGGCTGGAAATTTTACATCTTTATTTTTACTACTTGTAATGGGCATTTAGCATTTCTTCAGTTGTCAGTGTAGGCAACAAATCTACTGGAGTGGTAGTCTATGAGATTTTGTCACAAATACAAATCTCATTATAGTAGTTGCAGTATCATGAAATACTGTTTACCCTCATCACTACTTCTCATTTACAGATATTAAATCTGACATGAGATGCTGTTATTAAATGTGTTCAGAAGCATACATATTATTATAGCACTAGGGGCCCAGTGCATGAATTTGTGCACCTTGAAAGGAACTGTGGGCCGCAAGACTGTGGTAGGCATAGGAGCTGGTCTCGGCCCATCCTCTGCACCCCTGCACGGCCCCTCCTGCCACAGGCCCTGGTCCCCTGTCTGCTGGCAGCCCCGCTCCCACCAACGCCACTCCCACACGCTGACAGCGCTGGCCCTGCTCACATCCGTTGATAGCACAGAGTGATTGGGGCCGGCGTCAGTAGCAGGTGCGAGCAGGCTGGTGCTGTCAGCAGGTGCGAGCAGCGGCTGCTGCCCCTAATGCCACTCAGGAGCAGGGGGAGGTGGAGAAGCCCTCAGGGGCGGGACTGTGGTGCACAGGAGCAAAGAATTTTCAGTAACCACCAAAGTCTTGTCCCGATGACAGCGACCAGCACCCCACCCTGGTCTGGTGCCCCTTCTCACCCTGGTCTGGTGCCCCTTCTCACCCACTCCACCATCCTGCCATGGCCAACGCCCGCCATGTTCTGCACACGCCCCCTGGTAGTCAGTGCATGTTATAGTGACCAGTTATTCCAATTGTTCCACTGTTCAGTCTATTTGCATAATAGCCTTTTATTATATAGGATAATTTTTCATGTGTTAAGAACTATATTTGGGGACAGTTGGTTTCCCATGCAGCCCTGTGTATTTAATTTTATGCATTGAAACATGACTCTAAGGACGTGTCCACAGGCTTCATCAGACTGCCCAGGGATCCATGACACATAGGAAGAGGGAAACCACCTGACCTACTACAGTGGTTCTCAAACTCGAGTGTAACAAATCTGAAGGGCTTATTACACAGATCACTGTCTCCCACCTCCACATTTATGACACAGTAGGTCTGGGGCAAGGCCTGATCATTTTCATTTCTAACAAGTTCTCGGGTGAGGCTGATGCTACTGATGCAGAGACCATGCTCTGAAACCCTGGCATAGTATATAATGTGTTTGAGTTTTGTTTCTTCCCCACATAGACCTGGCATGTGACCATATTCAGGGCATTGGGATGCTAGCAAATGAGCCAGAGCAACACATGAGCACACCACCTGACTATGGCCAGGCTCTACTGGGCATTAGCCCTTCCACTGCCCATGCCAGGGTCTCCTGACCCTGCTGATGGCAAGCTCAGTCCCTTCCCACCTCTAGCTCCAATTCTGACTTAGGCAGGGGCAGGCAGGTTAAGAAGCAATGGATATCCTGGGATTTAGTATCGAGTCATACCTGTTGCCTGGCCAGCTCTACCCCCTTGTCCCTTGTCCCTTGTCCCTAGGGATGGTACCAGGCTCTGCTTTACTCCAGGATACATGAGGCCTTCACTCATATTTTAGTCTCTGTTAGACAAGTTCCTGCCTCCCCCTCACCCTCCTCCCTCAGGGTTTAGAGTCCCTGCTTGTATATAATGCAACTCCTGAGTCCTGCTGCCTACAGAATTCCCACCTTCCCGTGTTTATGAGCATCACCTGCTTTTGGTCTTCTTATTGATGTGTTTCTCTCTTCTGTGGGCCACACCCTTTCCAGAACACCTGCAGAACCAGCTTCCTATCGCCGTGTCCTTCAGGTACCAGATCTTAGGCACAGGCTAATGAGGACCCTGCACTCTGGCTGAGAAGCTGGGGGCCAGTACTGTCATCTCCGTGGAGGGCAAGCCTTTATGAGTCCCCTCTAGCCCCTGGCCTGGAGTATCTGGCAACTCCAGACCTGCCTGTGGGGGTTGCAGACTGCCCCCTTCCTGCCAGACCGGAGGGTCTGGGGGATCCCAGCAGGGGGAGGGCAGTCCCTTCACCCAGTTACCAAACAGTCCCACCACCCCCTGGACCTTCCTCCTCCCTCCACCTCTGAAGGTTATGACCACCACCACCTCCGCCCCCCGCAGTGCTTCCAGGTTCCCCTCCCCTTTTCCACCTAGTTGTGGCCACTCATGGAAGCAGGACCAGTAAGGGACCGTCAATTTAAAAAAAAGAAAAGAAAAACACAATTTAAGAAAAAGGAAATGTACAGACTAATATGAGATGTAAAAATGTGCATAAATAATGGTCTCTTTTCATCTCCTTTGCATATTCATTTGCATAGTTCTGCTCTAGTTAATAGTTCATCTCTAATTCTTCTTTAAGTGGACATTTAAAAAACATCCCTGAAGATGACCAGCTGTGAGTTTTTCTTTGGCAGATTTTTCTTCTCAAAGCTTGTAGCCCCATTCACTACTCCAGTGACCCCCATGGTCATTGGTGTTGAGCTGGGTAATAAAGTGATATTTTCTTCTTTGCTTCATGAAACCAAAGTCCTGAGCTTGGACAAGGACATCAGCCTTCCCAGATGGAGGAGGACCAGGCTGGGATCAAAAGTGCTGACCTAACTTCACTTTCCTGCTAAGCCTACTGGTATTCCCACTTCCAACACCCTCGTCTCCCTTTGAAGATACACCCTGGTTGTGGGAATCCACTGGGTCTGAACAATTTGACGTTCTCCCCATATACCATTATTACAAGAAAAGAGGTGGAGATCATGAGAAAATTATGAAGAAAAAAAATGTTAGATGTCTTTTTTTCCCTATTCTGTGCTTTTTCAACCAACCTAAGTATAATTTATAAAATATGAGCACGAAAGCTCTCTGGGTTCTTACCAATATTACCTGGCCCAAACCAACCCTGCAGCTCTGATGTGATCATTCATGCCGGGGGAAACTGCTTGACATGCCCCGGCTAGTGCTGCTCTGCTTCAGTGCTTCTGTGATTAATTAGATGTTTAGGAGAGCTGGTGAGTCACCACTCTTTGGAGTCTCAGGTTAAGGGGTTAGAGAGTGACCCCAGAATCCTGATGAATACAACAGCACAATGAAACACAACTTAGGTAACAGAAAGTAGGCGTCTGGTAGAGCATGGTGACAGGTTACTAAGGAGTGAATAACAGGAACTTGTCAATTACCCAAAAAGCAGCCTGCAAAACTAAGAGAATGCACATAGTTGAACCTTTTACATCGCCATACATAAATAGCATCACTTTTGCTGGGAGAACTGTCCTGGGATTACTTAGAACTGCATATGAGATGATCCCTGCTGCTATGAAGTCGAGTCTAAGTAGGGCAGGCAGGATGTGGAAGGCTGTTGGTGTGGTGTGTGTCTATGTGTGCATGTGTGTGTGTGTGTGTGTGTGTGTGTGTGTGTGTGTAACTATTATGGAAGAGTCCAGCAGAAACGAAAAATGACAATCAGAGAAAACAAAGAACAGAGACACCAAAATATCTCCAACTGCACTGGGTCCTTCTTGCTTTTGAATATGGGTTGAGCTCCAGGAACAAGCACAGGATAGCCAGCAGCCTGCGGGGAGGGGACAGGCACACACTGTGATGCTGGATGGGTCTGACCCTGACTATGGCCCTGATTCTAACTCAGTAAAATGACAATTAGATTAGTAAATGGACAGAAAATTAAATGAAATAATGTTATCTAGTAATGTGACTGGTACATAGGAAGCACTGAACAAATGTCTCCCCACCTCCTGAATCATCTGCTGTGAACCCCATTTTTCAGATTAGGAAACTGAACCTCAACGAGGTTAAGTGATCTGCCTGAGATCATAGAGGTGTTAAACTGCAGAGACGGGACTCCCAACCTCAAATCTGGTGCTCTGAACACTGAACCACCTTGTCTCCCATTTCACATTTTCACAGATTAACCGTCTGAAGTAGAGTCCTTTCTTCAGCTGCAGTTGGAGTCACAAATAGCACAGTTTTAATTGGGTGTAGCCACTTTTTCTCAAAGTCCCAACTGGGACTTGGAAAAACAGTCCCACCTTATTATCTAACCTGAATCCTGTTCCTGGAGTTGCAGATTCAGTCACAGCCCCAGACAGCTGTCCGGGGTTGGCAGTGCCCTCCCACACTGCCCTCCCACCTCGTGCTCAGTGCTGCCCTATATGCAGTGGAGAGCGGATGGGAAGCTCCCCCACCCGCTAACTTGTTTAGTTCAGTCCCTTTGGGGCCATGATTCCAAACTGGCAACCTTAGAAATCTAATTTTTGTCTCATTTTTTGATGACTCCAAAGATGGGAAAGTTACAGTATTGCTTTTTAATTAATTTTGCTTCCCTGAAGCTCAAAATACATAGTCCTGCTAATAACTGTCCACTCTAACTCTACCACAAAATGGACATGGGCCTGCTAGTTGGCATTGGTTTTGCTCATTGTTATTCTCTCTGCTTTAGAAACACTTGCATTTTAAAAATTGCTGTCATCTAATTCATAGGCAGTTGATTTAAGTTTCTCTTTTTTTTTCCATTTAAGTGAAAATTAAATTAAGCTCATTATTGTATTAGACAGGCATTGATTGTACTCACTTTGGTTTTAATTAAATGCTACTATTCATTATTTCCTCCTGGGTAGTGCTTTTAATTTTCTTTGGTATATAATTTGGGGGAACAACAATATCAGTAAATTATTTCTCATAAATAATATTCAAAGAGAAAGGCATACAAAACACACTGTGAAAGCTATTTGAAGGTATTTGCTTATTGTTTTTAATTTACTGGTAGGATATATGTCAAGGAATAGTTTCCCATATTGCTCGTTTGTGATAAAACAGGGCATCCCATATCTCTCTTAAGCAGCTCTGACTTTTGCAGTTAATGGCTGACTTCAAGATGTCATTGATCTTGAAAATGTGCTGACTTTATGTGCAGCACATAAGTTATGGTCCGGGGGGTAGATGTTTGAATTTAAGTCTAAGAATATTATCTCAGAGGTTCAGAACAATGTCCACAGAAGCTTACTTAGTTTTTCTATGACATTTGTGAAGTACTCATTTCATACCAAACAGTCTCCTGGGTCCTGGACATGCTTGAGATGATTGAGTAACACAGGCCTTGTCCTTGTGGTGCTTGCATTCTAAAGGGTAGGAGATAACAATATACACTCACTTCACCCTCTAAGAAAACAGGATTCCCCACTAACTGCTGACAGTGGCTATGCTTGCAATTCCCATTCCGGTTCTCTTTCCAGGTACAGATTTTTGCTTGTCTCTTCCTAGTTCCCACCCCTCAGGTTTCCTAGTGTAGCCCAACAAATGTGCAGCCACAGCCAAGTGAAAGAGAATTGGGCAGATACAAAGCATGATTGTGAATCCAATCAGGCTGCCATTTGGCACTCTTCTGCCATCTCCCTCCCCATTTCCCCTCTATGCACAAGTGGAAATACTTTTGGGGAGCTTCTTGCCATGGATTTGAATAAAAAATGTCATAGAGGAATAAAGAACTTTCTTCCCCAAAGACCAGGTCTCTGAGTTTTTCAGTTTTTGCTTTGCTTTCTCTACTATAGCACTCACCTGCTCTCTCATCAGCTGAAGTATAAGGCCCTGTAGTAATTCCACTGTAGCAACAACACTCATCTGTATGCAAAGGACCATGATAGTTGTGCCATGGATCTCCTGCTGAACAAAGCCTCGGTACAGGACCTCATTTTGTGCCATTAGCTTCAGCACAGGTTTTAAACATTAGGTGACCTTTCCCAGGTGTTCCTTTTCATTTTTCTCTTCTAGCCTTGACATCTCTTCTTCTTTACTAAGCCACCCGGATTTTATACTTCCTCCCTCAGATGTAGGCATAGACATCTTTCTCCCTCATTTCTCCTTGACCTTGAAACAGGTAGGATTTATGCCTGTGCTCCAAGTTTACCTTCAGATACAGAATCCTATAACTGTGTACTGTTAAAGAGAACAGAAAATCTTGCAGACCAACCCCTCCCTTTTATAAAACCAAGGCCCTGAGCAGTGGGCTAACATCCTCCCACCAACCCTCTTCATGGCGTGCTGTCCAGCGGTATATTTCATACTGACCATAAGGCTGCTACCACAGGCAGTGTCTTTACAAACAGCGAGAGAGTCTTTGTAGTTCCACACTACTGGGGTTTTCATCTCCAATATTGATCTCAAACCAGGATGTCTCAGGGGAAAGAGGCAATGCCCATCAGGATTTACCCAGGGTTACACCAAAGGTTATACTTTGTCCATGTGAAATCTGTGGTCACAGGCAGGAAGGGCTTGACCAGGTTTTCCAACAGGCGCACTGCGCTGAGCATATTCTTTATTCTCAGGCAGGTAAGATGTGGGGCAATTAATTTCTTTCTTTTTTTGTGGGAAGAACTGAGGCCTTAGAGCCTTTGAAAATCAATCCACAAGTCATTCCATTCCTGGGTTTTAAATAATGCCTGGACTTTCTTTCCTGAATATAAAGTAACTACCGTATCAACAGTCCTTCCTTTTACTTATCACTTTTCTGGGCAGGAAAGCTATGAACCATGTAAAGAGAAAATGACAGCTGGAGAGAGGAATCCCAGAAAACCACATTTAAAGTATACAAAGAAGGAAACTTTAGACTCAGAAACTATTAAAACTGAAAAGAACTCAGAGACAATGAGTCCAAAACTATTTTTAGGCGAAGAAATGGAAGCCAAAAGAAGACACTTTACCAAAGTCAGAGATTCCAAAAGATACAGAAAAACTATAACCTAGGGTCTGGCAGGACAGAGCCATCCGTTAAGGTTGGCCTTTATGTATGCGATGTGTGTGGATAAAATGGGATGTGTAAGTTGATGTGTGTGGATAAAATAGGATGTGTAAATTGATTTTTGGTAAAATCAAATGATTTGTGAAGTCTATTATGTGAGCTTGCAGTTTACAGGAATTCTACAATAAAGACTGAAAAATAATTTTTTCCCTTTTCCGTTGCTCTTTTATTTTACATCTGGGTTTGTCTGCAGGGGAGTTGCTTAAAAGCCAACAATATTGGCAATTCAGTGAATTCTTTCTGTTGAGTTTGTTTTCTTCTAAGGTGGAAATGATGAAATGATAAAATGTTTAAAGCACTGGACTACAGATAGGAATTCAAGTCCAGTCTAGAAACATCACTCACCAGCTGCCTGGTCCCAGAAGTCACTGAGCCTCCATGGCAGCTATTTTCTCACCAGCTATTCTAGAAGGATCTCTAGACCTCCCTTCATTGAATCTGGAGCTTATCTTCAGACATAGGAGCCCAGGCTCCTGTTAGAAGGAAACACCCAAGTGCTATGTGGGGTGACTCAAAGGAGCACACTGAGTCTCCTTTTCCTTCTTTAGTACCTCGCTGTTCCCAATGTGGCCCTTGCACCAGCAACAGCAACATCCCCTGCGATCCCATTAGACATTCAGAATCTCAGGCCTCACCCAGACCTGCGGAGTCAGAACCTTCATTTTAAGACGGCCTCTAAGAGATTCGTCCTCACATTCAGGTGTGAGAAGCATTGGCTTAGGATTCCTCCTCCAGTTTCCCAGATGACAGATAGATGGCTCTTCTTTGAGCTTCCTCACTGCCCACTTTTGCATCCACCTGTGTGTATAGAGTGCCTGTGGGCTCTCCCCTGACCCAGCCAGCCCAGTTCTGCTTGCCTCCCTGTGTCTGGCTGGGCTTTCCTCTTGGCCGGCAAGTAAAGTAAATGGATAGGTTGACAGACATCAGAAATGTTAAGGTGTCCCTGAGGCAACAGGACAATGAAAAGCAGAGACAAGAAACATGAATAGACAACCTAGGACCACTTAGTTTAGAGACGATAAACAGTTCATACAATCAGCAAACTTTAAATACTTCCAGTACAAGAAAAGGGTTATGTCTAAAGAGTTGTTATACAAGATTTTCTAGTTCAAGAGTGGAAAGGACAAAAGACAAATAAATAAAAGAAGAATAAGTATGTGAACAGGCAATTCACAGAAGAAAAGGTAGAATGGTCAATAAATCTATGAAAAGAGGCTTAGCCTCAGGAAATTCAAGTTAAAGCAATGAACTATATCACACCTCTCAATATAATTTTGGTCATTTAAAAATAATATTTTACTTTTAATTGTGGAATATTGCAGACATACAAAAAAATAATACATCAAGTATAACCAACAGCCTTGCACCTACCACTTAGAATTAGTAGATTTAATAGTTTGCCCCATTGACTTTGGTTTTCCCCTTATTAATAAAGTTCAAGCCTCACTCTGTTGCCCCTGTATCTTCTCCTATCACTCCCCTGAGCTCTGGGTGTTGTTCCATGTGGGACTTTATACTTTCCCTGTATATGACTGTGTCCATAGTCAGTGCATAGGCTTGTTTTGATCACACGGTATGTATCTTTTGGAACTTGTGTTTCTTCTGTCCATATTATGTTTGGGATTTTTCTGTGTCAAATTTGTGGAGTTTTATTCATTCTTTTTAAACTGCTATTTAACATTTAACTGAATGAATAAAACACTTAGGGACAGTCAGGTTGAAGAGAATGAGAAAGGCTGTTTAGAAAAAAAAACCCCCACAAATTTTAGTTATGTGTCTAGCGTATTTTAGGTCAAAGATTTTCTTTCTGTACCAGATTCCAAGAATCCCTGGTCTAAACCTATGCCTTCCACCCCTAAGACAAATGTTCTCCTCCACATCTTCTTAACTTCTCCCAAGGTCATTGCCAGGACAGAAGCACCCACAGTTGGTGACAGAAGGTTAGCGGACAGGCAATTCTGAGGGCTTACAGCCAGGCTGCCTCCTCCTCTTCCCATGGTGTGCAATCAAAGTGCTGCGAATGTCAAAGGCTCAGCTCCTGGAATCCAGCAGTACGCGGAGAAAATGCAAACTCTTTATTGCTACAATTTATCCTCAAGGAGATTTACAAAGCCGCGTGCCTGAGATTTATGGTGTGACACCCAGAAATTTCATGCACTGTATTTCTCATTTATGGGCTTCAATTTAGTTAAGAGAAAAGAGGCTTTCTAGAGCAAAAACACCCTAAAGCTTTGGTAAAATGGGTATTTAATTAATTCCAAAATCACCAAGCGAGTAAAGTGTGTGTTTTAGACCTGTGTGTTCAAGCATCCCTGGACCTGCTTATTAGCTCCTCCTAGTCTTGGCGACAAAACTATGCCAGGAGAAAGCTGTGGGGCTTGAGCCCTTAAGTCCTACAATGTTCTCAGGCAGGCCTGGCCGCTAGAAAGCTCAGGGTGCGACCTCTCCTCTAAATAACCTGATGGTGTAACTCGATTCGCACAAGCAAATGACTCATGCCTAGTAGGTTTGTAGGAGCCTTAAAAGGACAGCATAAACCCTCTATTTCAAGGCTCTCTTACAGGTTGGCTTGCAGGGGAACGCTTTTCCTGCCAAGGGCCATTGGGATATTTATAACATCATCGTGGGCCATACAAAATTATTAACTTAAAGATTAGCCTGCTTTTATTTGGCCAAAGATTTAATCAACTCACCCCTAATGCCCGACCAAATTATTTCACGGGCCTGAGAGGGCCTGCGGCTGGACGTCCTCCACCTCTGGTAGGGGCAGGGGGTAGTGGGACAAATGTGCAGCCCCCAGGGAGGCAGGCCCTTCGCACGCTCACTCTGCTTCCACAGGCTCACGGAGATGACAGCACTGCCCTACCTTCCCTGGAAGGGGCTTGTCCGAGAGCTGTGTTGAGGCTCTCGTGCACTCTATACAAAATAAGGATGTTATAGTCACGTGTACAATAAAAGGTGGTTTGCCGACTGACTCTAAAGGAGCCCGGAGTGAGCTGTCTTCCCCCGGAGACATGTACCATATTCATATGAAATTTTAGGCTTTGTATTTATGACCATATTTTTGTTCCCTATGTGTGTTTGTATTCTATTTGTGATTATATTAATATTCATATTTCTATCCCTGAGTCAAAATCAGGGAACCTGGGGAGTTCTGAGAATCTGAAAATGAGGTCTCCTCATTTCTTATGGATGGAGAAACACACCAAGCGGGACAGCACTTTGCACAGCTTATCAATATTGAACTTGTATTCGGGAAAAGAGTCTCTTTTCTTTTTTGTTTAAAATCAATGTTTTATCCACTAGCAGAGATCTCCCCTTGTCTGTATGCTCCTGCGCATTCCTCCAGCTAGAACCTGAGCTCCTGGATTAAATCCCATTTGGATTCAGCTTGTCTTTCTGACCCCCAACCTAGTGCTGGCCGGGTAATCAGTTTGCCCTAAGCCATCCAGCCACACCTGAAGCTCCCCCACCCCCGTTTCTGACTGTCCCTTCCCACACAGAGCCCCTCTTTCCTTCACGTCTCTACACAACCCCTGTGCCTGCCACCCTGTACCTCTAAACCTGGCAGGCGGTTAGGATCTATCAGCCTCACAGCTGCTGGGCCCGAGCAAAAAGAGCTACAGCCTTTGAGGTCTCCCTTTTTGTTTGTGACCTTCATGTCCCGGGAACCACTCTGGGTTATTAGGAATCGTATAGTGCCTCTGAAGAAGCATCCTAGGCCTGAGGGTGGGGACTTCCTGGCTTGCTTAGCTGAGAAGGAAAGAAAATCTACGTCAATTGAATACACATGTGTGCCAGGCACTCTATTGGGCAGTTTCATGGTTTCTATTTTCCTAAATCCTCACAACTAGAGAGGCGGGCCATTTATTCTATGCAACGACATCTGGGAAATGTAACGAGTGTGCTCCAGACCACGGGGCTGCGAAGTCACAGAGCAGCTGTCTCTGGTGCATGCTGCTGCCCCTGGCTAGTGGGATAAGGTGGTACTAAGCGTACTGACGGTGGTTATGCAATTTCCAGGCCCCTTGCACATTCCAGTCTCTGTGACCCACCCTCTCAAACCTTCTGTGCCAGGAATCATCTCCTTGCTCCTGTTCACATACCCAAACCCTACCCAACCTGCACTGCTCAGCTCAGCTCTCCCTCACAGATCACGTCTTCCTGTGGACACCCACAACCTTTCTAGACTGGTGCCCCTCCTGCAAATTGTGTCCACCACGTGGTAAATGGGAACCTTACCTATCTATAACCCAATCCATCCTTTAAGGAGCTTTAAGTATGGGCCTGATGTTATCCATCCATTTGGTTGGAATTCCATTATTAGCATTCATTTATTTGGCTCAAGAGTTTATCATTGCTAATAGGGGAAGTAATACTGCAATAAATCTCACCAGGCATTTACATCCTCCTTTGAGCTCACTTTATGAAAGCAGTTTTGATAAGGAGAGGAGGAATTCCACTGGGGTTGCTCAAGGACAACTAAAAGGAGAATAGCAGTTGGGAGAAGGAGATAGAGTGGGAAAGGTGTGAGAAAGGTCAAGGTGGCCCCTCCTTCTTACCAAGTTTGTTTATGGGCTGGGTAGATAGTTGTTGGCCGATTGGTCAAGGATTCCAGAGTGGGAGAAGTAAAAGAGCTCTTAGGGATCATCTAGGCCTTTTCCTAGAAATTACAGAATAAGAGACTAAGGTCCAAAAGAGGCAGCTGTCATCTTTTTAAATCACGTATCTGACTGTGCTGCTCCCATACTACAAACTCTTTAGCACTACTGGTCACAGTAGCCAGGCTTTGATGGAGACAAGCCTCAGTCCCCTGCATGACAAGCATCCATCAGCATATGCAGATTTCCACTGTCCTTCCATTTAATACACACTTTTTAGTAACTACTTTGTTCCAGCTCCTTTAAAAACCAACTGAAATGTAATTTCCTTGGTAATTTGTTCATTACTCCTAGTTTAATGAGCCCTCCCCATGCAGAATCCCTGTGTTATTCTTTCATGATATTTGTCACCCTTTATAATGAAACTAGAGGCCCAGTGCATGAAAATTCATGCACTGGGGAAGCAGGGTCCCTCAGCCTGCCTGCACCCTCTCTCAGTCTGGGAGCCCTCGGGGATGTCTGACTGATGGCTTAGGCCATCCTTAGCACTGCCGCGGGGATGGGAGAGGCTCTCTCCACTGCCAGCATTTGCCAGCCATCAGCCTGTCTTGAGGCTGAGCAGTGCTCCCCCTGTGGGAGCACATGACCACCAGGGGGCAGCTCCGGCCCCACCCCCCATCGACCCTCTGCCATCCCCCAATCTCCATCCCCTCCCTCTACCCACTGGCACCTGCCTTGGCTGGCCTGGCACCGCCCGCTCGCCCAGTTGTTCCCTGTTCGGTTGATTTGCATATTAGGCTTTTATTATATAGTATGTTTATTGATGTATGTATCTGTTTAAAGTCTTTCCCTCCCACCCTGAAGACTATAAACTCCATGAGGCAGGGAAGTTTGTTCCCCATAGTGAAATGTGTCAATTGGCAGACACATGGTAGGCATTCAATAAATACTTATTCACTAAATAAATAAATGAATGTGCTAAGGCTGCATATCTAGCAAACAGTAAGGCAGGTATGGACTCTGCCCTCACAGAATGCACAGTTCATCAGGCAGGAAGAGACAGAACAGGTCTTTATCAATGGGGCAGGAGTGGGTGCTGGAACACACCTCTGGGGAGGTCCCATCCTGCTCTGCTCTTCCCCTTTCCCATTCCCTCTTGAAGCAGATCAGTATGTGGATGAGTGGGAGTGAGGTGCTTAGTGACTGATTTGAACATACTCTAATGTAAATTAACTATGAAAAGGCAAGTCAATCAATACCTGAAGAGTCATTAGTAACGACTTATTAGAAACCCATCTCACAATTGAAGTCTGCAGTGTGACAACAGAGGGAGAAGGGCTCATGATGGCATCTGCAGGGCCCAGGGGTTCCTTTGCAATCTGCCTGGCAATTTTAGCCCTCCTCCCATCTCCTCCCCTTGGCGCCCTCACACACAAGGAGTGCCAGCCCACACAACCATGCTTCCCCGCCCCTTCTGCACTCCCTCCCAGGGAAGCACTGCCTGACTTCCTCCTGGAAAGACCTCCCTATTTCCTGGGCCACTCATTCCCTCTCTCTCCTGGGCCCCCACTCACATTGTCTGCCTCTCCATGGCATTGGCCACAGGGTCCATGAGCTATGTCCATAACTATGTCCATGGTTGTCTCTGGATAGCAGGATCATGTGTGGGTTTTATTTCCTTCTTGATACTACTTTCAGATACTTTCTATTTTTCTCACAATTATCTTTCCTGCAACTACCTTTATAAATGGGGGGGAAAAAACTGCTGACGTTTAAAAACAATCATGGTTATTTTGTGTCTGTCACTCCTACTATACTGTGGGACCATCAAGGGCAGAAACCAGGTCTTTTTTGTTTTCTCTTCAAGGCTTAGAACTTTGTGCTCCTTGTGTGTCAGGTGAATGGATGGATGGATGAATAAATGAATGAGTGAGTGAGAAAAAAAGGGCAGCAATTGAATTGACAACTAAAGATATGGGTCTGAACCTCAATTCATCACCTGGAAAGCAAGCAACAAAGTCTATTGGCCTCCACATCATAACTTTATAAATTGTGCCTAGGGAGCCTTGTGACCATTCTGGCCCATAGCACACGCTGGTGGGCATGCAGCTCCCTGACTGGAGCCTGCCCCCTGTCCCCGTCCTGTCTGTCTAAGGCATCTCTACATGGCACCACAGAGACTTTTGTGTCATTGCAGTTGTGGGACTTGATGTCACCGGTCACACTTGCTGCCTGTCTGGAATTTTATAGTCACGCTTTCTCTGCTTATTGTGATGTCAGTCTGCACAGTTTCTCTGCAGGCGCTCGGAGCCTTTCAAGCATGAAGCTCCTAGAGATGAATGAGCCTTTATCGGGGCACAGTACTCTTTACTCAGTGGGAGCCAGCTGTGCTCCAGGCTGTCTTAAATTTCTAGCCACATTTTCCAAACCTTTGACTGAGAGGCCAGGGCTAAATGGAGGCTGGCCCCGGGGGTTCACCCTTATCTTCATAGTGCCAGCAGGGATTCAGCCACTCAATAGGATGGAAAAGGGAGAATGGCAAAGAAGACAGCCACCTCCCTCTGGTGCTGGCTGGGAGGGCCTGGGGGTCTCATGCTGCTAACCTGCAGCAGCCAAATATGTCCACTGGTGTGGGGACCCGAAGAATGGGGAGGCTCTGGGATAAGATTCTGCCACCTGTGTGACCCTCACGGGGACTTCGCCTCTGAGCCTATTTCCTCATCAATCAATCGGGAATAATGTTACCTGAGATAACTCTTCCAGAGCCTGCAGGACCCTGTGACTCTCCGATTGAATAGAATGCAGTGGAATTGGCACCATGTGACTTTTGAGGCTGTCAGAAGTACGTAGTAGACATTTCGTACAGGGAAATCTTTCAGTGCTGCCTCTGGGCTTGCTGAGACCAGGTTGTCCCAGGGATGTGGCTCTGGTTCAGCAAAGGAGGGGATTTTTCCGGGACCAGCTGCTGGGCCTCGGGTCTCGCCTGCTGCTTTCCTCACTATTTCTCTCCCCCACCCCTTTTTAAATTTATTTTTGTTGACATACAATATTATCAGTTTTAAATTTATTTTACTTGGCATACAATATTGTATTGCTTTTAGGTATACAGCGTAACAACTAGACATTTATAAACCGTACGAAGTGATCACCCCAATAAGTCTAGTACCAATCTGGCACCACAATAGTTATTGCAGTATTATTGACTATATTTCCTGTGCTGTTTTCCATCCCATGACTGTTTTTACGAGTGATTCTTCTCCACTCCCTCCCCTCTTGGTTGAGGTGGGGCACTGCTGCTGCAGGGAGTGAGCTGACTGTAGCAAAGCTAGAGTTGATGGTGAGTGGGCAGGTAGGAGGGGACCAGATTAGACAGAGGAGCCACGGAGACACTTCTGCAGAAACGTCAAGGGTTCCATAAGGTCTCCCTTCAAAGTGACACCGACGCCTGAGCCCTGACAAGTGGCAAGGGTGTCAAAGCGCTTTGAAGATAATTAGTTCAGGCTTTTGTGCTCTTCTGTCTTTGCTTTTCAACTTGATCTGACAAATCACCCCTCCCCATACCCATTTTTCTCTACCAGCCCCACTTTTGTTCCTCTAGAAAAACCACCCGGACTAAACTTCCCCAAATCCAGTGGAGTACGAAATGAGTTCAGGAGTAATTTTCTATGCTGCAGTGCTGTCTGTGAAAGAGCATATTCCTGAATTCATAATTTCCCCCCAGGTGCCAAATAGTCAGAGAGTGTTGCTGTAGAGTTAGTTCCACCGCAGTAAGTGGAACTCTATATGTGATTCTTGCATGGAGCCCACTCCTTGGGCATTTGGGCAAATACACACGTCTGCCTAGGGACAGAAAGTCATCGCAGTTGACCCCCCAACCATCACTCATGGGTTGTTGTTTTTCTTTTTAAAAAATTTTAAACTCATATATATATGAGTACCAGTAGATGAATTTTTACAAAATTAATTCATATAACTACCATGCAGAAGAAAATCTATAATGTTACTAGCATCTGAGAAGCCTCCTTGTGCCCACTCTAGTCATTACAAGTCCCTTAAAGATCCCTTAATAATAACATTAAGATCCCTTAATAATAATATTATTATTTGGGATCCCTTAAAGATCCCTTAATAATAACATTATTAATTCAATTTTCACTGTTGTATAATATTCCATTGTATAAACATACCACCGTTATTCAGGAAATTTGGTTGTTTTTATACATGTCTTCTGCTGCACATATGTATGTATTTATTTTGTATATTTACTTAGGAGGGTCAAAAATCTGTGTGCATCAGCTTTAATTGATATTGCTAAACAGTTTGCCAAAGTGGTTATACCAATTTATACTCCCTCTAGCAATATATGAGACTTCCAGCTGCCCCATATTCTCAACAACTTGGTAGGGTCGGTGGTCAATTTAGGGGAGTAGTTTGTGTGTGTGTGTGCTTGTTTGTCTTTAGCCATTTGGGTAGATGTGAAGCAGTATTTCATTGTGGCTTTAATTTGCACTTCTCTGGTGAATAACCGTGTTGACCCTTTTTTAATATGCTTATTGGACCTGTACAAGTCTTTTGCTCTTTTGTTGTTGTTGTTATTGTATTATGTATATTTTTCTTATTAACTTTGGAAGTTCTTTATATATTCTGAATAAAAAGTCATTTATTAGATTATGCATTGTGAATATTGGAAATATTTCCCCTAGTCTGTGGCTTGCCTTTCCATTTACTTAGTAGTATCTCTAATGCAAAGTTTTTTAATTTTGGGAAGTCCCACTTGCCATTTTTCATGATTAGTACATTTTGTGTTCTGGTTAAGAAACCTTTACCTATGTCAGCATCATAACACATTCTCCCACGTCATCTTTGAAGAAGCTGTATTGTTTTGCTTTTCATATAAATATGCCCTTTATGCAACACTATTTGTTGAAAAGATGGTATTTTTCCATCACATTACAATGGCAGTTTTGTTATTAATCAGGTGACTATAAGTGTGGGTTTGTTTCTGGACTCTATTCAGTTGGTTTCTGTGTTTCTGTCTTTGCATTAATGTCTGTTTCGGTTAATGTAGCTTTATAATCTAGCTTGATATCTGGTACTCTACATGCTCCCATTTTGTTCTTCTTTAAGATTGTCATTGCCATGCTTAGCCCTTTACATCTCCATGTACATTTGAGAATCACCTCACATTGTTAAAAGCCTGCTGAGATTTTTATTGGAATTGCATCGAACCTATAGATTAATTTGAGGAGAACTGACATTCTTAACAATATTGAGCCTTCCAACCCATTAGCATAATAGAGGCTTCCATTTATTTAGGTCTTCCTTAATTTATCTCAGTAATATTTTGTAGTTTTCTTTGTGTTCTTGCCAATTTTCTTTAGATTTATTCCTTTGTGATTTTAAAGTGCTTTTGAAAAAGTCTCTTTAAAAATTTCTTTTGTGACTAGAATTTAAAAATACAATTTTTGTTGTATATTGATTCTGTATCCAAAGACCATGCTAAATTTACTTCTTGATTCTAAAAGTTTATCGATTATTTTGCATTTTCTACCCTATTATCTGCTGAAGTTGATAGTTTTTTTTCTAAGGAGTATGCTATTTATTTATTTATCTGCCTATTGTATTGTCTAAGAAGACCAGTAAAATGTACTTTAGAAGTTATGTTAATGAGTATCATTCTTTCATTCCTTGACTCAGAGGAACGCTTTCAATGTCTCATCATTGGGTATGATAGTTGTGGATGTCACTTATCAGAGTGAGGAAGTTTCCTTCTCTTTCAGTTCCTATGATTGCATCCCAAAACTTAGTGGCAGAAAATAAGCATTTACTATTCACAGATTCTGAGGGTGAGGAATTTAGACAAGGAACAGTAGGGAAGGCTTTTCTCTGCTTCACAATGTCTGTCTGGGGCCTCGGCTGGAAGCCCTGGAGTTAAGGGATTGGAATCATTTGAAACTTGTTCACTCACCTGGGGGTTGATACTAGCTGTTGGCTGGGGGCCTCTCTACCTTCACTTCTCTATGTAGTCAATCCATATAGACTTAGTTGGGTTTTCTCATAGCATGGTGAGAGAGCTGGGTGGAAGCTGCATTGCCTTTTATAACCCAGCCTCAAAAGTCACATAGTGCCGTTTCTACTGCATTCTATTCAACAGGAGAGTCACAGAGTCCTGCAGGCTCTGGAAGAGCCTATGGGAACCGGAATATTGCTACGGCCATTTTTGGAACATACAGTCTGCCACAACTTCTGTTCCTAGTGTGCTGACAGTTTTAATCCTGAACAGTGATAAATGGTATCAAATACTTTTTGCATATTCATCAAGTCATTCGTATAATATTTATTTTTTATTAATGTAGTGAATTACACTGATTGAATTTTGAGAATTAAACCAATCTTATACCCTGAAATAAACCCAACTTGCTGTGTTGGATTCTCCATTTTATATATAACTCATAAGATTTGCTCAGATTTTTCTTTATAACTTTTGCATCTATGTTCATGTAATTTTTCTTTCTTGTAAGCCTTCTCAGCTTTTGTTATCAAAGCTATGCTAACCTTACAAAACAAGATGAAAAGTATTCCTTATTTTTTTGCTAAAAGTTTGTGTGAAATTGATCTTACTCCATCTTTAAATATTTGGAAGAATTCACAGGTAAAGCCATCTTGGCTTTGTTTAATCTTTGTGAAAAAGTATACTATTAACTTGTTAGTTATGTATTCTTTTACTACACTATGTGTTGTTACCTAGGGATTATTAGAATCGATCTTAAATTAGTATACTTATCATTCCTAAGTAAGGCAAGGACCTTCAATTACCCAAATTCTATACACTGGATAATTTGAAATTGCTTTGATGTTTGAGACTTGTTTTATAGCTCAGTATGGGCTGTGCTGCATAACATTTTAATATATTCTGCTGTTTGGGTGGAGAGTCCTATAAAGGTCAATTAGGTCACGTTGGATGATACTGTTAGGCACCTCAAGGATGATGGGGTTATCTTTATCTTTTGTCTGTTTGTTGTCATATATTTTATTGCTACACATATTTTGAATCTCTCAAGGCATATTTCTGTGTTAAACAGCGAAATTCATTTAAATATTTCCCCATAGGCTCCCTTTTCAAAGCTCTCGAGTACTTTGTATTACTATGCTTCTGTCTGAGACCATTTCCTTTCCCCTCAAGAGCTCCTCAATATTTCTCCTAGTGAAGGTCTGCAAGAAAAACACTTCTCAGCTGTTTTGTCGGAAAATTTCTTTATTTTACCATCATTTTTGAAGACTGTTTCACTGGGTGAGTAACTCTTAGCTGAGTCATTTTCTTTCTGCATTTAACATGTTCCCTCTGTCCTCTCGGGCCTGCATTGCCTCTGTGGAAAGTCACTTTTCAGCTTCACTGATGCTTCTTCGGGAGTAATGTGCTTTCCTCCCTGGCTGTGTTAAAGACTTTCTTTTTGTCTTCGATTTTCAACAGCTTTATTATGATGTGACTAACTCCATTTTTCTTTATACTTATTCTGTTTTGGGTTTATGAATAAACTTGATGTTTTTGTTCATTTAAAAAAATTTCCCAGTATTTCTTCAGATAGTATTGCCTCTGTTATTTCCTCTCCCTTCCCTCTTTTTGGAACTTCCAATTACATCTATTTGAGGCTCTTTCATTGTGTCTCAGATGTCTCTTGGATTCTTCTGTATTTTCCATCTTTTTTTTTTTCTTCTCCCTGTGATTCAATCTGGATATTTTCTGCTGACCTCTCTTCTACTTTACACGTTCTTTCTTCTGTTGTGTCCAATCTACACAACATTGTCTGGGGTCTCAGCTGGAATGTATTGAATTATTTATTTCACTTGTTATAGTTTTCACTTCTAGAACTTCCATTTGATTCTTATGTCAGAGATTCATGTTCTCTGATGAAATCCTTTCTATTTCATCAATTTTTAAACATATTCTGCAGATAATCATTTTAAAGTATATATTTGATAACGTCATCACTAGACTTCAAAGTCTGTTTCTCTGTGTTGTTTTTATCCTGGCTTGGGGTCGTTTGGCTCTGTTTTCTCTCATTACTGGTAATAGTGCATTCAATTTACAGGCTCTGGATGATGATGTGGATCTTCAGAGAAGTTTCATGTTCCTTTGGCAGGCGTGTCACGTGGTCCAAACAAGGAGTAGATGATTCAGGGCTGTGGAATCACAATGAAATATGGGATAGAAGTGGCAGGAATCAGCAATTTATTGAAAACCAGGAGCTGGAGGAAAGGGGATGATTAAGATTGTTAAGAGAGAACTTAAACGCTCTAAGCTGGGAAGCTCAACGACGAGGGGGTTGATGCCATTAGGAGCGCTGCAAGGAGGACCGAAATTGGAGAAGAGTAGGAAGGGATTCGACTGCCATGAAGTTGGAGCATGTGTGTAAGAGGATGTTAGGGCTGTACAGAACCAGGGATTTTAGTTTTTTGGGAAAGAAACGTTAGAATACAAGTAAAAAATTAAAGTGGGAGGGATCTTATCAAAATACTTATGCTAATAAAAGCTGTAATATCCTAAGACCACCTGCTACTTTTTATTTTGATATTCCTGCTAACAACACTGGCTCCACTTTGTCAAATCTAAGGCTCTGGGTATTGAGATGCTAATTTGACACAAGATAATGACTGATGATCACTGATTCGGATAATTCCTTACATTAGTCCAGCATATCCACAGATGTGAATAGAACATTCATCTTTTCATTATCTTGTTGACAAGAATGCCTGCTCCTTCACTCAAGTTGGCAGTAAGAGTAGTTTCCTTAGGAAAGCTTCTTAGCACCATCCTTACCCTCTCAGGCCTTGTTAGTGCTGGCTGCTTCCAGGACACTTCAGTCTGTGCCGTTAAAGTGGAGGCAGTTACTGCATTTTTCAGTTTGAACCAGGAAGTTTTCATCTGGACAAAGAGAAGGAAGAAATGTTTGTTCGTGAATTTACATTGCACTTAGACCTCCCATAAGATAGCATCCTTCTCATCTGTATCTCTGAGTTTCACCACAAATATAGAGTGTCCCAAAGAATGTATGCACACTTTACAGCTGATAGCTCAAGTGATGTTTCTCTCTTTTTAGATTTAACCCATTGGAATTAATAATTATTCAAAGTGAGCATACATTTTTTAGGGACACCCTGTATATCTATTTACACACCAGCTGCTCAGCACTGATCTAGATCAGCAGTTCTCAAACATTCTTGTCTCTGGATCACTTGACACTTTTAACAATTATTGAGGACCCCAAAGAGCTTTGTTCATGTGGGTTAAAGCTATTGAATTGATCATATTAGATATTAATCTATTAAATCATTTGCAAATAATGATAAACATGTTTTACTGAAAAGCAATTATATTTACCAAAAAACTTTAAAAAATTTAATTGCAAGAGTGGCATTGTATGTTTTTGCAAATCTCTTTAATTTCTGGCTTAATAGAAGTCAAGTTGCCTCTAGAAAACTCTGCTATGTACTCATGGGAGAATGAGAACAGAAAAGGCAAATAATACCTAAATATGATTATATAAAAATGTATTTCATAATTATGAAAAACAAAACAAAACAATTTTTGTTTATTTTATCCCCCTGAGACTCAGTGCTCCCTGATCCCTGAGTCTCACTTTGAGAAGCTCTAGTCTGGCTGGTAGGCTTTTGTACCAGGAAGAGTGAACAGATTCAAGTTTTGGTCTTAAGTCAGGCTCCTTTTTATTTAAGATCCTCAGAGCTTTTTAAAATGAGAATTAATAGTGTATTTGAACTCTTTCAAGTGACAGCAACTCAGAAAAACTAAGTAAAAAAGGAATATTAATTGGTTCATGTAACTGAAAAGTCTAAAACTATAGGACTGGGCTTCAAATTCCACCCTGTCACGGGGCTCAAGAATTCCCTAGAATGTAAGCACTTAGAGGCTTCTTCACTGCCTATTCCCAAGGCCAAGAATGGTGCTAAACACGTAGTAAGTACTCAATATATATTTGCTAGTTTATTAAACAATAAATTAATTACTGTTACAAGGACTCTTTTTCCATTCTTCAACTCTGCTTGCCTTTTATGTTTTCTGTTATCAATAAGACACCCTGACAACATAGCCACTGGCAGCTCAGCTCTGGTCCAACATAGTTCTTGGTGCTCATAATCCCAGAGAAAAAGTCATCCCTTCTGTCACATAACATCCATACATATTATAGCCCTGAAAGGAAAGTTATTTTCTCTTCTTGGGCCACGTGATCAAGCTGAATCAATTACTTTATGTTAGTGGAATGGCTATTGCCAGCTTAGAACAGGAGGAGGGGTGAAATTATTAACAATCCCACCACAATCAAATTAAATGAAAATGTGGCAGTTCCCCAAAATTAGGAATACTGAGCATATGTCACACAAAATTACAGATGTTCACTACAGATGTTTCCTATCAACAAATGGCTTATGTAATCAAGTATAAACTCAAATTATATATAATACTAGAGGCCCGGTGCATGAAATTCGTGCATGGGTAGGGTCCCTAGGTCTGGCCGGCAATCAGAGCCTTACGGCTGCCAGCCAGGGCCTTCCTTCATTCTGCATCACCTCCTGGTGGTCAGCGCATGTCATAGCAAGCGATCAAACTCCTGTTTGAACTCCAGAGGGGACAATTTGCATATTAGGCTTTATATATATATATAGATGTAGTCTGGTCACTTCAATAATCCAAACAGAGAACTGTCTGCTGGCCAATTAACAATTGAGTGATTTATTTGTGATTATTTAATTTCATTCTAGTCACTGAGCCTCAGAACAAACCATAGGCTTTTTCTACCTCATTTTCACCAGATGTGAAATGTGTGAGAGTGTTGCTGAAATAGGTCACGCCATTCAGAAACCATCAGTGATTGCTTGTTATATATAAGGAAGAGTCACAAATTCTCAGGGACTTCATTTTGTCACAGTGATTCTGTGGTTCCCAGCCTTTTAATGACTCCCATCTAGTAGAAGTTAATCATTAGTTATAACATTAATTGACTAAAAAAATACATGATGATAGCAAGTCCTATAAATTTAATAACACTGTGAAAGAAATTTACATCATGAGACTAAACTATATTTGAAAACTGTTCTACATATGTTTTTTTTTAATTTTTTTTTATTAAGGTATTATATGTGTACATATCTTACCATTACCACCCCCACCCCACACCCACACATGCCCTCCCCCCCCCCAGAGTTTTGCGTCCATTGTTTATGCTTATATGCATGCATACAAGTCCTTCGTTTGATTTCATAACTCCCCCACCTCTCCCTAACTTTCCCCCTGTAATTTGAAAGTCTGTTTAATGCTTTACTGTCTCTGTATCTATCTTTCTGTTCATCACTTTATAATGATCTTTACTATCCCTAAATGAGTGGGATCATTTGGTATTTTTCTTTCATTGACTGGCTTATTTCACTTAGCATAATGTTCTCCAATTCCATCCAGGTTGCTGCAAATGATGAGAATTCCTTCTTTTTTATGGCAGCATAGTATTCCATTGTGTAGATGTACCACAGTTTTCCGATCCAGTCATCTGCTGATGGGCACCTAGGCTGTTTCCAAATCTTAGCTATTGTAAATTGTGCTGCTATGAACATAGTGGTGCATATATCCTTTCTGATTGGTGTTTCTAGTTTCTTCGGATATATTCCCAGGAGTGGGATTACTGGGTCAAATGGGAGTTCCATTTTCAGTTTTTTGAGGAAACTCCATACTGTTCTCCACAGTGGCTGCACCAGTCTGCATTCCCACCAGCAGTGCACGAGGGTTCCTTTTTCTCCGCATCCTCGCCAACACTTGTCGTTTGTTGATTTGTTGATGATAGCCATTCTGACAGGTGTGAGATGGTACCTCATTGTTGTTTTGATTTGCATCTCTCGGATAATAAGTGACTTTGAACATGTTTTCATGTGTCTCTTGGCCTTCCTTCTGTCTTCTTTTGAAAATATTCTGTTTAGGTCTGTTGCCCATTTTTTTATTGGATCATTTATCTTCCTCTTATTAAGTTGCATAAGCTGCCTGTAGATGTTGGAGATTAAACCTTTATCAGTGATAGCATTTGCAAATATGTTTTCCCATGCAGTGGGCTTTCTTGTTGTTTTGTTGATGGTTTCTTTTGCTGTAAAAAAGCTTTTTATTTTGATGTAGTCCCATTTGTTAATTTTCTCTTTAGCTTCCATTGCCCTAGGGGCAGTGTCAGTGAAGAAGTTCTTTTGGCATATGTCTGAGATTTTGTTGCCTGTGGATTCCTCTAGTATTTTTATGGTTTCCCGTCTTATGTTTAAGTCCTGTATCCATCTTGAGTTTATTTTTGTGTATGGTGTAAGTTGGTGATCTAGTTTCATTTTTTTGCATGTATCTGTCCAGTTTTCCCAACACCATTTATTGAAGAGACTGTCTTGACTCCATTGTATGTTCATGCCTCCTTTGTCAAATATTAATTGAGCATAGTGGTTTGGGTCGATATCTGGGGACTCTATTCTGTTCCATTGATCAATATGTCTGTTCTTGTGCCAGTACCAGGCTGTTTTGAGAACAGTGGCTTTGTAATACAGCTTGAAATCTGGTATTGAGATCCCACCTACTTTATTCTTCTTTCTCAGGATTGCTGTGGCTATTCGGGGTCTTTTTTTATTCCAGATGAATTTTTGGAGAGTTCTTTCTAGGTCTGTGAAATATGCTGTTGGTATTTTGATGGGAAGTGCATTGAATCTGTAGATTGCTTTGGGTAGTATGGACATTTTAATGATGTTGATTCTACCAATCCATGAACATGGTATGTTCTTCCATCTGTTTACGTCTTCCTCTATCTCTTTTTTCAGTGTCCTGTAGTTTTCTGCGTATAGGTCTTTTACCTCCTTAGTTAAGTTTATTCCTAGGTATCTTAATTTTTTTGGTGCGATGGTAAATGGGATTGCTTTTTTAGTCTCTCTTTCTGTAAGTTCATTATTGGTGTATAGAAAAGCCATAGATTTCTTGGCATTAATTTTGTATCCCGCTACATTGCCGAATTCATTTATTAAGTCTATTAGTTTTTTGATGGAATCTTTTGGGTTTTTTATGTACAATATCATGTCATCTGCAAATAAGGACAGCTTCACTTCTATTTTTCCAATTTGGATGCCTCTTATTTCTTCTTCTTGCCTAATTGCGATAGCTAATACTTCCAGTACTATGTCAAACAGGAGTGGTGAGAGTGGGCATCCCTGTCTTGTTCCTGTTCTTAGGGGAAATGGTTTTAGTTTTTGCCCATTGAGTATGATGTTTGCTGTGGGTTTATCATATATAGCTTTTATTATGTTGAGGTATGATCCTTCTATTCCCACCTTGTTGAGAGTTTTTATCAAGAAAGGGTGTTGGATTTTGTCAAATGCTTTTTCTGCATCTATTGATATGACTATGTGATTTTTATCTCTCAGTTTGTTTATGTGATGTATCACGTTTATTGATTTGCGGATATTGTACCATCCTTGCATTCCTGGGATAAATCCTACTTGGTCATTGTGTATGATCTTTCTGATGTACTGCTGGAGCCGATTTGCTAGAATTTTGTTGAGGATTTTGGCATCTATGTTCATGAGGGATATTGGCCTGTAATTCTCTTTCATTGAGTTGTCTTTATCTGGTTTTGGTATTAGGGTGATGCTGGCTTCATAGAAGGAGCCTGGGAGTGTTCCTTCCTCTTGAATTTTTTGGAATAGTCTGAGGAGGATAGGTTTTAGTTCTTCCTTGAAAGTTTGGTAAAACTCTCCTGTGAAGCCATCTGGCCCCGGGCTTTTGTTTGCTGGAAGCTTTTTGATGACTGCTTCAATTTCTTCCATAGTTACTGGCATGTTGAGCTGCTTAGATTCTTCCTGATTGAGTTTTGGAAGGTTGTATTTTTCTAGGAATATGTCCATTTCCTCTAGGTTGTCCAGTTTGTTGGAATAGAGTTGTTTGTAGTATTTTGTAACAATCCTTTGTATTTCGTCGGGGTCTGTTGTTATTTCACCTCTTTCATTTCTGATTTTGTTTATTTGGGTCCTCTCTCTTTGCTTCTTGGTGAGCCTGGCTAGAGGTTCATCAATCTTGTTTATCCTTTCAAAGAACCAGCTCTTGGTTTTGTTGATCTTTTGTATTGTTTCTTTGGTCTCTATGTCGTTTATCTCCGCTCTCATCTTTATTATTTCTTTCCTTCTGCTTACACTGGGCTTATCTTGTTGCTCTCTCTCTAACTCTTTGAGTTGTTGGGTTAGGTAATTTATTACCATTGTTTCTTGTTTTTTGCAGTAGGCTTGTAGAGCTATGAACTTCCCTCTCAGGACTGCTTTCGCTGTGTCCCATAGATTTTGGATTGTTGTGTTTTCATTGTCATTTGTTGCCATGATGTTTTTTATTTCTTCCTTGATGTCTTTGGTAATCCAGTCATGGTTTAATAGCATGCTGTTTAGTCTCCAAGTGTTTGATTTCTTTGGGTTGTTTTTATTGTAGTTGATTTCCAGTTTTATGCCACTGTGATCTGAGAAGATACTTGATATGATTTCTATCTTCTTGAATTTGGAGAGACTTTGCCTATGTCCTAACATATAGTCTATCTTTGAAAATGACCCATGTGCACTTGAGAAGAATGTATATTCTGTGGCTTTGGGGTGAAATGTTCTGAAGATGTCGATGAATTCCATCTGTTCTAGTGAGTCATTTAGGATTGATGTTTCTTTGCTGATTTTTTGTTTAGAGGATTTGTCCAATGGTGATAGTGGGGTATTGAAGTCTCCTACTATGATTGTATTGCTGTCAATCTCTCCTTTGATATCTTCCAGGAGTTTTTTAATGTATCTTGGTGCTCCTGTATTGGGTGCATATATGTTTACCAGAGTTATTTCTTCTTGTTGGATTTCTCCCTTTAGTATTATGAAGTGGCCTTCATTATCTCTTGTTATGTCCTTCACTTTGATATCTAATTTGTCAGATATAAGTATTGCTACCCCAGCTTTTTTTTCATTTCCATTCGCCTGGAAAACCTTTTTCCATCCCTTTACTCTCAGTCTGTGTGCATCCTTTTTTTTGAGGTGGGTTTCCTGTAGACAGCAGATATCTGGGTTTTGTTTTCTTATCCAGTCTGTTACCCTGTGTCTTTTGATTGGGGCATTCAATCCATTTACATTTAAAGTTATTATTGATAGGTACTTATTTGACGCCATTTTTATTCTATACCCCTGTGTTCCTTCTTTGCTTCCTATTTCTTTCTCTTTTTTTTTTTTTTTTTTTTTTTACAGCAGACCCTTTAGCATTTCTTTCATTGCTGGTTTTGTGGTGATAAACTCCCTTAGTCCTTTTTTGTCTGTGAAGCTCCTGATTTCACCTTCAATTTTGATTGATAGCCTTGCTGGGTACAGTATTCTTGGATTTAGACCCTTCCTTTGCATGACTTGGTATATTTCATTCCATTCCCTTCTGGCCTGATGAGTTTCTGTTGAGAAATCAGTTGCTAGTCTGATGGGGGTTCCTTTGTATGTAACTGTCTGTCTCTCTCTGGCTGCTTGTAAGATTCTTACTTTGTCGTTGGTGTTTGCCAACTTAATTATAATGTGCCTTGGCGTCGGTCTTTTGGGGTTCATTTTGCTTGGAACTCTGTGAGCTTCTTGGATTTGTGTGGGTTTTTTCTGCCCTATATCAGGGAAGTTTTCTGTTATTATTTCTTCAAACAGGTTTTCTATTCCTTGCTCAGTTTCCTTTCCTTCTGGCACCCCTATTATCCTGATGTTGTTTTGTTTTGTGTTGTCCCGAAGTTCCCTTAGGCTCTCCTCCATCTTTCTAATTTTTGTTTCTAGAAGCTGTTGTAATTGGGTATTTTTTTCCATCTTGTCTTCTAGCTCACTTATGCGGTCCTCTGCTTCGTCTAGTCTACTCTTGATGCTTTCTATTGAGTTCTTTACAGCAGCGATGTCATTTTTCATTTCTTCTTGGTTCTTCTTCATTTCTTCTTGGTTCTTACTCATATTGTCGAATTTGTCTTCCATCCTTTTCAGCCACTTTATGACCATTTCTCTGAATTCTTTCTCTGATAGGTTGTTTGCCTCTAAATCGTTTACTTCCTTTTCTGGTGATGCCTGCTTCTCTTTCCGGGGGCTATTTCTTTGTCTCCTCATGGTCTCTCTTCTCCGGATGTCTGGTTATATAGATTTCTCTCTCTGGCGTTGATTTAAAGGTATAAAATACAACACAACCAGGCACAACAGACAAGGCACTGAACAGAATTGTATTCACGATATTAATAACCTCCAATAAAGGTAACCACCAGAGAAAGACAAATTAGGGAATAGGAGTGGAAGAGGGAGAGTAAAAAGAAAGAACAACAACGAAAAAAAAAAAAAACAAAGAGTGTGAATCTGAACTTGGGAAAAGAGCAGAAAGAAAGAAAAGAAAAAGAAATAAAAGAAAAGAAAAAGAAAAGAAAAAAAAAGTAAGAGAGACAAGAATGATACTAAGAGAGAAAAGGGGAACAAACTATATATATGGGGAGTAAACTCCACTAGAACAACCACTATTCCCAGCAAATTCCAGCGACACGAGCCTGGAGATTAATACAAACTGCAACAGCAGCTAATATCAAGTGAGGCAAGGGAAAACAAAAGTAAAAAACAAACAAAAACAAAGCAAACAAAAGAACCAACCAAACCAACAAAAAGAATAATCAAAACAATCTCATAAAAAAGCATAAAAATTCAATCTAATCAACATTCAAGCAAACAACAACAAAAGGCCAGAGAGAAAAATAATTTTTTTAAGGTAGCGTAGAGAGAGGTTTGTATGGATTTGGAGCAGGGGGTTGGGAATTAGATATATAAGTAGGGTGAAGTTTTAGCAGAGAGTAAACTGAAAAAGTAGGGAAAATCTAAAGCCAGAAAGGGTTAAGATAAACTGGGGACCAAAAGGGGAAAGGTTAGGAGGAGAGTGATGGCATAATGTTAGCTTTGAGATAGGGTAAAGCGATTGTAAGGGAAAGATGCAAATCGAATGTAGGACACTAATCCCAAAATAAAAGAAAGAGAAAATCAAATGACATTTAAAAAAAAAAGTAAAATAATAGTAATAATAGTGCTGATTGAAAATAAAAATGTAATAATTAAAAAGGTGAAAATCGAGTGAGGAAAAAGAAAAAAAATTAGTTTCTTAAGTAAAAGATACAAAAAATGAAAATAAAAAATATGAGAATAAAAAATTTAAAAAATTGAAAAAAGAATTGAAAATTAAAAAATAGGAAGACTAAAATGTGCAGTAGCGGCTGTCACTCACTTCCTCTATTATTCTGTTTGGTACGCCTTTTTCCCAGTCTGGGCGGTATTTCAGTTCAGCTTCATTCCAGGGCTCCTCAGTGTTGGAAGCCAGTCCTGCTTTTTAAGCCAGCCGTGTCTTAATTTCTCGTATTTACTTTTGATTACACCAGAGACAATTAGCGTTTCAGCCCCTGGGTGGCAGTGTTTCTGAATTGACTTCCGGGCCTCTCTAGCTCTTTTTTTTTTTTTTTTCCCCTCTATGGCACTCACTACCGGTTTGTGGAGGTGTGCGCCTCAGAGCTTGTGGAGGTGTGCGCCTCAGAGCTGCCTCTCTGATGGTCACACGCAGCTCTGGTCCCCAGGTTCCGAGAAAACACCTTCCCCCTGCAGTCTTTCAGGGTTTCCACCTGGGTTTTTCTATGTATTGGGCTTAGCAATCAGAGTCGGAAAGAGCCCAAGTGTGCGGACCGTGGGTCTGTGCACCAGACTAAGGAGCCTGCACTCCTTTGAAAATTCTTAGTCTGACCCTCCTCGTCAGATTAAAATGAGTTGCTTTCAAGAGGTCACTTCTGTTAGCAGCTCAGAAGACCCCCCTCCTCATTCACGGATCACGGTAGTTCCAACTGCCGCCGATTTTTCTAGGCACAGACCTCCCGGTTCCTGCCGGTCCTGCGGCTGCCGCGCTTCCCTCACCCAGCGCTTCCCTCACCCACCGCGGGGATTAGAAACCGCACTTTATTTCAGGCGAAATCTGACCTTTCCGTGGTGCAGTGAAGAGTTTCTTTGAATCCGAATGTTTGCGCTGATAGGGGACCGGTGGTCTGGTGCTCCCAGCAATTCAGTGTTTGCAGTTGTCGCAGAAAGTCAGGTTTCCACTAAAATCCTCCTTTCCTTGCAAGATGGCGAGGCGCCCGGTGAGCCCGCAGCTCCGGGAGGGGACCCAGCCCCTGTGGGTGCTGCGCGGTCAGAGGAACACTGCCCAGCACTCCCCCGCCTTCTCCTGGAGTTTAGCTGTCCCTTGGCTTGCCCACATACACTCCCTCTGTGAGCCTCTGCTGCTCCGACTCTCCGCTCCAGGAACAGACTCAAAACCCGACTCTATTCCGTCGCCATTTTCTATTTCTCCTGTTCTACATATGTTTGTGAGACATATTTAACATTCAGTCTCCACATGAAGTTTGGTGTGTGTGTGTGTGTGTGTGTGTGGTTTCCAGAACTCTCTAGACATAGAATGATAACAATTATTGAGAACAAGATATCAACACTATTATAGGGGTTTGGAGCTTCTTTTCTATTATAGGGGTTTGGAGCTTCTTTTCTGAGGTCTGTACTAATGTGTCTATGGCTATCCAGAGTATAAGGAAGAAAGCTATCCACGTGGTGCCTCCCTTCAGGTTACTCAATTTTTTTATTTCATTTTATCTCCACCTATGGTTTATTATCTATACCTTTTTGTTTTTATAACATAATGGGTATTCTAGGGTTTTTAATATTCATCTTAAAGCTATCACGACCTGCTTTTAAATAACATGAATTCATGTGTGGTATAAGATAGTTATATATGTTATGTCCATTTCCCACGCTCCAGCCTTTGTGCTGTTGTTATACATTTTAATTCTACATATATTAGAAACCCACAACATATTGTTATTGTTTTTGCTTTAAACAGTCAAATCTTTTAAATGGATTTTAAAATGAGACAAAATATTTCTTATATTTACCTGAATGTTTGCCCACTCTGGCAATCTTCATTCCTTTGTGTAGATCCAAATTTTCATCTGTTATTGATTTTTTTCTGCCTGAAGAACTTCCTTTAACATGTCTTATATCAAAAGTCTCTATCAGCTTTTGTTTGTCTGCAAAATTCTTTATTTTGCCTTTATTTTCAAAATATGTTTTTTGCTAAATATAGACTTTTAAGTTGGCCATTTTTCTTTCAGCATTTAAAGGTGTTGCTCTACTGTCTTCTGGCCTGAATGACTTCAGACAACAACTTGACTGTCACTCTTACGTTTGTTCCCCTGGATATAGTGCATCCTTAAATCTGGATACTTTAATGATTTTCTTTTTATCGCTGTTTTTAAGCAATTCAACTATGATAGGTCTTAATGTGATTTTGTTTATGCTTCTTCAGTTTGGGGTTCCTTGAACATCTTAGAACTGTGGATCTCCACTGAGTGGCCAGATTATTATGATCTCTGAGTGCATAATAATCTGGCCACTCAGTGTATATCCTATATAATAAAAGGCTAATATGCAAATTGTCCCCTCGACTGGGAGTTCGACCAGCAGGCAGGCCAGCCAACCTCCCATGTCCCCTCCCCCTGACCAGGCTGGCCAGACCCCACCCATGCACGAATTCATGCACCAGGCCTCTAATATATATATTGAGTGGCCAGATTATTATGCATTCAGAGATCATAATAATCTGGCCACTCGGTGTACAGTTTTCAACAAATTTGGGAATCTTTCTGCTAGTGTTTCTTCAAATAGCTATACTCCTTTCTGGACTTCAGTTATACATGCTAGATTAGACTATTTGATAACTGTCCATAGCTCCCTGATTCTCTGTAAATTTTTTGATCTTGTTCTCTCTGAACTTCATTTTGGATAGTTTCATGCTGCTTTATATCATTGAGCATATTTATAATAACTGTTATAAGATCATTGTCTACTAATTCTATTATCTGTCACCTCTGGATTTGTTTCCCTTGACTGATATTTCTCATGATGATGCATCATATTTTCTTCTTATTTGAATGCCTGGTAATTTTTGGTTAGATGCTGGACATTGTGATTTTACATTGTTGGAAGCTGGATATTTGATATATTCCCCTAAAGAGTGTTGGATTTTGTTTTTATGTGCAGTTAAGTAACCTGCAGATCAGTTTGATCCTTTCAGGTTTTGCTGTGTCAGGTTCAGAGTAGTCTTTATTCTGGGACTAATTTAACTCTACCACCATAAAGAGTAATTCTTCTGAGGACTCTACTAAATAGTATTACTAGCTCTCTCCACTCTGGCTGGTTAGGACACAGACTGTTTATAGCCTTGGCTCTGGGAATTATTCAGCCTATTGTTTTCTGGTGTTTCTTTCTTTGTCCTGTGTGATTTTTTTTCTCATGCACACATCAGTTAGTACTCAGCCAAAGTTTCCAGAGGAATCCTTTACACATTCCCAGGGCTGAGCTTTTCCCCTGCCCCCCACCGCTTCTCTGATCTCTTCCTTGAAAACTATAGCTACTTTGGCCTCCCCCAAACTCCTAACTCTGCCTCTTCAACTCAGCAAAGTCACCATACTCTATTTGGGTTTACTCTCTCTGAACCACAGTCTGGAAGCTACTGGGGAAATTGTAAGGCTCATCTCATTTATTTCCATTCTTTCATGGACCACAGCCTTGTGCTGTATGTTGTGAAATGCCTGATACCCACCACTTTATATAGGTTTTTGGTTTTCCAATTGGTTATGACAGGAGGCCAATCCCTGTAGTAGTTAATCCTAATGGGCAGAGTGGGAGTTTCCATAAGAAGCTTTAAATAAACCAAAGCAACAGTAGATGTTTACATGTGTTGTTGTTTTTTTATGTGAAAAATACCACTCCTTCCATTGTGGATCTCTGAATAACAGTCATCATTTTCCATGGAATTTCAAGTGAAGGGAATATTTGGATACTTCTACTTGCTACAAGAATCAGTCTTGCTACAGGAAGTGCATAATTAC
The DNA here is from genome assembly GCF_027574615.1 of Eptesicus fuscus. Classification (NCBI taxonomy): domain Eukaryota; kingdom Metazoa; phylum Chordata; class Mammalia; order Chiroptera; family Vespertilionidae; genus Eptesicus; species Eptesicus fuscus. The sequence goes on along the minus strand of NC_072488.1, from coordinate 13,499,310 downwards.
TAATTTCCTCAGCTATTTCACACTTACAAGAGGAGAAAGCATCTAAATGTCCTGTAAAACTTCATCTGAAACCTCCAAGAAGCAAATAATTATGTTTTTGGTTTATTATTGTTAGCATGTAAATTTTAGGTCAGATTTATGGAATAGATTTTTATGTTTATATATTATATAACTACTGTGATTATACAATAAGCCCAAATGTGCTGTAATATGTTCAATATATACTTTTCCCAATTTTTTAGAATGTGGGTCATCATTTTATTATTTCAAATAATGTTACATCTTGATTTGGCTATATTTATAATTAATTGGTTGCTTTTTGTGACATAATTCCTATGGGAAAATAGGAATTGTTTTTGCAATAATTTGCTTTATAACACTGTTTTTAGGGACATGTTATAGCAAAAAGTAGTGATTGCTTTACACTTCTTTAGTTTAACTCTCGAGTTGTATGTCTTATCTCCTCAAATAGGTAACAAATGAGCTGAGAAAAATAATCAGGTATTGTAGTTTTTTGTATCTACAATGCCTTATATATAAGAGCAAAGAAGCATGGCATAATGCTATTTTACTTTAAACTATTTTTTAAATCAGCAGAAGCCTTTTCTTTAAATTATATCTTGTAAGAAAGTCCAATATATAAAATCAATTAACAAGAATTCTTCCAGTTGAAAAGGGATAAGGAGACTATACCCCCCTCCCCTGGCAACACACACACATACACACACACACACACACACACACACACACACACACACTGGGTTTCTTTTACTTCTATTAGAAGGTAGTCATTGGAACCCCTTTATTGTAAAGCGAGGCTTCAGAGTCAATGGTTCAGCAGAAGGCAATCTGAGTTCCAGTCCAGGATCCACTCTTTACTTGATGAGAGATTTTGAGTAAGTAACAACCTCTCTGATGCCATTTTCTATAAAACCAAGATCTTAATAATTATAATACTTCTATATCAGTTGGGAATACTTTTAGCTGGAAGTAATAAAATCCAATTTATAATAACCAAAACAGACTTACTTTTCTTCACTTAAAACTAGTTCAGATGTCGTTGCTGAGGTTTTACCTTTCTGTCCCACCATGCTTAGCATTTAGGCTTTCGTCCTTAGGCTTGCTGCTGCAAGGTCACCAGATGGCTACCTATTTGGATTTCCGGAAAGAAAAGGTGGGGAAAGGAAGTTGTTGTTTTTTGTTTATTTGTGTTTTCATTTAAGAAGAGAAATTATTCCCAGCATATTCTTTTTATATCTTATAAGTAGAAAATACCCATGTTTAGCCAATTATTTACCAAAACTAAGGGGTTTGAGCCAATCAAAAATTTTCCTTGGGCATAGATAAGGGAGCTTGTTCTCAGGTTTCATGGGACCTCTAACCCAACACCTTAATGACACATCAGGGTGCTGTGGGCAGCAAGGAGCAGAAGAGGAGTGCTCGCTGGGTCTTCCATGTCTGCCCCCATACCTGCCTACTGGAGTTTATTTGGTTGGTCTGAGGCTGTATGTGAAAGTGCTTTTTAATCTGGACAAGCACCATAGAAATCATTTTTTCCACATTTTAACGTCTTCATGAATATTTAAGAAATGAATGATGGGAAAATTTTCAAGAGAGAATAAGAATGGCATTGAAAGTCCTAAGTCGGTGCTCATCAAAGTACATTCCCGTGATACCTACATTAGAAGGCATTAGAAAGATTGATAATTACAAATATAAATTAACACCTACTGAAGGTGAACTTTTAGGCAGGTCCTAGGAACTTATGTTTGAAAACAATTCCTAGGAACTTATGTTTGAAAACAATTCCCAAGTGATTTTTATGCCCACTAAAATGGAGAAACCTGGTCCTGCATGACTGGGGACAGCCCAACGGGGCTGCTGTGCACCTACAGTGGTATTTTGAAACATGAGAGAGGGAACACCAAACAAAGGAGCAGACAGCTGAATAGCAATTCTACCTTCTTTTTAGCACAGCCTTGACACAATGTTAGTGCTCAGTAATGTTGGCAACTTTTAATATTATTGACAATATTCCCCAGCATCAGGGGACCTGGATCTTAATGGATGCCTCAGCTATGGTTCAGTTGTTTAGTCACCGTCTGTGAAATGAAGTCACTATCACTCAAATCTGCCAGCAGTAGATACCATTGAAGTCTCCTAATTCAGCCCACAGGGAACAATAGGAAGTTTCCAGTGCATTCTATTGGTCAATAAGAAATTTCAAGCCTCAAGATTGTTTTGAAAGTAAGACTGATGCAGTATCTATAAAGGGTATAGTCCTTTTGTTATAAACAGCCTAAAACAAATTAAAGCTTTAATGATTAGAGTCATCTCCGTATCCCAGAGTGTTGGGAAGGGCTGATGATAAGTTACTATAAAACCCTCGGCTGAATGCTAAAAAGTTCTGCATAACATAACATAGCATATCTGAAGCTAAGTATCTGTGTGTGATTGAGCAGATGCTTTCCTGGTTGGTTTTTGGAAGAAATTAATTAACTTAGAGATGATGGTTGTAGCCTACGTGTCCCAAGTTACATAAATGTACCTGAAATTATTTGTCAAATGCAAATATGTATACAAGCATATACACATATATTTATATGGGCACACACACTTATATACATATGTATGTACACATATGCACATATATACATATATAAGCTTATCTATATATACACACCCACATTACAAAATACTATTGGAGACACATGCTCAACACAGTTGGTTTAAAAAGTAAGTTTCATGTCTCTATTTGTTATTCTTAGAACCTTTTTTTTCTGCAAGTGAAACACACCTCTAAGGCCTGCACAAAGACTATTGGTACGGGTAGCATCTGAGACCTTTCTAAACTGTTGGTAGAACCTTCAAGATGCTGAAAACTTAGGATTGAGCAGGAAGGAAAGTATATGAAAATAAGGAGGATTTTTTTTAACCTTGAACTGTGGGGAGCGGGCTGTAAGCTGACACGGTCCTTGCACCTGTAGGGGCTAGCAAGGCTAGTACCTACCCCCACAGATTTCCCAGGCCTGTTTGGATGGCAACTAATCAGTATAACGAGAGCAACCCTGCCTACAGAGCTTTCCCAGGGTTTGTTTGTATGACTGCTATCAGTAGGATAAGAGCTACTTTCATGACTTACCAAGAAATATGTATCCAACTAGTGAGATTTATTATAACAAGAGACCTGTCCTTCAACTTATCCCTCCAGTAGTGATTTTAGAGAAACAAAGAATGTTTTCCTTGTGAGTGATTCCCTGCTTAGTGTCTTATGTATAAAAAGCACTGTATTACTAATAAAAGTTGCCAGAGCTTCTCGAGAGTTCTGGACCTCCTGACCCCGCTGTTGTTTCTCTTGCTTTTATTTCTCTTATTCTTTTATTTCTCAATTCCCACCTCCCTACCTCAGCCCGGTTCAATCGTCAGGCTGGACCTAACATTGAACAAGGTACCTACCATCTCTCAACTTTAGTTCCCTCATTCATGAGATGGGAATAATAATACCAGCATCAAAAGATTGTTATTGGGATAGAATAGAATAATGTATAGAAAGCACATAGTATAGTCTCTAACATATAGTTGGCCCTTTATAAACCAGTTATTTTTACTTTTCTTACTCTCTATACTTAGATATGAAAAAGTGATTTGAGCCCAAGTTCCCTTAGTCATAGTCTGAGAACGAGGGAGATAGTTAAGAGGGCTCCATATCAGTGACAGAATTCCAGTCCAACCTGGCAAGATGTACTTTAAGGCTCAGGCCTGGCCTGGGCTCCTGCTGGAAGAGTTCTCCCTGAGACCTGCAGGCTGCAACCTGCTATCCAACTCAAAGGCCACAGATGCACTGAAAGTTGGATTTGGAAGAAGCCTTAAAGAAGCACTCTTTGGCATCATTTCTTACAAGTCCAGGGGCCTGCCATTCAGTTTACCTCCTCATCCTGTTTCTGAAGGTACCTGAGTGTAGGTGGGTAGGTGTAGTGACTCTCCACCCAGAAACACCATTCAGCAAGATGGGTGAGATTCTGGTTCCCACACCCGAGGCAAGCTGGCACTGAAACGTTGGTTGGCCTAGTGGTCTAGGTAGATAAGGATGTTTTCCTTCACTTTTGAGACCTGGAGAGGTATTTCTCCCTTCCTGTTTTAAACTCAAGAAAATTTACAGTGGTCCCTCAGGTGTGCCTTTCTGCATTCAGTTTATTTCAAGAAGTAGGTTATTCGTAAAGCATAGCTGGAAGGAAGCAGGTTTGCAGGACTGAGCTATAGTTTATGTCTTCCCTCTTTGAGTGTGATCATCTTTGTGTAGAAATGTTATTCTATACCATCTCCCTCTATGTGGCCACGTTGCCATTATACTAGTAATCTCATAAAAAGTCAAAAAGAGGCTCCATGTAAATTGCATGGAGAAGGAAGCCATATGTTGAACAACTACTATATGGCAGCCAATTATTCTAGATATTTTGAATATTATATCTACTTTAATAGCTGATAATATTTCCATTTTTATTTTGGTAAAACATACATAACATAAAATTTATCATTTTAACCATTTTAAGTATAAAGTTCAGTGTCATTCACATATTTGTGCAACCATCACCATCATTCATCTCCAGAATTTTTTCTTCCTCTCAAACTGAAACTCTGTACCCATTAAATACTAATTCCCCATTTCTCCCCTCCTCCCAGCCCTGGCAACCACCATTCTGCTTCTGTCTCTATGGCTCTGACTTCACTAGACACCTCATATAAGTGGAATCATACGGTATTTGTTATTTCATGATTGACTTATTTTACTTAACTTAATTTCTTAAAGGTTCATCCATGTTGTGACATGTGTCAGAATTTTCTTTCTTTTTAAAAATAAATAATATTCCTCTATATGTATATACCAAGTTTTGTTTATACATTCATCTATTTAAGGACATTTGGGTTGTTTCCACTTTGGGTTTCTGTGAATAGTGTTGTGATGAACCTTGGTGTATACCAGGTAAGTATCTGCTTGATCCCTGCTTTCAATTCTCTTGGGTGTATTCCCAGCAGTGGAATTGCTGGGTCATATATAGTGCTTCCATGTTTAACACTTTGAGGAAACTGCCAGACTGTTTGCTACAGCAACTGCACCATTTGACATTCCTACCAACAATGCATGAGGGTTCCAATTCCTCCACATTCTTGCCAACTCTCATTTTCTGATTGTTGTTGTTTGAAAATAGCCATGCTAATGAATGTGAGGTGACATTGAAGTTGAGGTTCAAAAATGAAGGGCAACTTAGTCAACATCAGGCTGTTAGTAAGCAAAAGAGGCTCAATTCTAATCCAGAACTCTTAGACCTTACACTTTTTGCTGTATTTCTTGCATCAGAATGATTCTAGGAACACAGGGCCCCACAGAGGAGAGGGTCCTTTTATGAGAAGAGCCTGGTTGAATCTGTTTTTATTTCCAAGAGCCCCCAAGGGTGGACAGGCTGTTTCCGTGATGTGCCTGGTCAAGAGCACGGCTCAGAACTTCAGTTTCCACACTTATAACAGAGACTTTTGAATTCCTGTTTCTATTACTTCTCTTTGTCATCAAGTGCTTTTGACCTTTTCTTTCCTGCATCCAGTCTAAGGTCCTGATGTTGTGTATGTTCCTTTTTGTAGCCAATTAGATCTTCTTGATTGTGGAGCTAACGAACAGTTCTTATTTGAAAACTCAGAGTGAAAGAAAGAGAGACACACAGAAAAACAAAAAACAAAACAAAACAAAAACACACACCCCACAGTTAAATAGAAGCAGTTAGGGAGACAAAAAGAGAGAGGATTGTGAAACTGATGTAATTTGCATGGCACCACATCTTCAGCCAGTTAAACAACGTCCGTCCATATCTATCCCAGGCATAGAGGACAAGAGACTCCAACAAGAGACCAGACTTAAGGCCCCACCCTGCTGCTCTCCTGGGGTAGAACAGGTCTTCCACATAGTCATCTGATAGGTGGCACAGCTAAGGCTCAGACAAGGCAATGTCTTGACTGAGATCCCTCAGCTACAATTACAGAGAGGCAAGATGGGATGCAAGTCTGCTGGCCGCCCTCTGGGCTTCCTAAACACCGCGCCCCCTGGCCTCATGCTTTTTCACTTTGTGAAAGAGACCGTGGCTGAGGGTTCCTTTCTCTTAAAGTCTAGTCTGTCTCACCTGCTGATGCCTATTCCTGGCAGCAAGAAAGGTGGATCAGTGCAGTGTAGAGTTTAGATTAGATGATATCTAGGACCCTTCTCAAGAACTTTGGATAAAGAAGAGCTGGGCTGAGCTTCTGGCTTCATGACTTCAGTGCTGTGCAAATTAAAACCAGTCATTTTACCTCTCTGTTTCCTCTTCCGTGAAGCATAAATATTAACTTAATATCAATAGAAGGATATAAGTAGATGCTAGGCACACAATTAGTAGTTGATGTAGAGTTAAAATAATATTCGATGATGAGATTTTGCTTCTTCTGCTGGAAAGACACCCCAAATTTGAGCCCTTTTTATGCCTTTAGATCTGGAAGGCAGCACAGCACATAATTTTATACATACTGCAGTTGAAAATAAATTCAGTTCTGTAGGTCATTCCAGGATGGGCTATGTTTCACTGAATTAATTTTGCTCCAGTTTCCAACAGTCTATAGAGACTCACTTTCCTGAGCCCTCAGGACCCAAGCCTTAAGACTATGCCACTTCTATTCAGCAAAATCATTAACCTGCCCAATAAAAGCTGAAAAATTCTCTTGGGAGGGCGTTGTATGTGTTAATCCAACCATTGCATTTAATCCAAGTCATTAACTACTTTAATTAAATCGAATTCAAGAAGTGTGTATTGAATACCTAGATTGTGGCATGGGCACTGGGTTCTGGGAACACAAAGATAAATAACACAGCCCCTGCATGAGGGATAGCCCATGCCTCTATGTTTTCCTGGCGTGTGACAGAGTCTGTGAGTGAGCTTTTTCCTTGGGAACTTTAACAGGCCCGTTGTGTCCCACATCTTCTTCAAGGAATACCTCATGTCTTCCCAAAGCTGCACACTCCCTTCTTCCCACACATCCTCCACCTCTTCTTCCTCCACTCCCTCCCTCTTTCCCTTCACCAGCTCCTCCTTTCCTCTGTTCTCTGCTTTTTTCATTCTCATCCTTTCTCCCATTCACAAGTAGTTAATACCAACCATATAGTAGATACTGTTCTAGAACAAAAGAGATTAGCCCCTACTCTCAAGAAAACCCTATTTTGAGATATTTTAGACACATAAAAGTTGCAAAAATAGTAGAGTTTCTATAAACCCTTCACCTAACTTCTCCTTCGGCCAATATCTTATATAACCACTAGAGGCCTGGTGCATGAGATTCGTGCACTGGGGGGCAGGGGAGCCCTCAGCCCAGCCTGTGCCCTCTTGCAGTCCGGGACCCCTCGGGGGATGTCCGCCTGCCAGCTTGCAGTCAGACATCACTCTTGCAGTCCAGGGCTCTCGCAGTCCGGGACCCCTCGCTCCTTACCGCCCACCTGCAGTGGAGGGGGGAGAGGCTCTCACCACTGCTGCTGCGCTCGCCATCCGTGAGCCCGGCTCAGGGCTTCTGGCTGAGCAGTGCTCTCCCTGGGGGAGTGCACTAACCACCAGGGGGCAGCTACTGCATTGAGCGTCTTCCCCCTGGTGGTCAGTGTGCGTCATAGCAACCAGTTGTTCTGCCATTCAGTCTATTTGCATATTGGCCTTTTATTATATAGGATAGCATAGATGCTGAAACCAAGAAATTAACATTGATACATTTCAACTAGCTCCCCTACAGATATTTTTAGGATTTTTCCAGTTTCTTTTTTCTGCATCATGGTTTAGTTATCACGTCTCCTTAGTTTTCTCCAGTCTTACCATCTTTCAGTTTTTGTCTGTCATGACCTTGACACTTTTGAATAGAACTGATCACTCAATCTGGGTTTATCTAATGTTTTCTCATGATTAGACTGAGGTTCTACATTGTTAGGAGGATACCACAGAAGTGCTATATCCTTCTCAGTGATCATATCAAGCAGGTACATGATGTCAAAATGTCTCATCACTGGTGATGTTAATCCTGGGTTATACTTGGAGAGGCTAACACTGGGTGAGGGTAGTGTCTAAGTTTTCTTCTCTGTAATAGTCGCTGTTTTCTGTTTTATAAGTAATTAATATTTTGTGGGAAGATATTTGGAGACTATGCAAATGCCCTCTTCCTTATCATGCTTTCACCCACTGATTTTATTACACTTTTTTTAGTGCTTCCTTACTCAAGAAGCTTAGCTTTTATTAGGACGAGTTAGACAATAAAAAGGTAATCAAATAAATAAGATTATTTTGTATGATGCAAGTTGTAAAGAAAATACAGGAAGGTAGAATGACAGAGAGGTCTACTTTAGATGACTCATCCCAAAGTCCTCTCTAAGGAGGTGACATTTGAGCTGAAGACTGAATGACAAAACCCAGCTGAATGAGATCAAGAGAAAAGCACTCAGGCAAAGCACATAGCAAGAACAAGAGCCTGGAAATCAGAGGAGTAAGGCCTGTTTGACCAAGGAAGTAAACCAGGCATGGCGCCCGTGAAGTGAATAAGGCGCTGAGTGATGGGAGCTAAGGATACATAGCTAAGTGTAGTGCAACTTCCTTCACTAAATATATACTGTATCTGTGCTGTCTCACAGGGAATTCACTGGCCACGTCTGCTACTTAAATTTAAATTCTCATTAATTGAAATCAAATCAAATAAAAAAATTAGCCCCTTGATACCAGTAGCCACATTTTTAAGTGCTCAATAGTCACCATTGTAGCTAGTGGCTGCCCTGCTGGATCACAGATATAGAACTTTTCCATCATGGCAGAGGGTTCCATTGGACAGCACTGCTGTGTATGCCTTCTGGGGTCATTCATTTCTAGTTTCTATGGGAGAGACAGGGTTGAGTGAGTTACAGCCCCTGTTCTCCAATAACTTTAAGGTCAGTAGACAAATATGCAAATAAGCACAACACCAGTAGCATATATTGAGACCAGAGGCAGGGTACAGAAAAGCTACTGTAGGATTTTGATGAAGTACAATTGGAAGGTCAGAAGAGGCTTCATGGAGATCAAGGAGGATGGTAGGATTATGCTGGCTTGAGACAAAGAAGTCATTGCAGATGAAAAGTTTGTAATGAGCTGAGGTGTTGGACATATGGCTAGATTGGCTAGAGTTGAGTGTGTGTTGGACAATGTAAGGGGAAGATTAGCAGGCAAGTGGGCCATGTAGTGAGAGAAAGGCTTGGAGCCAGACTAAGGAGTTTCATCTTCGTCGCATGAGGAACTGATTATGGTTCTTACCAAAGGAGTAACCTTATCAGAGCTGTGCTTCAGGAGCTGCTCAGTCTGTGGGATGTGAGGTGGATTGTGGTTGGGGAGAGAGACTGCAGGGAGAGGGCTTGAAATTCATTTGTAGTAGAGCAAGCCTGAGGTCATTCCTATTCCAGCATATATTTTTCTAAAAGATAAACGCCTTCTCAAGCATGAAAGATAGTCTGCTTGAAATACAACATTCAGAAACAAACTTTGAGATTAGAAAATATATTGTTTTCTCTTGATAACAAGCCAACATCTTCTATAACCATAGTATAACTACTGAAACTATGGAATTCACATTAACATAGAAGACCCATAGGATTTGATTAAGATTTCATAAACAGGTGCTCTTGGTGAATTTTTATTCACCCCAAAACAACTTTTTTTATTGTCTAAAATTTTACATATGTCTCCTTTTTCCCCAATTGACTGCCTCCCCCCCCCCCCCCCCCCCCCCGCAAGCCATTCCCAACCTGGGCAAGTCCCCAATGCCCCAGTGTCTGTGTCCTTTGGTTATGCTACTTGCATGCATACAAGTCCTTTAGTTGCTCTCTAACCCCCACCCTCCCCTACCATTTGTCTCTGGATCTATTCTTGTTCATCAAATTATGTTGATCATTATATCCCACATATGAGTGAGATCATGTGATATGTATTTTTCTCTGACTGGCTTATTTTGCTTAGCATAATGCTCTCCAGTTCCATCCATGCTGTTGCAAATGGTAAAAGTTCCTTCTTTTTTATAGTGGCATATTATTCCATTGTGTAGATGTACCACAGTTTTTTAATCCACTCATCTGCTGATGGGCACTTAGGCTGTTTCCAAATCTTAGCTATTGTAAATTGTGCTGCTATGAACATAGGGGTGCATATATCCTTTCTGATTGGTGTTTCTGGTTTCTTGGGATATAGTCCTAGAAGTGAAATTACTGGGTCAAATGGGAGTTCCATTTTTAACTTTTTGAGGAAACTCCATAATGTCTTCCACAGTGGCTGCACCAGTCTGCATTCCCACCAGCAGTGCATGAGGGTTTCTTTTTCTCCACATCCTCACCAGCACCTGTCGTTTGTTGATTTGTTGATGATAGCCATTCTGACAGGTGTAAGATGGTATCTCATTGTTGTTTTGATTTGCATCTCTCAGATGTTTAGTGACTTTGAGCATGTTCTCATATGTCTCTGAGCCTCTGTATGTCCTACTTCGAAAAGTGTCTATTTAGATCCTTTGCCCATTTTTTGATTGGATCATTTATCTTCCTTTTGTTAAGTTGTATGAGTTCTCTGTAAATTTTGGAGATTAAACCCTTATTGGAAATATTATTGGCAAATATGTTCTCCCATGCAGTGGACTTTCTTGTTGTTTTGTTGATGGTTTCTTTTGCTGTGCATAAGCTTTTTATTTTGATGTAGTCCCATTTTTTTATTTTCTCCTTAGCCTCCAATGCCTGAGAAGCTGTGTTGATAAAGATATTGCTACAACATATGATTGCTGTTTTGCTGCCTTATGGAGTCTTTTAGGATTTTTATGGTTTCCTGTCCTACATTTAAGTCATTTAGCCATTTTGAGTTTGTTTTTGTGTATGGTGTAAGTTGGTGATCTAGTTTCTTTTTTTATTTTTTGCATGTATCTGACCAAATTTCCCAGCACCATTTATTGAAGAGACTGTCTTAACTCCATTGTATGCTATTGCCCCCTTTGTCAAATATTAATTGAGCATAATGGCTTGGGTCAATTTCTGGGTTCTCTGTTCTGTTCCACTGGTCTATATGTCTGTTCTTGTGCCAGTACCAGGCAGTTTTGAGAATCGTGGCTTGGTAATATAGCTTGATACCTGGTATTGTGATCCCTCCAACTTTGTTCTTCTTTCTCAGGATTGCTGTGGCTATTTGGAGTCTTTTTTTATTCCAGATGAATTTTTGGAGAGTTTGTTCTAGGTCTGTGAAATATGCTGTTGGTATTTTAATGGGGATTTCATTGAATCTGTAGATTGCTTTGGGTAGTATGGATATTTTAATGATGTGGATTCTAGCAATCCATGAACATGGTATGTTCTTCCATTTGTTCATGTCTTCCTCTATCTCTTTTTCAATGTCCTGTAGTTTTCTAAGTACAGATCTTTTAGGTCCTTAGTTAAGTTTATTCCTAGGTATCTTAGTTTTTTTGGTGCAATGGTAAATGGGATTTTGTTTTTGTTTTTTTTTGTTTTTTGTTTCTCATTCTGTGAGTTCATTATTGGTGTATAAAAAGGCCATAGATTTCTGGGTGATAATTTTGTATCCTGCTACATTGCCAAATTCATTTATTAGGTCTAGTAGTTTTTTGATGGAGTCTTTGGGGTTTTCTATGTATAGTATCATGTCATCTGCGAACAAGGAGAGTTTTACTTCTTCTTTTCCAATTTGGATGCCTTTTATTTCTTCTTCTTGTCTGATCGATATGGCTAGCACTTCCAGTACTATATCAAACAGGAGTTGTGATAGTGGGCATCCCTGTCTTGTTCCTGTTCTTAGGGGAAATGAATTTAGTTTTTGCCCATTGAGTATGATGTTGGCTATAGATTTGTCATATAAGGCTTTTATTATGTTGAGGTATGATCCCTCTATTCCCACTTTGCTAAGAGTTTTTATCAAGAAAGGGTGTTGGATTTTGTCAAATGCTTTTTCTGCATTGGTTGATATGATTATGTGATTTTTGTCTCTCAGTTTGTTTATGTGATGTATCACATTTATTGATTTGCGGATATTGTACCATCCTTGCATCCCTGGAATAAATCCCACTTGGTCATGGTGTATGATCTTTCTAATGTAATGCTGAATCCGATTTGCTAGAATTTTGTCGAGGATTTTAGCATCTATGTTCATCAAGGATATTGGCCTGTAGTTCTCTCTCTCTCTCTCTCTCTCTCTCTCTCTCTCTCTCTCACTTTATTTATTTATTTTTTTGTCTTTATCTGGTTTTGGGAATTTTTTTGTCTTTATCTGGTTTTTGTCTTTATCTTTTTATTTATTTATTTTTTTGTCTTTATCTGGCTTCATAGAGAGAGCTTGGAAGTGTACCTTCCTCTTAAATTTTTTGGAATAGTCTGAGGAGGATAAGTTTTAGTTCTTCTTTGAATGCTTGGTAGAACTCCCTTATAAAGCCATCCAGACCAGGGCTTTTGTTTGCTAGAAGATTTTTGATCGCTGCTTCAATTTCTTTGGTAGTTATTGGCCTATTCAGGTTTTTTTATTCTTCTGGATTGAATTTGGGGAGCTTGTATTTTTCTAAGAATCTGTCCATTTCATCTAGGTTGTCCATTTTGTTGGAATATACTTGTTCATAGTATTTTTTCATAATCATTTGCATTTCTGTGGGATCAGTTGTTACTTCACCTCTTTCATTTCTGATTTTGTTTATTTCGGTCCTCTCTCTTTGCTTCTTGGTAAGCCTGGCTAGAGGTTATCAATCTTGTTTATCCTTTCAAAGAACCAGCTCTTGGTTTTGTTGATCTTTTGTATTGTTTTTTTCTTTGGTCTCTATGTTGTTTATGTCTGCTCTGATCTTTATTATTTCCTTCCTTCTGCTTACACTGGGCTTTTCTTGTTGCTCTCTTTCTAACTCTTTGAGTTGTAAGGTTAGATAATTCATTGCCATTTTTTCTTGTTTTTATAGGTAGGCCTGTAGAGCTATGACCTTCCCTCTCAAGACTGCTTTCACTGTGTCCCATAGATTTTGGATTGTTGTGTTTTCATTGTCGTTTGTGGCCATGATGCTTTTTATTTCTTTTTTTATCTCTTTGGTAACCCAATCATTGTGTAATAGTTTGCTAATTTAGCCTCAAGGTGTTTGATTTTTTTTTATTGTAGTTGATGTCTAATTTTATGCCATTGTGATCTGAGAAGATGCTTAATATGTTTTTCTGTCTTCTTGAATTTGAAGAGAGACTTTGCCTGTGTCCTAATATGTGGTCTATCTTTGAAAATGACCCATATGCACTTGAGAAGAATGTATATTCTGTGGCTTTGGGGTGAAATGTTCTTAAAATGTCAATTAATTCCATTTGATCTAGGTAGTCATTTAGGATTGATGTTTCTTTGCTGATTTTTTGTTTAGAGGATTTTTCCAGTGGTGTCGGTGGGTTATTAAAGTCCCCTACTATGACTGTATTGCTGTCAGTCTCTCCCTTGATATCTTCCAGAAGTTTTTTTTTATGTATCTGGGTGCTCCTGTATTGGATGCATATATGTTTACCAGAGTTATATCTTCTTGTTGAATTGCTCCCTTTAGTATTATGAAGTGGCCTTCCTTATTTCTTGTTATGGCTTTCACTTTGAGGTTCTGATTTAAAAGGTATGAGATGGGCTGAGGGACGTGGATTTTAACAAAGGAGCAATGATCTGAAAGACACCCAAGAAACATTGCCCAGCCCCATTTCCTTTTAAGCTTCTGTCCTGAAGTTAAAAGATTCCCCTTCTCATTACTTATAGGCTATAGTCCTGCAGATATTTTTTAAAAATGTTTCTGTCCCATTATAACTTTTTCTCCCACCCCCTTGAAGTAGTAGATTTTAGAGAACATATTTTGCCCTACTGCCCAGGTGAGAGCATGAGAGTGACAGCATTTCCCCCTGCCCTTTGGATTTTGCTTGTCATCCTCTTCCAACTCTGGCGCTCTCTCTTCCTTCTTCTCCAATGCCATGTGTCCAGGTGCAATCTTCACTAATGGGCAGCTGTTCCATTAGCCCATCTTCAGGAGGAGCATCCCCAATTCACAGCTACAGGGAGCCCAGAGGGTGACAGTGAGGGACCTCTCTTCTAGTTCCATACCAGCCGGAAATGTCATGTTGCAAAGTGCTGGAAAGGAGCCTCAAGGTTTCCTTTAGTAATCCACGCCTCTGCAAAACCAATTGGGCTTTTGACCCAAGAGCCTCACCTGCCCAGACAGTGACTGGGAAGGAAACTAACATCCATGACACTCCCCAGGGAAGTGACTGGGGAGGAAACTAACATCCATGAGCCCTCAGGTCCTGCAACCAGACCCTTGGAGTCATTGTCTTCTCCTAAGGGCTTCCTGTTCAAATGAAGTGCCCTCAGGTTGCATAGCCAGGTGAAGCAATTTAGGTCTGGATTAAGAACAGGAAAGTACCTAAGTCTTGACTGTCAGAGCCTACATTAATGGAGATCCCCACACAATGGCTGGGCAGACACCAACATGCAAAACTCTTTCTCTCTCTCTCTCTCTCTCTCTCTCTCTCTCTCTCTCTCTCTCTATCTATAATATATTTTTATTGATTTCAGAGAGGAGAGAGATAGAAACATCATTGATGACAATCATTGACCAGCTGCCTCTTGCATGCCCCACATGCAAATCTCTTAGTTGAGGAATTTGTAAAACTGCTTGAAAAGAAGAATGGAAATATGCAGCCCTTAGGGTCCAACACCAAAACCACCACCTTAGGAGGCTTCTCTGCTTCCAATTATCCACCCACCCACCAGGCAAATCTCTATGCTTTCCATAGGCTGCTGTCTAGACCTCTACTTACCACTGTAAATTCAAATTAGTTGAATAGGCTTCAGGTTACTTATTATATTGTGAGAGCAGGTCCCACAGCTTACCACATCTTATCTCTAGACCCTGGTTTCTGGCAGAGTGTTCAATGCCTGTTCAGCTAATAAAAATGTACAAATAAATTCATGACATGACAGTTGTCTACAATTATTGCAAGATTGCCTTTGTACAGTAGTGGGTGGTCCTACTATCAAGCAGTAGATGCTATGATTTTAACAACAAAGTAGAGGGTTTTGTTTGTTTTTTTCTGTTCTGTTTTGTTTTTTAACCGTCTGGACACTGAGAAGTCAACATAGGTTAACTCTTTTGGGAAAGTCAGTGAGATCACCAGTATAGAAGGGGTTCAAACCAGAAACTGGAAGAGAATATGAAAAGATGTCCTTAAGAGAATTCAAGTTTGGATGGGTGGTGCTTCTTGATACCTTGAAGGTTTCTTCCAGCCTTTAGACTGATTTCAGGATTTGTTTTTATCCTCCCGCATGGCTGCTTTATTGGCCTGACTATATATGGGGATATTTTTCATCTTCCAAAGTAATTTTAAGGCAGCCTCTCCACTTACCTAAGAAGCTTTTGGTGGGCAGTGTGGATTAATTTATGGTGGGGCTGACTTGCATGTTGCATGATTCACTGTGCTCTATAGATACCCCCAAACATGTATATCATTGTGTCTGCTGTTCCAAGATGACACTGCTATTTCCTACCTGTGCAAATACAGCTGTAAAAAATGATGCATGGCCAGCATCCCTTCCCCAGAGTGTAGACAGAGAGCACACACCCTCTGGCTTAACACACCCAAGGCACACACATCCTCTTCTGAATTTCAGCAGTCATTTCGAAGCCTGGTAAGAAGAGAAGAGAGTTGCAAATGAACTCTTATTACCAACAAAGCCAAACCAGGCTCCCCCCACCCCACCCCACCCCCGGCCCCTAAATTATTTTGTACATTAAATCTGTAGACCACAGAAGCCCCTGCATCCTCTGTGGCTTCTTAGAAAATCAAAAAGGTTTCCAGCTGTTTCAGCAAACAAGCAGGCTCTGAGACTTCTCTCTTTGTTACAGATTTGATTCAAACTGTGTCCGCTAGCAGTGAATACAAAGGGAAAAAAGTCAGTATGGTATAACTTTGAAAATTTTAACAAGCACTAAGGGAAAGAACAATAAAGCATCTCTTGCTGTATCTAGCCTTAAATTGATAAAGAAAGCAATATTGTAAGGAAACAAAAATGTTACTCTTCTTTGTCATAAAAAAAATAGTTTAAACTCTTTATCATTTTTTGTTCACCCTTTTACTCCACCAATTGTGAAATTGCATCAAAAGCAACATCAATGTCTCCCTACCTATCTATTAGGCAATAAACTTGTGCTGAAAATCCACACAAATTTGAGCAGCAAAGAGGTTTGGACAGGTTGAGAGTGGCAAGGCTCTCCACCCCAAAGACAAGGTGTATGGGTGGGTTTCTGGTTAGGAAGCAAAACCAGGAGCTTACCTGGAGGACCTCTGCCATTGAACTTGAGATGCCAAGCGGCCATCTGTGTTCAAGGTGAAATCCCTCTACTTCTCCCCCAGCCACCATCCTTTACCAAAGGTGCCATTGAATTGTGTCATCTCCCGATAGAAGCAGACTGTGGAGAGAAGGACAGGGCCGATTTCATTTTCTTTTCTTTTATGTGTGCTCAGCAAACCAGGACCAGTTCTATTATATTTCGTTCATTCGGGGCAATCATCTTGGACCGCATTATAATAAACGCATTGGGTTTTTCCCCCTCCTGCAACCACTGCTTGCTGTACTGCTAAGAGTAATTTCCCAATCTGACAAAAGCACCACATGTCAGCAGACCTGTTCTGTGTGCGTACTCTGTCCCCATCCTGCCCAGGTGCTCTGGTGGCTTGAACTGAATGCTCCCTGCCCACGTAGGAGTACCTACCAGTGAGCTTTCTGCAGGAAATCATAATAGGCTGCACTAATGACCTCTGGACAAGGAATAGGGCTTGCCCCCAGAGGGTCTGGCTTAAGCAAGGTCTGTGCCCTGCTCGCTCCTTCAGCCCAGTGCGGGAGGCAGGAGGTGGCTGGATGGCATATCAGGGTTACAGCTGTGTTATCATCATGGGGAATTAACCAAATGGGGGCATCAAAGGACACAGTGTGGGTCTCTGCACCCAGCAAGGGAGCCACCTTACCTCATTTCTCTGCAGTCTGGCTCCTCCAGGGCTATTAAAAGTATTGATGCCTGTCTAGCTGGTGTGGCTCAGTGGTTAAGCGTTGACCTATAAACCAGGAGGTCACGGTTCGATTCCTAGTCAAGGGCACATGCCTGGGTTACGGGCTCCATCCCCAGTGGGGGACATGCAGGAGGCAGCCAATAAATGATTCTCTCTCATCATTGATGTTTCTATTTCTCTTTCCCTCTCCTTTCCTTTCTTAAATATATTTTTTTAAATATATATTTTTTAAAAGGATGATAACCACACTAACTCTAGGTTCTCCATATTGTTTAAAACATCTGGAAGGGTCCCTGAAGTTTAAAATATTCTTGTGCGTATATAAACAGCCTTTGGCCACCAGATTTTTCTAAGCTAACACAGGGACACTATTTGCACATTATTTTGCATGAAATATAGTCATTTACATACATTTGCATAGTGCTTTCAAAAAGCCTTAATTCCGAGTAAGTCAAATAAAATAAATTAGTGCAATCTACTGTCATTGTCTGGCAGCACAGCTTGGGGATCTCGGTGGTAATGGGGCTAGCGGCTGGAAGAGCAAAGAGCCAGCTCTTAGGAAGCTGTGACCATTCCTAGCTCAGTGTATCCAGGGGCAGATAGACACAAGTCTGAACACAGGGAACTCTGTTGGGCAGGGGGAAGTCTTAAGCATCTGGACAGTGCTCAGCAGTTCACAAAGCCCATTTATAACCCTTATTTCATTTAAGCCTCACAAAAACCTGTGCTTGGTAGTGCTGGGGTTGTAATGAACTTTTTATCAGTAAGGAGATTAACCAAGTAGAGTGACTTGTGACACACAAGTAAATGGTCTTGGTGCTCCAAGAATTGATCCAGAGTTCCCTTGAGAAGAGGCAAAATGTCCCCATTTTCTGCTCATCCAGCATCTCCTCTTCAGCCACTACATGACCATGGGGAAATTATGAGGGAACCCCCAATGGCTCAGGCACAGCGTTGATAGCCTGTGATGCAGCTGGCCCTAAGTAATTGTCTTTTTATCGTTTCAGACAGTTATTTGAAAGTTATGATAATAGGGTGAAAATATAAGCAGCTTATAGTGTACTAGAACATTAATTCTCTGGGGATGATTTCTTTTTCCCTCTGAGCATCTTTTTCCATTGCTCTGTGGGACCTTTTCCATTGCATTATGTAGGACTTACTTTTAGACTTTTCTCCCTGTGATACACTATCACTGATCCACCCTTGCTTGATTACTAATTTCCATATTTGCTAAGATATATCCCAATATCTAGATATATGCAGGGGTGGGCAAAGGAGGTTTACAGTTGCATTGTAACATTCTTTTGAATTAGTAAAGCTATTATAATAATCATAACCTGCATGTCTTTTTTCTGTATGAACAACTGTAAACCTACTCTTGTCCACCCCTGTATATATATGGGTTTCTGCTGCGGATCCCAGACAGGAAGACCTCTGGTCTGGGGAAGTGGTTTCAGCTCAGCCCAGATACACTGATTAGGAAGTAGGAGTCAAATCGTGAGCTTTGGACAAGTGGGACTAACTTGAAATAATCCTGGTTTCTCTATCTCTGATAATTTGACCTTAGCCTCTTTGAGCTTCTGTTTCTTCATATGTAAGGCAGTGATATATTTGTGCCCCCTAGAAGCTCAAGCCCATTTTTTTGATCCCATGAGTTTGAGTAAGCCCAGCCTGGATGGGCTTGGGCAGACCTGAGGTGACAACTATTCCAGCCTGTAGGCCTGGGAGGTAGAAAATGCTCCCCAAGGCTCAGTGCTAGGGTCCACAGTGGTTTCAGGGCCCCATGAAAACATTTTAATTTCTTTTAGAATCAGAAGGAGGAAAAATGAGCTTTTAGGTCAAATAAAGTTTTAATATAATATTGATACATTTGTCTGTATACCAATGCAGTGGTAAGTTAGGGTTGTTAACATTTTTGTGTAGAGCAAGGGTCCCATGAAGGCAAAAATGCCTGTCCTTAGAAAGTCCTAATGCAGCCTGGCTAGATGATCCTGCCTGGCCCCCACTTGTCCCCTGGGCACCCGTTCTTTATCTGCTCATTTATGAATTAGGTGTGTTGGGGACTCAGCCCCTAACATCTCAAGATGCCCAACACGAACCTACCTTCCTGAGAATGTGAGCTACTTGCTTGCCCTGCATCTTGCTCCCCAGGTGTCATTTCACATTCCCCAGTGTCCTCATGTTCCTCCCACAACCCCCTAACTGCCTGACACCAGACAAGAGAAAGGACAGGGAAGGGTAACTAGGAGCTCTGACGACTATTCCATGGCTTCCCTTTGCTCCCTGCCCTCTTCATTCAGGAACTGTTGGAGCAGCATAAATAAATATTTTAAGAGCAATCCCATTGTGCTTTACTGTAGCTTATTTGACATAAACTGTTGAGAAACTTAGAGAACCAAGATAATTTATGATGTGACTTTCTCCTCTGTGCCTCAGTTTCTCCATCTGCAGGTTGAGACTAATAAGAGCAGCCTTGTAGGAGCAACTGGAAAAGGAGTGAAATTATAACTGAGAAGGTGCAGAATGCCTCCAGAAGAAACAGTCTAGCTGAGCTAGGAGTTATTTTAGCTTGGTTATCAGAGTGCCCATGGCACAAGGACCTCCTGTGTTTGTAGAGCTAACCGACTGCCTCCACTGCCTTCCTGGATTATCATCAGTTACTTTCATCACTACTGAAAGGGCCTGGTTTCCCGTTACTCTCAGTCCATATCCATGACCTTGCAGGCTGAGAGAGCAGCGATTGGTTCAGCGTGGAGACTCAGCAGTGCCCCTTCCCAACCATTTCTGAAATCCTTGTCAACCTCCTGGCAGCCCTGAAGTCTAAGGAATGGGGAAACAGAGAAGGAAAGGAAGAGGAGAAAAGGGAGGTAAAGATGTCATCTGCCTGAGTGTCCCTCAGCACTGTGCCTTCATTCTCCACTGCATAGCCATCCTTCGAGCAGGGCACTCAGGAAGGCTCCCCAAGCCCTGCCTCCCTGTTAAGTTGTAACTACAATGTGGCACAGTCCTGGCTTCGTCCCTTTCATATTCTGAGTTAGAATCAGAGGTCTTTGACCTGGAAAAGACATTGGTAATCATTTGTGCAGCATTGTCTTTTTACAGAAGAAACCGGAAACCCAGAAGCATCAGAGACTTGTCCAAGTTCACACAGCAAAGAAGTCAAGACTAAAACTCATGCATACACACACACACACACACACACACACACACACACGCACACACACATGCACACACAAATACATTTCCACATGCGTGGGAGTCTAGGACTGCTTTCATTCTTTTATTTATCCTCACAGCAACCAGGCCTGAAAAACTAGTAATATATCCCTATCTTTACCAATGAAAAAGCTGAAGCTCTAAAGACTAAGGGAGAATATTCAAGATCACCCAGGGTGTCCTAGCAAAGCTCCTATAAACCCAGTCTCCTAATGCCAGATAGTGCACTCCCCCCCGCACACACTGCCTGTAAGCCAGTGTCCAGAGCTCCTGGCCATGGCTGCTTGGGAGGAGCCAGCACTCCCATACATATGTGTAGGAAAACTTCTGGCTTAACTGCATCATGCTTAAGTTTCAACATTATTTTAATTTATCAGAGGCAAGAGAGTAACAATGGAGTTGATGGGCAATTTGTGTAATTAACGCCCCAGAGCTCCTGGTACTACAAGGTTTTTTGATTCAGTGCATTCTCACAACAGATGCTCTTTTTGCCGGTCAAGAGGCATTATCACGAGGATTATAATGGAGGGGGGAGGATTCCTGCCAGAGGAGACGAGAGGGGAGGCATGGTTTGGGTTCGTCATTAGTGATCTTAGGTATGCTTTGTTGTACCTATGAGCCTGCTTCCTGTAAAAATGTGAATAATGAAACCAGCAAGTTCCAGACAAGGAGTAGGACATCTGCTTCTCAATTAGTGCTAATTTAGCTTGTTTGGAAATGATTTGTGCCTCCACAAGACAGCATCACTGAAAGTGGTTTTCTTTCCTATGACCGCAACCTTTCACTCCTCTCACAATGGGCCAGATGGATGCATCTGAGGGGCCTTGCTGGGCGACAGAGGAGCGATGGACATTCCTGTTCCTGCCAATGTTCAAAAAGGCATTGCTACGCCTTAGTCTCAGTACAATCATAATACCCAAATCAAGGTCTTGAGACATATCCCAGCCCCTTCCAAAGCACTTCTGGAAGCACATAATTGGCTCTTCTGTGGTTGTTAAACTCGGGCTGATGTTCAGGTGGTACACATAGTGGTTATTAAAACATTCGCATATTTCCAGATCCATTGGAAAATAGCCACTTCTCCAGGCCCTGCAAGTACCCATCACTTCCCAGGTGCCCCAGGCTCAAGGAGCCCAGATGAGCACCAATAAGGAGCTGTTGTGGCACCCTCCAATTTGTCAATCCAGCCCCCCTGGCCTCTGTGTACTGCCCCATTCCCACATGTCTCCCAGCCAAACAGGCTCTCCCCTTCTGAGGAAGAGAGCATCCTTTACAGTTTGGTGGTCCCAGCAGGCAAATGCCCATTCTATGGGTTCGCTGGAGAGACTCTAAGTGACTGGTTGCTAAATGGTTTTAATGTCACACTGTGTGTTGAAACTGCTTAATGAGGTACACAGGAAAGTCAATGCTTTTCGTAGGGGCCTCTTGCAGGTGTGGGGCCCTCTTGTTGGCTGAGGGTGCCAAGCTCTGACTCTTACTGTGCTTGGGTGGATGATGCTAGAGACTGCCTGGCCAGACCCTTGACTGTAAGGCCAAGCTGAGGTCAAGTGTGATGAGGAGTAGAAGTCCAAAGTGACTATTAAAGCCAGAAGCTCTTGATCCAAGAGTTGCCAGCCAAGGCCCAGAGCCAAATAGGATTCAGAGAACCAGGGGAGGCCAGAGGGAATGAGAAATGGACAAAATCTAGTTGTTTCTGCCCCTCAGTCAGAGTCCATGGACACACAAGGATCTGTGAGTTCTCTGTAGCAATTTAGATGATTTGTTTCCATTTGGATAATCTAAAAGAAAGACATTTTCTTCTCTACATTTGGGCTTATGTTTTCCATCACTTTGGTATCAAGGCATGGTATTATAATTGTCATGACACATGAAAAAGGTGAGGCAGGCTTGGTGAGGATTGACAGCCAAAGGATCACAAGGGACCCTGATAAGAGGAGTGTTTGCAGCAGCTGGCAGAGCGAAAACTCTTGGAAGAATTGATTCTTCACACAACCCATGTAGGATGGGCATATCAACTTAAAATACCTGCATTTCTTTTCTGGGGCTGCTATAACAAAGTACCGCAAAGTGGATGGCTTATTTTCTCACATTATTGGAGGCCAGAAGCCAGAAATCAAGATGTCAGATGGGCCACACTCTCTCAGAGCTTTCTGTGGTGGCTATCGACCCTTGGTGTCCTCAGCCTACAGCTGCATCACTCCTAATGTCTGTCTCTGCCATCCATGGCCTTCTCTCTGTGTGTCTTTCCCTGTTTATTCTTATGACACCAGTCATATTGGATTAGGGTCCACCTAATAACCTTGTGTGAATGTAAGGTACCAGGAGTTAGGACTCTTTGGAGGACAGAATTTAACTCATCACAGAACCTGAGTAGGAATAGTCTGTGCCCTAGTTGTCCTGTGAACAGTGATATTGTTTCATCAAATAACACCATTCATCACATTGAATTGATCTGTTCATTTGAATTGCATGGTTTTGTACATTTGTTTATACTTAGCTTATAAATAATTATTGGGTTATTTTGTTTGGTTTTAATAGCCATGCAAGAGCTATAAGCATAAAGGGTTTATAACTACTTTTATGTTGTACATTTTTAAATAACATTACCATACCAATAGTTTGTCAGCTCAGGTAATCCTTGACAGTTTTCCTTTGTTCTTTTTAAGGTAGCTATATATTGTTTCAGTACTAGAGCCCCTGGGGTCAAGATGAATTCTAGATGTGAAAAGAGACACAGTGTTTTTTCAAAATGTGTATATGTGAGTAGATCTACTAGTATTAAAAGGAGCTTGCCTGGGCACATGATCAGATTTCAAATTCCCTGAAGGCCTGTGTACCACATATGACCAGTGTATGCCCCCTAGATAAATATTGGGCTTTGACATGGCCTGGAGCCAAGGTTAGTTCTTTTAGGGTCTCTGGCCCTCCCCCATGCCTCTGAGTGGCAATAGCTGGGCCAGAGAGGGGGATTCTAACTTGAGTCCCACAAGAAGGCTGGTCTGGAGAAAGCCAAGCTCCAGAATGCTGGATGGTCTCTGGAACCCTAGGGGACTGGTGTCTAGGACAAGTTCTCAACTCCCCTCCCCAGAATCAATAGGAGCCCCAGGAAACCCGGTACCTTACTTTTATTAACCCTCATTGCCCCGAGGACAAGTTGCCCCTCAGTGCTCCAACAAGAGAACCCAAATGTCAGTTCAAGGAGTTTGCTTCATGCTCTTTGATCCAAAAAGAGATGAAGGGCATTTGGATGGGTATTAGATAGAATTCTAAGTTCCAACTAAGTATGCCTAAATACAGACACCCAAGGAAGAGGGGATTGAATCTGGGAAAGTAGACTTAAGCCACTTGTAGCAAATCATGAATTTTTTTGCTCTCTGTTTATCTCTAATTTTTTTTTTTAGTTTTAACTCCAAAATGTTTAAACCTCAGTCTTTTGAAAAATAGTAAACTACTTTGTTTCCTCAAAAAATCTTTGATTACAGTTGATACTTCTGAAAGATATTTGAACCTCATCCATCCCCTTCTCACCTATGTCAATAGAGTATAAGTGAATCAGGAGGCTTCACTAGAATTAAATGACAGTTTTATGCAAAGGTCTTAAGATTTGCAAAGCAGAAATACTATGAAGTAACACCCAGAGTATTCCAAAAAAAAGTTGAGAGTAAAAAGTACATTCTTGAGAAGGATCAGTCCTACATTCTTAGCCTCTGGGTTGGTCTGAAATGGATAATCTTCTAGATGTCCAGTGGTTGGGACAATGGATGTCAGGTGGTATAGACACATGAACACTTTTCCCTAAGTTCTTCACATGAACATTCTTTCCTAACTTCTTCAACGAGTTATCAAAAATCTCCAGGCATTGATGCACAACTGAATGTTTCAAAAGTTTAAGTCTTCAGGCTAGTTAAAGTAAATTAAAATCTATTCCTCATGTATCAGCACATTCTGATTTAAGGAATGTTGTTAGCTTGGCTATGGTGACTCCATTTTGTTTCTTCACTCTTTTCTCACTTGTAATGTCCAGTTGGAGATGCACTAAATAAATAGTTGAGGGACTTCTGCTATGACCAGCCAAGAGGAAAAAAAAACACTAAATAATTATACAGAGTGAAATGCTAGGTTTCTCTGATTCCTTCTTGTTCAAGCCTGTGTTGTTCTCAGGGCCTTCAGACTAATAGCTCCTGCATTGTCATGCCTAACGCTAATCATTAGTAGAATTCTGCCTGAGGCTTGAGTTTTACCAAAACAACCCCTCTCGTTTCTCCTTCCCTTGACATAAAAGAAGCCTGAACTCTGTACTTACTTAAGATGGATTTGAGGATTAGGTCTCCCATCTTCTTGGTTGACACCTTCTCAATCAATAAACCTTTCCTTACTCTAAACTCTGATGTTTTGAGGTTGGGCTTTCCAAAGTGTCAGGCACATGGACTTTCAACCTGTAACATATGGAGCAAGAAGACTTGGCTCAAGGCCCAATTCTAATACTTACTAGATCTTGAACTAACATAACCCTTTTAACTATACTGAGCCTTAATTTTCTAAGCTGGAAAATGATTATAACAATATCTGCCTGTCTTCCTCATTGTTATGAAAACTGAAAAAGATAATGGGTGTGAAAACTTTTTAAAATGTAAACTGCTGTTTAAAGGTTAGTTGTTTTTGCCACTTATCCGTATCCTCAGGGAAAGACCACCAGGAACTTACCTGTAGTTAAACAAGTTGAATTTATTACTGTTTGCCATGTGGAAGAACAAACATCATGGGAACCACAGGATCTCTCAGTAAGAGAGAGTTAGAAAGGAACTATTGTAGGATTTGGGCTTTGGTTGGACTCTAGGGAAGCAAGAATTTGCTCTACATTGGATGATGTCAAAAGTGGGGCAATATGATTAGGTATCTCAATAAATCTTCTCTATTGGGAGGGAAAACTAGAATGAGTATAAAGTTGTAATAGTAATTGGTAAGGAGCAACTCATCTTGGGTGTTTGGTATTTTGTATTCAGCACAGTGATGTGTGTGTGTGTGTGTGTGTGTGTGTGTGTGTGTGTGTGTGCATGCGCGCGCTTAAAAGTAAGCTTGCTTTATCTCATTTTTATTTTATTTTTTGTGATCTCAGAGTAACTTTGTCGGAGCTCAGTATTCTGTATTCATATCTGACAGGAGAATAATATGACTGAGCTATGAGTGCCAGGCCAGCTTCTGGATCTCAGGGGCTGCTTTTTAATTCTTTTTAACATTACACATGTTCAAACCAACAGATTCTCTATTGAACAATGGGCACACATGGGGCTTCAAAAATAGATGAAGAAGGGAGAGAGAAAAACCAGGAGGAAAGAATGAGAAACTTAAAGGCGAAAAGAAGTTGTTGTAGGGCTATGTGTGTTTGCACATCCAACAAGACCCCAGGATTAGAGGAATAACTCAAATGGATTGAGCTGATTCCCCTTCAAAATTGGCCCAAAAGGTCAGCCTAGAAAACACCAAAGCCACTGAATTCCTTTAAAGGGGCATCTGTTTAATTAAATCCTGGGATTGGCTAGAGCTTTGGCCCTAACTACCTCTCCCGTTCTCCCTGAATTCCATGTCACATAGACCTTGTGGTCTGTGCTTCCTAAATCGTTTAAGGAGGATTCCTGAGCCATTTTCTCCTCTGGCTGGTTTATGATCAGAGTGCACAGATGTTTCGTAAAACTTAAAATGACTAAGCCATTTACCTCAGGTGGCTAATCAAGCAGGTATAAGAATTCCAAGGTATCGAGGAACCACAAGTGCAGAGTAGAAATTGAATTGCGGTCACAAATGCGGTTTGGCCATTAAAAGCTGAACTTCATGGGCTAATAGAGAGTTATCAGCTGATGAGCGAGCATCAATATGATAGGAACAAAATTGGCCTCTGTTGAAAGGAGCTCGTCTCAAAGAGCTCCTCATGATACCCAGTAGAAGATGAACTCTTGATACCTGCCATATCTCAGTTAATAGGTTCAGTTGAATCAGAATAATTTAAAGGGGCTAATGAAAATGATGTAGGAGAAGAGTTTGGAGGTGATAATTTGATTTGGAGATATCATTTGAAAGATGATGACATTATGAAACTGGTCCCCTAGGGAATAGGCAGTGAATGCTGGAAAGTGAGAAGGAAGCAAAGGGCCCTTGCCTCCTCTCTATCAGTTCATATGTCTCACTCAGACAGGAAGATGTGGCAAAATGGGTTGACATTTATCATAAAAAATTTTAAAAGACTATCAGATTTCTCAAGTGTTCAAGTCTTACTGATTTTTTATAATGTACGGATTCTGCATTTTCCTTGCATTACTAGAAAAGTACTTTCCATGCCTTTTTGGCCTCTGGCTATCTTTTGTGGGGGTTAGGGGGAGGACCAAAATTACACTCAAAGCCAAATCTTTGCATTATTAAGGCTATGTCTTATACAGAAAAAAAATTTTTTAAAAATATGTAAGACAGGTTACAAATTCAATTGTTAATGTGTAGGAGGAAAGAATCTTAAAGGTCAAATGGATCCCACCTTGGTACTTGTTTTATATGCTCAGGCTGCTATAACAAGGATACCCCAGACTGGGTGGCTTAAACTACAAACATTTTCTCACAGTGCTGGAAACTGAGAAGTCCAATATGAAGGCCCTGGCATTTTGATTTCTAATGAGGACCCACTTCCTGGTTTATAAATGGCCACTTTCTTGTTCTATCCTCAAATGGTGGACAGAGGAAGCTCTGGTCTCTTCATTCCCTTGCAAATCCCTTAATCCTTTCATGAAAGCTCCACCCTCATGTCTTAATCACCCCCAGTGGCCCCACCTACCAATGTCTTCCCAATGGGAATTTAGGCGTTAACATATGAATTTGAGGAGGGACACAAATGTTCAGTCTATAGCATTACTTTAAGGTTGTCAAGGCCTGTCCAGCTGACTGCTCTTGACAAAGTTCCCTTTAAAAAAAGGCAAATAGAGGGCAAAGCTTATATTGCCTCTGGAGTCAACTTTACCTATATTCAAATCTTAGCTCCAGCTTTTATTACCTCTGTGACCTTGGATTGACTTCATAAAGCCTTTCCAAACTTCGGTATTCTTATGTTTGTTTGTTTTTAAATAAGGGGAGGGGACAATACTTAATTCAGTTACTGCCCAAAGTAGGTGAGGTCATGAATATGAAAGCACCTAGCACTGCACTTGGTCATTCGAAAACTTTTTAAAAAGTATATATTTTTATTGATTTCAGAGAGGAAAGGAGAGGAAGAGAGAGAAACATCAGTTCTGAGAGAGAATCATTGGTCGACTGACTCTTGCAAGCTCCACACCAGGGATCGAGCCAGCAAACCGGGCATGTTCCCTGACCGGGAATTGAACCATGACCTCCTGGTTCATAGGTTGATGCTCAACCATTGGCCCAAGCTGGCCAGGCCATTCAAAAACTCTTTGATGTTATGCACAGTTATCCTTTGTTTATAGCGCTTGGCAGGGCCACCTTTGACAGATGCATCAAGTCATTACTCTTGAGTAGATTCAGCAGAGTGGTTTGGTGCTGAACACTCCTCAGTCTTTCTGTTGAGAAATGAGCTTTGAAGTTCTGGGTAAGAGAGTTCAATGACTCCCTGGGATTTAATCATTTGAGCCTGGCACATAGCAGACTCAACACATATTTTGTATAATAAATGAATATCAAGTGGTAGAGACTATTTGTTTCCTCTAATTGGTTAGTTCATTTCCACTGTGTGTTGGGCCAAAGCCACACAAATCTCTTGGTAGAAATGGTAATGGCCCACTAATTTGGGAGCTTTCAAGGGCATTGCTTGATACAAGGCAGGTGCTTTCTTGAACTGTACTGACCTAACAACCAAGAGATCTGGGTGCTTTCAATAATTGTGCGACCGTGGGCAAATCAGTTCTCTAGGTCTTGGTTTTCTTATCTATTAAATGAGAGCTTTGGGCTGAAAATTTTCCATTATTCCTTCTAGTTCTAATAATCTGTGATCCAAAATTGACTATTCCCTTGTAAATGTATTTCCCAATGACCCAATAGGAAAAGATACAGTTGCCTCATTGCTCAATCATAAGCCCAGGCATGTCCATTAGAATTGGAAGGCAAGTCTCCAATTTTAAGTGGATATTATACATGTTGGGGACTGATCAATGCCTTTCTTTGTGGGTGAAGTATTATTTTGATAAATGCCTATCTTATGAATTTTAAACATGTGGTTTGTCAGCACTCCTCAAACTCTGAAGACCAAACTATTGTTATTACTTATTGACTGATTTAGAGCCAGGTCAAAGAAACAAGTCCCAAATGTTGACCACTGAAATATTTATGATGCAGCTAGCATTGCTTCCAAGTAATGCACACTATATTCAGTAAGAAACACATTATGGCTAACCAGAGCCTAAATTGATGACCATGTTTCCATTTTAGCCATGCAAATTATTCATCACAGAGCAATCAATATGAATGTTATATTCCTAGGAGACAAAGCAGGGGTAGGAGGGAGTATTGGGACGGATTTTGCTTTCTCAACTTTCAGAAAAGGAATAAGCTATCCCAATATTGCATCATAGCCCAATCCCATTTGCCATAGTTCATTATGTTTCTCCATCTTTTTTTTAAAGGATAATGTGCCTACTTGAAGTGTGTCATACAAATATATAAGATTGAGATTTGAAGTTTTTGAAAATATTCAGTTAAAAAATTTATGCATTCCCTTTTAACCAAGGTTAACACATTAGGGATTCTTGTACAGGTGCAAGTGATGGAGGGATGTGGAAAACATTCCTTATAAAACTGCAGGCAAAAGCATGCATCTCCATGCCCATGACTTCTCCACACTTTACAAAAGCACATTGGCTGGTTCCAGCTATTGAGAGGTTGGGGTCAAAGAAGCTCTGAGTTTTAAAATATCTTGTAAATATTCCATTAAACTTTGCCTAAGAAATCTAGAAATTCTTAATAGCAATTGCCAACAGATAGGGGGTGATAGTGCAAGTAATATTTGCGCTATACTGCCTTGGTAATGAAGAAGGAAAGAGATGCATTTTCTTCTAACCTTTAACAAAAGAATAAGATTCATCCATCAGTGAGCAAGCACTTACTAGTCATCTGCTTTGAACAAGGCCTTTGAATAAGCACTTAGAGAAAACACAAGTTAGTTGAAATTTGGCATTCTCTCAGATATAGTATTAAGCTTCCTAATACCAGTCTCATGTCTCTTAATAAAAACTCTCTAGAACCTTGCTACTCAAAGTGTAGTCAACATGAGTATTAACTGATGTTGTAAGAAATACAGAATCTCCAGCCCCACCCTGGACCTACTGAATCAGAATCTGTATTTTAACAAAATCCTTCTGTCACTTATATGCACATTAAAGTTTAAGAAGCACTGTATAGACCACAGGAGTCTGAGAAGCAATCACTTAGCCAACCAAAGAGTATCCATGGCGGGGGGCATCCTGAAGTTCCCACCATGCATCCAGTATTGTCATAACAGCCTTTGACAGTGATTAAGTATTGCCTGGTCACTTGGGAAATAATTAGAGATTCTCCCCCTAGGGTCTGCAAGAGAACATTTTTTGTAGATTATGTAAAATCATGGACAGTGCAGCTAGGAAGGATCTTACTGACTACCTATTACTTTCTGATAGAGATAAGGAACCTCATAGCTGGGTAAGTAGAAGAGTTGGGACTAGAGCTAAGTTTTCCGAACTTATTATCTAGTGCTTATTCATCTCCACTTCACTGAGAAATGAAGGCAGAGGCTGAAGGGCATGTCTGGATGAGTCACTTACAAATCAATTGCTGCACAATGGATCAGAGCAGTCAGTAAAAATGACTACATCTAATTTACCATCGGGTGATCCATTGCTTAGAGACAAATTCTCAAGCGGAGAGTCACAGGAACATGGCTATTTTGTACCATAGTTAGTGCCATGGCACAAGTTAGGGACAGTGTAGACACTGACCAAGTTGAATCATCAAATAAATGATCTAGTTATAATGGAAGCTAAAGTTATTTGTCTTCTAGGAAATGTGTGTCACAGAGAGGCCAACCTGCAACCAAGTCCCCAGGGATTCAGGGGGGTCTCTTTAAAGTTCCTTTTCCACTAGAATGTCCTCCCCCAGGCCCCATCCTTCAAGGGTCAGCTAAAATGCTGCCTCCTCTACTTTAATGAGTGGGTCAGAACATTCTCCCTCTATTGGCCTGAGAACTCCTACAGACAGAATGCACATCTGATTTATATTTGGGTCCCCAAATCACCTAGTAGGCCCTCATCCTTATTTGCTTGGTGGAACATTTAGGGGACTATTTCATAATTCATACGTTGACTCAGCTTCCATCACAAGAATGGCTGTAAGAACTTTGGAGAACCCTAAATCTTCTGGCCACCATCACCAGCGGTACAAACCTACCTTGAACACCTCCAAAGTTTCTAATGCTGTTCTTGCTAGTGGTTGATGTGGTATATACACTGGTCAGTCAGCAACAAGTCAAGGGACAAGCAGACAGTTTGCACAGAATCCTAAGCAAAAAGAAAGGTATGACCAAAGGTTTGATTTGTCAGTCCTCATGTGCCTAGAATAAATCATTATGAATAAAAAATAAATCACTTCAGTGTTTTTTATTTGGGGATTTATTTTTGGCTAAAATTCAGAGGCAGTTGGTTACAGGCGTCAAGAGGAATGACTCCCGCATTCTGCTTAATCCATTAGCCTGAAGGTTCTGCTTTCACACTGTTGTGTTGTGTCTTGTAGACATAGCCTTAAATACACATAATGACTCTTCAGGGATACAGCCTGAGAGCATGTTATCTTCCCAAATTTATCATTTGGTTTGAGTTTTCAATCTCCTAAGGCCCTTTGTGTTAAATATCAAAAATCATTTGATTGAATCACCTAAATCAATTTTCCTTCACTTTTCCCTAGCTTACTGTTGTCCTTTCTGGTTCATGGCTTATAATGATTCTCTTGTGCCTGGCATCTCCAAATCTGTCTTTTGTAGAGTTGATTATGTTTCCAAGAACTCTTCATTTTATCCCCCAGTCATAGAAGAAAAAAAAAAGCCTTCCCTTTGCAGTAGAGCCTCCTTGTCTTCACCTTGCATGTCAGCCCAGCTGCATTTGACTGGAATGCTGACAGTGCACCAGCACTGCCCTGGCTGGGCCGCTTTCCTCCCACAGCTCTCCCTCGAGGGGCCTCAAAACACAGGGGGTCGGGACAATTGTGTGGAAGGATGCATCCGAGTACATTAAAAATCCTGCACAACGTGTGGCCTATGACCTGCCCCATTTGTTTTTTTGTTCATTCCTTAAACAGTATTCATTAACTGCTCTCTTTATGTCAGACAATGGCACCTATGCCATCTAGGTGTGCCCATAGATTCCATTTTATTTTTAGAATTGACATATTAGCATTACCTCTTTGTTTTACTTTTCAGAAGTTGCTCTAGTGCTGGGGTTGGCAAACTATGGCCCACAGGACAGCTACCTGTTTTTATAAATAAAATTGATTGGAACACAGCCATGCTTATCTGTTATGTATTTTCTATAGCTGTTTTCATGCTGCAAATGGTCAAGTTGAGTAGTTGTAAGAGACTGTGTGACCCTTAACCTTAAAGTATTTACTATATGGCCAGGAAAAGTCTCCTTATCATTGGTTTAAAACATCTTTTGCATATTTTTAGTTGGCTTATAAATCTTTTTATTATTGAGTTGTAAGAGTTCTTTATATATTCTAGTACAAGTCCCTTATCAGATACATGATTTGCAAATATTTTCTCCCAGTCTGTGGATTGTCTTTTTACTTTCCTGATAGTGTCCTCTGAAATACAAAAGTTTTTAATTTTGGTGAATTCCAATTTATCTACTTTTTTCTTTTGTTGCTTGTACTTTTTGCATCATTGTCTATTAATCTGTTGCTAAATCTGAGTTTATAAAGAATTCCCTTCAATTCCAGAAATTTAATAGTTTTGGCCCTTACATTTAAGTCTTTGAACATTTTGAGTTAACCTTTGTGAGAAAAGGATCTGGCATCATTTCTTTGCATTGGATATCCAGTTGTTCCCACAACATTTTTTGAAAAGACTGTTTTAGAAAAGACTATTTTTGAAAAGACTATTTTTTCTCCCGTTCAGTTGTTTTGGTACCCTCTTCCTCTCAAAAATCAATTGACCACTAATGTTAGGGTTGATTTCAATTATATTTAATTAATCTATGTATTTATCTTTATGTCATTTATCATTATAAAATATCTTCTTTATATATAGTAATATTTTTGTTTTAACATCTATTTCATCTATTAATATAGCAACTCCAGCTTTTTTTGTAGGCTATTTGCATGATATATGTTTTTCCAGCATTTTACTTTAAGCATGTTGTATTTTTTGACATTAAATTATGTCTCCTGTAGACACATGTATATGGATCTTATTTTTCATCTCTGCCTTTTAATTGGATTGTTTAATCCTTTCACATTTAATGTTACAGTTATATGCATGGATTTTCATCTTCCATTTACTTTCTTTCTCTATTTGTCTGATGTCTTTTTTGTTCTTTTTATCTCATACTATGTTTTTTTTTTATTTGGTGAATATTTTCTAGAGTAACAATTAATTTTATCTGATAATTCTTTTGAGTTATTTTCTTAATAATTGCTATAAGGTTTACCATATACATCTTAATTTATCAGAATTTACTTCAGATTTATAGTAATCTAATTTCATTGAGATATAGAAATTTTACTTATATAGGTCTATTCCTCTTTCCCTTTTTTATGTTGTTATTGTTATACATAGTATGTCTATATATGTTACAGACTTAACAAATATTACCTTATATAATTTTATATAATTTTTAAAAGCCAGGAGGAAAAATAAGAGCAAGTATATAGTCATAGTGTTACCTATATTAACCTTCTTATTTACTATTTCCCTTAATTTGTTCCTATCTAGTGTCATTTTGTTACTCCATTACATCTTCGTTGCACCATCTCTCATACCTTTTGTACTGTTATTATAAAAAATATTACATCTCTGTATGTTACAGGCTCAATAATACAATTATATACATATTGTTTTATAAAACTGCTTTTTAAATCATTTAAGAGAAGGAAGGATAACATTATGCATTTATACTGCCTTTTATAATTACACTAGTAGCCCTGTGCATGAATCTGTGCGCCAGTAGTTCGCCAGTAGCTTGCTAGTAGCTCACTGCCTCCCTCCAGTAGCTCTCCGCCCACTGCCCCACCCTCCTGTAGCTCCCCCCGCCCTCCCACCCCCTCTCATAGCTTGCTGCCCTGCTCCCTCCTGTAGTTCTCCCCCTCCCCCACCCACTTGTAGCTTGCTGCCCCACCCTCCTGTTGATCCGTGATTCAGTCATTACCCTTCACGGTGTAACGACCATTTGCATATTACATCTTTATTATATAGGATTATATAGGATATTTACCTTTACCAGGGTTCTTTGGTTTTATGTGCATGGAATTACTGTCTGGTGTTACTTGCTTTAAGCCTGAATACTTTTCTTTAGTATTTCTTATAAAGCAGGTCTGCTAGCAACAAATCCTCTCCATTTTTGTTTATCTGGAAATATTTTTACTTAACCTTTATTTTTGAAAGATAGTTTTGCTGGATATGAGGTTCTTGGTTAACTGGTGTGGGGTTTTTTTTTTGTTTTGTTTTGTTTTTTATCAGTACTTTGAATATGTCTTCCCACTGCTTCTGGACTTTATTGTTTCTGATAACAATACAGCTGTTACTCTTACTCGGGTACTTTTGTAAGTAACAAGTCATTTTTCTCTTGCTGCTTTTAAGAATTGTTCTTGTCTTTTGCTTTCAGCATTTTTACTATAGTAAGTCTGTATGTGGATGCTATACATTTAATTGTGTCTCCCTCCAAAAGATATGTTGATATGAACTTACTTGGCTTTAGTGAAGTCTCCCCTGCTGTGTGAAGCATCTGTCACTTTTCAGAGGGTGTAGTCTTGGCATGCTGGAATGACAACCTACAAGCACAGTGGCTTTAACAGGACTCTATTTGACTATTCCTTTCCCTGGTCTCTGTTAAGCTATTTCCCTTTGTTGGCATTATATCCAGCTATTGGCTTACACTAATTGCTAGCTGATTGCTCTGTTATTTCTGGCAAAGCTCTTAGGCATGTATTGCTCCAAGTCTGATCCAATTCAATTTGGGTCCCTTTTCAGTCTTTGACATTTCTTTTGAACTCAGATGGAGCTTCTTAAATGTCTCTTTTTGTGGTTCTCTCTGGTAAATTAGCTGGCCTACTGTTTAGTTTCTTGCTGTCATGAATCTACCAGTATCCTCTCAATTGTTTACTACAAAAGTCAGCATTAATTTTGGAAGCACCCTGAGGCTTGTATTTCTCCACATAGTTTCAAATGAAGTCAGTTCCTTTGCAGATAACTTTTTAGACCTTTGTTTTTATGATTGCCTTTCCCTGGAGCTGGGGGCATAAAAGGGTGCCTATTTCTCTTGGAGCTACACCCTGCTTTACGGTGAGAGTGCTGGGCAGGATTAGTAGCTTCTCTTCTCAACTTGCTTATCCCAGCGTGGAACCTCTATCTTACAGTGAGCTGTGGTGAGGCCCGTCGGGACCCCAATTATCAGTGTGCCATACCAGATATAGAGTGGGAGCTGGATGGAGTAAGGGAACCCTGACCTCTTGGCCACATTTTTCTGGAATTTAGTCTCTGCCACATATAGCTGGGGAGGATGAGAAAAGCTGGTGGCATACACTTCCTGGGAAGGTACCAGAACCCTAGAATGGGACATGGGAGGAAAGGAGCCCTGTCTCTACCTGCCTGGATAGAAGTTTCCATCATGTTGAACAGGGAGGAAGGAGGTTCAGATGTCACAAATTCTTACTGTTTTTACTTAGTTTTAGTATATTTTTAAATTGTTTTATTTTCATTTGCTGTATGCCCTTATAGGACAATTTCTAGAGATCTTAATAATTGGGTTTTTAAAAATAAGTTTTACCACTTATGCTTGTTTCACTGGGATGTAGGTCTTCAGAGCTCCTCCTGTCACCATTCCAAAATATTACCCCTCTGTAGTTGTTTCTTTATTAGTCTCTCTCGTACTAGATAGTGAGCTCCTTCAGAATAGGGGAGGTGTCCAAATAACTGCTATTTACATTTACTCTGTGCCCCCAAACTATGCTATTCTGTGAATATTATCTCTAAACCCTCAACAGAAGTTGGTTATTATCACCACTCCACAGGTGAGGAAACTGAAGCTTAAGAGGTTAACTTGCCTAAAATCTCACCATTAGTTTTAGAGCCAAGAGCCTAACCCAAGTCTCTCTCTAAAGTCTTCACCATACTACACTGTATCTCTGGCACCTGGCATAGTGCTTGATAATGGTACAAGTACTAGGTAAATGAACACACAAAAATTATAAGTGAATGAATAAAAAACTGAACTCTGAGGTACAAAGAAGCCTAAGAATATCTATTGGCACATGCTACTCCCAACTCCTTTCACATTTTGCTTTCAGGCTGACTGATGTACCATCACAGCAACCTCTCTGACTTTGCTAATTTGCCTTAATGGCAATCATAACGTATAAGAACAGCTTTAATCCTGAATTAATTAAATTAGATCAATGGGTATTACATAGCTGCAATGTTCAAGAAGTATCATACTAAGTTCTCTGGATTTTCAAAAGGTCTTCCCTTCAAGTTTATTTCAGTGACAGATCACAGTAGTATTTTTTTAATAATATTCGATTATTTGCATAATTTGTCAGTTTGGTTATTTTCAAGTTGGTCATCTTTAAAGCTGTATTGTTAAGAAATTCAGGTGAGAATATACCATTCACAGAATTACCATACTTGAGTCTCTTTCTGACAATTACATTGATCTATTGGACACCCTGAAAGTTGAATCAGTAGCTTCATTCCAAAAGTGAGCTTTATTTTTAAGTTCCACTTTTCTTTCTTTCCTCCTTTTTTGTTTTTAGAATTAAATTTTCATTACCCAAGTAACCACAAGAATTTATTCTCCTTGTGAAAATCTCAATGGATGTGTGTGTGTGTGTGTGTGTGTGTGTGTGTGTGTGAAAGAGAGAGAGAGAGAGAGAGAGAGAGAGAGAGAGAGAGAGAGAGAGAGAGAGAGATGAAAAAAGGACTGAAAAGATATATTCCAAACATAATATAGTAGTTACTTCTAGAGATGGAAATGGGAAGGAGAAGAGGAAGCCTACTGGTCAAAGAGAACACTAGGCTTACCTGTAATGTTTTAATAATTTACAAGAAGAAATTATCTTCCTCTTCTTTGGTTCCCTTTCCTCACTCTTAGATGTCTCTGATTCTTAGTGAAAATATGTGAATATATATCCCCACGTGTGTATGAGGTAAATTCAGCCTGAATCTCCTAGTGCAGGGGTCCTCAAACTTTTTAAACAGGGGGCCAGTTCACTGTCCCTCAGACCGTTGGAGGGCTGGACTATAGTTAAAAAAAAAACTATCAACAAATTCCTATGCACACTGCACATATCTTATTTTGAAGTAAAAAAACAAAACGGCAAAAACACCCGCATGTGGCCCGCGGGCCGTAGTTTGAGGACGCCTGTGGGCTCCCAGTGTCCTAAGGACTCACTCACCCCTTCTTAATTGTTCTCTCTTGAGCAGGAAAAATGGGGCATCATTATTCTTGTCTACACCTTTTTCATCTACAATGTACATTTTCTATTAGCTTGGTCTGTTGCCGTTTATGGCAGTTTTATTGCTTGGATTATTTGCCAATAAACACCAGCTTGATCTTGAAGAAACAGAACGAATTGAAAAGGTACTCCTAAAAGCACATTCTGTTACCAATAACAATCTGCTTTCTTGCTTGGAGACTTGAATTGAGGCAGCCTGGGGAAGACAGATTGGGGTATGGAATAATCCAGCCATGTATGTTGGCCTTCTCCTCCACTGACACTAATTGTTCCCATGTAGTTAATCACAAAGGGATGCAGACTGTTGGTTAGGTCAATGCAATGTGGTGGAGAGAGCAAGAACTTAGAGGTTTTGTTCCTGATGTAAATCCTAGCTACATCTCTAGCTGAAGGCTCCACGGGCAAGTCACAGTCTCTTTCAAGTCAGTTTTAGTTTCTCCCTCCTCCCTACTCTCCTCCTCCTCCTCCTCCTCTTCTCCCTCCTCCCTACTCTCCTCCTCCTCCTCTTCTTCCTCTCCCCTCCTCCTCCTCCTCCTCCTCCTCCTCCTCCTCCTCCTCCTCCACCTTCTCCTCCTTCTCCTTCTCTTTCTAGCATTAAATGAAATTGTGAACATTTGAAATAACCTAGTTCCATTAATGCCGGGGCACATAAAGATATTCTGTGATTGACAGCTAGTTTTCTTTCCCTGTGCTAAGGCAGAAAAAGAAGTTCTTTCTCCTTCTGGCATTAATGTGCCCTCTATTTCTCCTTCTAAATTGTGGGAGTAGTCTTCACCCATGCCCATCTCCTGTGGCATTGTTAGTCGTACTTATCAGGTAAGATCCCTTAGACTGAATAGAGATTTGATGCCGGGGAAAAAAATAAAGTACCAAATGCTACTGATTGAGATTTGGAGTTGTTATAGACCCAGGCACCACTTCTAAAGCAGTTCCTGAGAAAGCTTTTAAGATGAAAGATTTCCAGTCTCTCTAGGCAGAGTGAGACTTGGATTCCTTGAGGAACAATAACCCCAGGCCATGCCAAAT
Organism: Eptesicus fuscus; assembly: GCF_027574615.1. Classification (NCBI taxonomy): domain Eukaryota; kingdom Metazoa; phylum Chordata; class Mammalia; order Chiroptera; family Vespertilionidae; genus Eptesicus; species Eptesicus fuscus. Next base: position 13,461,272 of record NC_072488.1, on the reverse strand, counting down.
ACTCCCATCCTTCAGTCTCGGGACTCTCATGAAGCAGTAGCTGGTAGGAGATGTCATTGAGCATTTTTTTTCATTGGCACTTCTTTTTTTTTCCATATGATGTAAAGGATATCTAACAAGTCTCAAGAAGAAAAAAAACTAAATAAAAACTTCTTGATGCCATGTTGCTTTCATTAGGCATTTCCTCAGAAAGTGAGCGTTAAGGAAGCTGGAAAAGGAAGAGTGTCACGTTCAACTACCCCCTCAGGGAACAGCCCAACCTGCTGATGCCTAGGCAGTGCTCATTATCTGTAGTAAGAAGCATGGGACTAGAGAGGCCTTGCATAGGATCAAGAATCAGGTTTTCTCTGAGTGAGTAGATCCTTACAGTTCGGGGCCTGCAGTCAGTCATTGTGAAGGGTGTCCTTGTGCCAAGGGGGGTGGTGTTTTTTATGAGTGAGAAAGTCAAGGGGCCCTAGGAACCTTCCCAGATCTCGCTTGATTTTGCTGGATAGTTTTAGGGTCTTCTGAAAAGGACTTGACTGTCATTAAAGTCATCCTTTTACTTCTATGCCCCTAGCTTAGAGGAACACCTCTAGTTTCCTAATAGACTCATTCCTTGGCCTCTCTTTGTGGACAGAGCCTGAAGAGCCTCAGTGTAGAGGCCTTAGCAAAATGAAGTGTGGGCTGGGAGAATTCTAGAATGGCATTCACATAAAAGCTAATCCTGAACTATCTTAGCCGTTAAGAAAAAGAGAAGTTTGCTATACAATGAATTGCTTTTCTAAAATTTCTAGAAAACAAAGGCTCTTCCTCAAGACTTTACCATGGGGTATTTTATATTTTAGAGTTTATGAATTGCAGAATGGGGCTGTGCAGAGAGGTTCAAATATAAGGGCTTTTCTTTACCCTGACCGTGACCATGATCTGGGCAGAGGTTACTCAGGATGCTGACCACGGCCTGGCCTTTGGCTTCTCATGCCTGACTCATATGCTCTGGCTTCTTGAGATAGTGGAGGCAGCCAGGCTGAGCATGAAACAGTGAACCAGGAGTCAGGACCCCTATCTCTCACCCAGTGCCCATCTCCAGTGGGATCAGAGAGCCCAGTCAGCCACTCAGAGAGAGTGGGAAGGAACCATAGAAATAACGTGCACCACCCTCGCTTTTAAAGGAAACAGGCCCAGAGAGTCCAAGTGGCCTTCCAAATGCCTCCTCCCCAGTACATCCCTCAGGGGTTCCATTCATCTCAATGTTCTCAGCTACCAGCATGCTTCCTGAGACACGGTAGGTGCTCAGCAAATATTGAGTGAATGAGAGAGCGCACACTGTGCTGGCGACTCAGTGGTAGAGCTGAAATTAGCACACCGGCTCTCCTACCCCATCACTCATCAAGCTAACACTCAACACCACTTAACTAGCACATTCAAGCACTGTCACGTGAAGCCAGAGACTCACAAAAGGTGGCCTCCTGATTGCAGTTAGTCTGGCCAGCTTAGCCTCTTGTGTTCTGTTGACCTCTGGACTGAGGGCTGCACCTTGCAGCACCAGCAGAGGGTGGCCATTGACTTCAGGAATGGATTGGAGCCACTGTCCCCTTTGGACACCAGGAGAAGGGAACCAACAGTGCTGTTCTGCCAGAGCCACCCTGGGCTGGACATGGACTAACCATGCAGCCCCCGTGGTCATTGCTTTCCCAACAAGTCCCGTGATGGAGGAGGGCATGCAGCCTCCAGATCACTTCTGCGGCTTCTGCTGCAGTTCTGGGCATGTAGCTGCAGAGCAGAGGGGGCAGGTTGTCGGCGTAAAAGTATGATCTGACCAGCATCCCATTTTCCCAGACTTTTTAATAACAGGCTGCAGGGCTAGCATTTCTCCTCTCTGTGGTTATCTGTTTCTTTTTGCAAAGCAAGACATTTCCGTGAAGGGCACTGAGACTGTAAGGCAGGTCATAAAGGGTGACAAAGCAGAGAGAGTCGCCCGCAGTCTCCTCTGCCGGCATTGTACTCTGCCTGGCTATTCATCCGCACAGAGGAGTCGCGGGCCTCACTCTCAAATGGCTTCATTCATGATGATTGACTTCGGGAATTTGCCTGTGCCTTTTGCAGAATGTTAAGCAGGGAATGATTTTTCCCTCCTTTGAACCAGCTTTGTGAGGAAGCTCTGGCTTCACAGGCTGGAAGGAGAAATCAGCCCTTGGTGGGAATGCTCCTCTATGAGAATGAACACTGAATCAGTATGGTAATGAACCTGGGAGCCGGTGCATCTGGGTGAAATTTATGCCTTTCCATACTCAGGTATTTCTCTGACCAATTCTAAGCAGCATCTGAAACCTTCAAATACCAGTAAAAGTTGTTTTAGTAACATATAATCAGTTATGTCTACTGACTATCTTTGGTCCCTATATTCCAGAGGTTGGGGAAGATCTGAACTTAAACATTATTTTTAGAGATGCAGTGTCAGGTGTATTAGTGTAAGGTCTTGGAGACCTTTCCAGTGTAGGCCCCACCTTCCTAGTCAAACTGTCACCACCTTAGTCCAAGCCTTATCAGATTACACAAACCAGTTCTTATGAGCTGAGTATTGGGTAAGAAAAGGAAACCAGGAAGCATGAACTTAGAGGGGTGCTGTGCCCCAGGAATGTGAAGCCTAGAGGTCTCTTCTCTTGATTTCCACACATAGAATTATAACTCCACTTGCAAAAAACATAAAATAAACATATTCTGAAGTAAGTCACCTCCATCTCCATCAATCTCCTTATCTGGTGAACTAACGAATTAGGAGAGAAGATCTCAAGGTGTCCTTTCAACCCTAGGACTCTCTCTTGTGGATGAAAATCTATTTGTCTAGGAGTCTTTGTTCTTTGTAGCATCTACACTGCAAGTTTGCCTCTTGAGATATCCCAAGAACAGGATCAGGAATTTTGAGCCAAGGAAGGAGAAAGTGTTTCAAAAGTTGATTAACAAAGCAAAGAAACAATGCTAACATTGATTGACCTGCTAAAATGTTTAAATTCAATCCTCATGCACCAAACTTCTATAAGACAAGAGTAATTCTTGTCTTACGAGCAAATATTTATTGACTTCATTCTACCAGGCAGATATTGAGCCAGTTACTAGAGTTGCAACACGGATCTTATAGTCTAATTCCTTATTACAGATGGAAAGGCTGGCATTTAAAGAGGCTAAGTAAGTGTAGCTATTGGTGGATGAAATCAGAATTTGAACCCTTATACCTCTGGTCTCTGCAGTCCATCATCTGGCATCCTAGGAATTGAGACCAGAGGACCAAAGGAGTAGTGTCTGGGCCTGAGCCTGGATCTGACATCATATATTCTTCCCAATGGAGCCACCAAAGTGAGCTTCTGTGCTTCCTGACACTATTCCCAAAGTCTGGGAGTCTCTAGAAATCCCTCACTTCCCTTAATAACTTGTGTTGAAGCATCTTCTGTAAATGATGCTAATCCCTTAAAAAGTTGCTTCTGGAAAAAGTAAAAAACTAAACCTCTCAAACCTGGCCCTTGGTGCCATGTTTGATGTTTCTAGAAGCTAAAAGAGGACTGAGTCTTATTTCAAACCATAAATCAAGTGCTTGAAGAAATAGCTAAATGATGGATCTCCTAAAAATTAGAGTTGCATCCCACAATTGCATTCCCCATAGCCCCTGGCTTTGTGTTGGGTCGGCATATAGGCATTCAGGCACCTGGCAGAGGTTGTGAGGTGGGGCTGTAGAGCTGGTTCTGCACCCATCCCATCCTCTTACTTCTGACCTGCAGTCTTCAGGCCTGTCCTCAACACAGTGGTCCTGACTGGGAAGCCTACTCATTCCAAATCTGTTGGTTGAAGCAATGCTTTGCCATCCTAAGTTAACTCCTTGCCCACTATCTCCTGAAGGGCTGCAGGATAGAGATCTGGAGGATCAAAGGCATCAGAGTGGAGGCCGGGGGCAAGGTTTAAACTCCATCTTATGCTAAAAGGATAAAAAGGGTTAAAGGGAAAGCTAGTCAGGTTGGGGGACCAGATAGAGCTTCAGCAGAGAAACTAGTCTAGGGATAAAACACACGCTATGGGGCATAGTGGAAAGACAGTGGGTTTGAATGCCAGCTCAGCACACTAACTGTGCCTTGAGTTGCTAGGCATTCATGTCTTCCTCAACTGAATGGGGATAATAACACTTCTTTGGAAGGTTTTGATAGATAATTTGCTAAAATAGAGCAAGAGTCTAGTTCACAATAAGAGGCACATATTATTTTTGCTTTATTTGCATTATCCCTCATGAATCAGGCAAGATTTCAGACCTAACATGTCAGCATCAGGGTATCTGGATAATCATTTATTAGAGAGGGAAGGGGAAGCTCAACTGTGAATAGAAACATATGATTTTGTTTGATGTTCTATATACACATCCTGTGTGTACCCATATCCTGTGTGTACATGCATGCATGTTCATGCCCCTGGGTCTGGAGCCACACCTCCATGTGGCATTTTGTGAAGTGACCAGGGAGTTTGATAGCCTCCCTTCCCATGCACCCTCCCTTGAATGTGGCACTGTGAGCATCCCAATTATAGACTCTTGTCTCAAAATGGCCTGGAAGACATAAAGACAAGCTTCACAAACATTGTCTCATTAGTTCAGTAAAACCTTACTAATTTACCCTAATTGTGGGGAAGGATCGTTTATATGCGGGAAATGTCTGAAAGGGGCCTGCTTTAATAAATAGACAGGACTTATTTGTAATTAGTGGTGCCACTCTCACACAAACAATCAATGTGCTCAAGTCCTTAAAAACAGTTTGTTCTCGTAAGTGGGTTGCACATTCTCATTGTCATCTTGAAGCTGCTAATGCAAGCAGTGACCTGGGAGAAGGGTCCTTTATTTTCCTTCTTATATCCAAGTAAACAACAGTCTGACAGATGGCCAGGGGATTGAACTAGGGCAGGGAGAGAGGCAGACAATGGCAAAGCTGAGAGTTTTGGCAAAAGCCACAACTTAAAAGACCTAAATTCTAATCCCATCTTAGTACCCAGGCTGTCAAATTACTTTATCTTTCTGGGTCTTGGTTTCTTATTGCTCAAATGAAATTGTTTAGCTAAATGGTCTCTGAGTGCTTTTAAATCATAGCATTTGAGAACTGCAAGAAATTCTAGAGACCATCTGATTCAACTCCTTGATTTACATGTTAAGATAGTAAGGGGTTCTTTCCATACGATGATCCTCTGAGAGTTCCTGAACTACAAATTATGAAGATTGAGCATACGTTTAAAGATGTATATGACTGAGATAAAAATTCAGGCAAGAGAGTGGGACTGGAAGAACTTGACCCAGTTCAAGGTCCAAGCAGAGATCAGATAAGCAGCTAACAGGGCCCTAGAGAGTGGGCAAACAGAGAAGCCAGATACAGGGTAGAGAAGTGGGCAACAGGGCAGGACTCAAGGAGCAAAATAGGTCTGGGTCATCCACGGAGCGAACAGGCAGACTGAAAGTCCTCTACGAACCAAGGGCCCAAATAAGAGTCTTGGCAAAGAAAAGCAAAACCCAGAAAAAATATTGGGCCATGTTTCAGGGCATCAAAGAAGAAGATGAGGCTTGATTGGCCCTGCTAATGGTGGTAATTACAAGGCTGGAAATCCTTGTAATGAAAGGAAATCAAAGAAGCCCTGGACTTGTGAATTGTTTCCTACTCTCAGGAGAAATGTAATGGAAGGATTGGCTGATTCATTGAAGCGAGCTCCATGTGGTGGAGGGCATCCAGGTAGAAATGGCTCAAAGAAACAGGAAATGCAGTGCTGATGGTCCAGATGAGTCATCAGGTCAGAACTGAAGCTGAAGATCTAAAGTCATTCCCACAGAAAACAGCATTGAACCTATGAAAATGGACAGGCTCTCCACAGAGAGAGAAGGAGAAAGAGAAAGGTCAAAGATGATCTTAGCAAGCACTCCAATTCTAGCTGGGCAAATAAATTAAATAGTGACCTATTCTTTTACCTTACTAGAGACTAATAGTGAAGTATATATTGAAAACAGATGGGATAAAGAATGGGTGGCATTTTGGAGGACACAAGAATAAATATGGGCTTTCCTCCATGAGTTGCATATTATCAGATTCACCTATCTGTGCCTCTCCTTCACTTACATCCATTGTTCACTGATGAGATGGTGCCGCCATTGTCATCACAATACAAACAATAGCAAAACAAGCCTCAAGTTTTCCTTCAGAGAGTGTAGATAGAGATGTGGACGCCAGAGAAATAAATCAGTCTCTTGATATGGATGTTTGTTTTCTTCTTCCTGGGCAATTCCATTACAAAGAAACATCAGCAAATCCTGCTTTTTCTTGATTCCGTTTTCTCGTGTTCAAAATTGGTGACCTTGAGGCAGTTGGCTAAGGCAGCAATCTTAGAAAGGTCTGCCTGCCTTTCTTCTCAGCCTAAAATTCATGGAACTAAGAATTATCTCATCTACCCATCCCACATTATGTTGTTTTGTTTTTGTTTTTGTTTTTTCTTTTTTTTAAGAAGATCTATTCCAGGAGAGATGAAATGGCTTGCTCAAAGTCATTAGTTCATATAATGGATTATATAGTATTTTTCAAGTCAGAGTATTGCATAAGCCCCTTTTAAAATAATAAAGGATATTTTATGAACCCTATAATATATACTTATCCCTTCAGGGAACCTCAGACTACAGGTTAAGAGTCCAAAGGCTAGTTCAAGGTGACTGGTGACAGGGACTGGCTGAAGAGCCTGGCTGAGATACGCTGCTTGCTTCTGTGCCACTGGCACACAACCTGAGCACCAGTTGGCTATTGGCCCACTCCCATCCTAAGTTCCATCTAGGTTCTATAAAAAGCTTCTTTCCTGAATACCTTTGCCTCCAGGAATCTTCCAAGAACCCACTCTATAGCCTGCTCACTCTTTCTCCTTTGGCCATGCTGGTATATCTTTCTCTGTGTCTAGTCATAAGGGTCTCTGTGGCTTTTTTGGTTCCCAAGGACACCCCATTAGGAGTTTGCCTTTATTTGGCTCACTTCCTCTCTCAGATCTATGCTCAGAGGTAAGGAAGACAAAGATGGAGCACTTTATCAGATGACTATCATGACATGGTACATGGGGAGAGAATGGGCCCAATAGAAAGAGGGTTCAGTCTTGAGAAACTTGAAAGGAATGTGGGGTAGGAAAGGCTGCTAGGTCAAAGAGGAGATGTGAGGACTTGATCCATAGCATGTGGGAGCTGGAGGGACCTAGGAAGTCCTAGACCTACTCCCTTATTTTGCAAATAAAGAAGAAACCAAGTCCAAGAGACCCAAAGGGGCTTGCCTGGTTCCATGTGGATTGGGAGGCAGTACTGGTAGTGGTTAAGAGCAGTGGTTTTGAAGTCGGGCAGACCTTGGTCCTCAGTTAAAACTCCACATCTCTTCCTAGCTGTGTAATCTTGAGCAAGATCACAGCTTCCCTAAATTTTTTTCTTCATCATGATAGACCTCCCTTCTACAGTTGTGGTGAAGGTTGAATGAAATAATCAATATGAACTACTTAGCACAATATCTGGCACCTAATGGGAATGCAGTAAATGTTAGCTGTGATTAGGAACAAAAGTGGAATTAGAAACCCAGGTCTCCTGAATTTCCCGAGATGTTGCACATCTCACCCAAGGAAACAAATTCAATTCACAGGTTTATTATGGTGGCACCTGGTGGGACATATGTTCTTCTAAGAAGATAAAGAACTGCCTCAGATCAGAAAATTGTGAATCCTAGGCAATTAGAAATATTGGCTGGCAAGTTGAGGGACAGTTCTCAGTTCTGTCTGCCCAGGATTGAGCCTGGAGTGGAGGTGATGCATGTAGATGCCACACACAAAATAAAATATGCTGTTAATGGGGAAAGCTGACACATGGACAACATCAGTGTGTGCCAGGGGGGTGGGGAGCAGGAAGTCCTGCCTCTCAATCATTTTTCAGGCCAGTTCTCCCTGCCTCCTCCTGAAAATTCAATTTTAACTTCCTAATACAGAAGATCCATGAATTGGGCAGCCCTCTCAGCTCTACACAGTCTCTACAAATGAGAAGAGTAGAGGTACAATCAGTGATTGACTTAGGAAGTGTTGGTCATCCCCCAGACTGAGGCCTCTTGGCCTAAGAGGAACCTCATGTTTAATGAAGGCAAATGAGGATGGGCTGGGAATAATTCAGCTCATAGCCTCTTTAGATTCTTGTTCCACCTCAAATTCTAAGGAGTCTCAGTGCAAAGGAGTTCTGGAATGGAGAATGGAGAATGGAGAGGTGTGTGAGGGGGCTTCAGGGCATCAGAGTTTCCTAGGGAAGACTGGGGAAGACACAGGGTGGTGAATTTGGTGAAGTTATGTGTTTGTCCCTTTGGCCTTCCCTGAATTGCATCCCAGGGAGAAATAGGAGTTGACTTGTCCCAAGGTCATGCTCATCAGTGATGGGGATAGAGAAATGTCACTCTGGGCCTTATTGGTTCTGTAATTATTTAAATGCTTTGCTTATAATACAATCACAGCTCCTAGCTCTTGATTATTGGCATCATCATCTATTAATGGATGTTGAGCTCCTCTGAATACAGGGCATTGTACAAGATGCTAAATGATGCCAGATTCATATTCAGAAAATGAAAGACAGAAAAGAGCAGCAAGTAGGCCAAACAGGGCATCATTCTGAGTAGCAAGGTCTAAATCAGCCTGGATCCATCTAAATCTTAAAGGGCCAGGGCCTCCTAAATTCCCCAAAGGCATTAATTGCTCCAGGTTCTTCCTGTTTCATTATTTCCAGCTGCCTACTTGCAAGCAGAAGTATTTAAACTTTTATTAGTGTTCCTTTTGTTAAGTAAACTTTCTCCTTATCACCTATCAGTGTCTCCCAGTGTGGCTTTCAACCAGGGGAGAACTAGCAGAAATCTAACAGAACAAAATAAATGGGTAAAGGAGGACTTGCCTCCAAATTGGCCAGACCTTGCAGGGTTTGCAGGAGTTTCTACTCGATGGGACCTTGGGAACTCAGCACTAAGTGAGGAGATACACTTTGCTGAAAATGCCCACCGCCCCCGCATGAAGCACACTCAAGCCACTGCAAAGCTCCAAACATCTGTTCTGCCTCCTTTGGTGCGTGTGCTTTTGAGCTGATGGTGGGAGACAGCCTGCCAGAAACATCTGAGTTTTCATGAAAGACATATTGTAGGTTAGAAGGCAGATGGCTGCTGTTGTATTGAGAACCTGTTCATCAGAGTTTCCAAAAAGAACAGATATGAAAGGTTCAAATGAACCCTTCAGGGTTTCTCCTTCTCACCAGCCTTAAGCTCTGCCCCTCATTAATCTTTAATGAACAACAAAGAAAATGTGTCACTGGCTAATTATTGTGTAGGATGGCAGATACTGAGCCAGAAAAAAATCCCCAGAGTCACATCATTTAAAGGGACACTGTCAAAACGAAAGTCTTATTTTGAAATGGACTCTCTGACCTGTAAAATTATCTATTTCTTGTTAAACTTGTATTAATCCCCTCTGTCTAAGGGATTTGAACTTTAAAAGTCTGGAGCAATCAAGTGATGGAATCCCAAATTTGTGCCCCACCGGAAGTCCTTGTCCCTGCTCACAGGAGCTAGATGAAGGGACTTGCATGCAGCTTTTCCTCGTGTCTGGAAAGTCTTTCCCCTGCCTCTGCTCCCTTCAGATTTCCTGTCTACCCATTCCAGTCCTTCATCATATAATGTAGCCGTCAATGATGGATCTCTTAAGATGACAATGAGCTGAATTTTCTGTTTAAAAGGGAAGGATGTGTGGTTCAGAAGTATTTCTTTTTCCTCTGATGAAAGTAATATCTGTGGGGCTTAGCAATAGATTTCATCTCACAGCACCTCAATTTTGAGTGCACAGATTCAATCCCAGTCAGTCAGCCGCTGACCTGCTTCAGCACAGAAGAGCCTGTCTCCACAGAGCAGTATATTCAGAGGGCGCTCCAGCCCTCCCAGAGCTAACTGGTGGTCTTCAGAGAACATTGCTGTAAATCCATTGCTGTGAAGGACCTAAGATCCTGTACAAGGACGCAGGAGTGATTTTAACAAGTATTAAGCACCACTGCCACTTTAGTAAAAGATTTCTGTGGTAGTGTGGAGCGTGCCTGTCCCTGTACTTGATAAATATTTTCAGTTTGTAATGCTACAATGCGTAGATAAATTTTATTTCTTACATCAATTCAATGCCAGAGAGAGAGTGCTTTGTGCCTGATAGGATCAATGGAATCAAAAACAAATTTCCAAAGTTAAAATATTGAGTATTCAGTTCTACACCCTCTCCATATAAACACCTTCTCTCTCTCTCTCTCTCTCTCTCTCTCTCTCTCTCTCTCTCTCTGTGTGTGTGTGTGTGTGTGTGTGTGTGTGTGTGTGAATGCCACAGAATTCCTTAATCTGACCACTGCTTCAGCATGCAATAGCCAAACCCATTCTGTTCCTTTATTCTCCATCTTCATTCCTCATTCCTCCAGATCCTCAGGCTGCCTTTCACTCCCTCCTGATGGTCACTGTTGTGGTGATCTACCACTCACCCAGCCAGTTTCTCCTTAACATTTCCAGTCAGTCCAGCCCACATCCCTGCTCATGGTGCAGATTTGGCAGCTTCGATGTTCGTTTCTGTCAGAGGAAGCTGGGAGGGCTGTGGGACAGTGTTTATAAAGTCTAGGTTTGTAGCCTAGGAGCAGTAGGTTGCCCTGTAGCAGGCCATCTAGGTTTGTGTAAGTGCACTCCATGTTTCCGCAATGACGAAATCGCCTAACAATGCATTTCTCAGAAGGTATCCCTCTCTTAGTGTCTGTGACTGGAGTTAATTAATCCTGTCCCGTGCTAGACAAAACCCCTTAGTTTGCATTTCCTCAGTGCATGTGAATTCTTGAATATAAGTTCCTTCAGGGCAGGAACTATGTCTCATCTTCCATATCCAGCACCTACCAGATGCCTGTACATACTGTACTCAATAAGTGTCTGTTGAATTCAGTGAAATTGCTGATATGTGCCTTGGGCTTATTTGTTTCTTATTCCATACTGCCACTTTAGTCTTCACAACTAGAAATTCCTTATGGGTACGATTCTTGTCTTATTCTTCCTTTGCTACCGCTAGAACACTTGCTATAGATTTATATAACAGGGTCTGCATATATTGGATGGCCATATTAATTTATTAAAGCCAGTTTTTTAATATATTTTTATTGATCTCAGAGAGGAGAGGAGAGGGAGAGAGATAGAAGCATCAATGATGAGAGAGAATCATTGATCGGCTGCCTCCTGTATGCCCTCTTCTGGGAATGGAGCCTGCAACCCGGGCATGTGCCCTTGACTGAGCCAAACCAGCTATGGCTAAAGTCAGTTTCTTATACCTACCTAGCATGAATTATAAAGTGTCCTGTTGGTAGTCTCTCTATATAAGATGAAACTAAGCTAGTCTGAATAGATTTTCATTTATAGCTAATTTAACTTTTTTATTTAAATTCAAGGCAATGCTATATTTTTAGCTCTCTCTTTATTTCAATCAAAGAATGCTTGAATTTAAAAATATTAACCCCAGTCATTTCTAAAAATGTTGCTGAGGAAGTAGTTTGGAAACTTTCAGAAAAAACTGTGGATTCCAAGAGTGAACACAGGCTTCCTACCTAAAGCCAGTCCTGGGCAAACTCCTCCATATGGCTGTGAGGTTAGTAGGTGAGGGAACATGGCAGACACAGAATATCTCAATTTAAGAAACATACTCCCCACTGTTTCCTTTGACATTCTGGGAGGTGGGTCCACAGCAAATTGAACACTTATAAACAACGAGGTACAGTGAGTGAGCTTAGTCCATCCTAAGGTGTCTCTATGGCAATGATAAAGGACTCTGCCTTGAACTTTGGCTCGTCCATGTTTTTAATACCTGTCTGAGATGGTGGCAGAGAGAGAACCTAACATTTGTTCAGATCTACTATACTTCGGCCACCGTGCTAAAAGCTGTACCTTCATGATTTCGTTCCACAGGAGGCCTGGTCTGCAGATGGTTCCAAGCTTGGTAGTAGACGTAATACCACAGATGACAAGTTCCAAATTCCAGAAACCAAGCCAGTTGAAATTTGCTGCAGAAAATGTCATGGTCCTACATTCAGGTTCAACATAACCAGCTGCTTTGAGCCACAACCTATAAGGTCTGAAAATGTTTGGTTTGGAAACAGTTTGTGAGAAAAGGCTTATGGGTAACCTAGAGAAGGGTAGGGAGAAAGAGGGATTCCAACGGATCACAAGTTGACATAAAGCCATTGTGTGTTGCACCTGCCTGAGAAGCTAATATGCAGAACCCAGAGCCCAGGGATGATGGGCCTAGCATGTCCTGATTGGCCAAACCAGTGCAAGGCACTGCCATTAGCCTAGCATCCAGCAGGTGAAAGGAGCTTCCAAAATTATCCAGCTATATTTTTGTCAACAAATTTTCAGGGAATCAGCTTATATAAGTCCAGAGGAGAATGACCACATCAAGGTGAGTACCAGGGACCAATAGAAACCTATTACAACATATATTTTCAAAGCACTCTCCTATTCATTCTACCCTTCAATTCTTCCAACAATCCTGGGAGGGGGTAAATAAAATAGAGGAACCATGCACAGAGAGGTGGAATGACTTGCCTAAAGCTCCCAGCCAATGAAGAGCCAGGTAGTGAGCCAGGCCCTCAGTGCTCTCCATCCATGACTCCCTGCTGCCTCTCCACTGCAGCTCCCAGCCACTCCCCACCCGGCCACTGTTCCCTGCACTGTCTGGCCCAGAGCAGCCGCATAATGGGCAAAGGCCATTTGTGTCTCTGACGTGCAGGAGTTCGCTGGGGAATGGCCCTACCAGAGCCAGAGTTCGCTGGGGAATGGCCCTACCAGATTTCCACTCAACACCCCTCTGCCAAGCCTGCCTTCCCTTCCGTCACTCATCTCTTGTGAAGTGAGAGATGTAAAACACAACCCAACGAGAGCCTGCCCTATGGTTCTAGCCTGTCTATCCTTCAGAGCTGCCCCTACTCCCAGAAACAATACTCGGATTATCATTCATTATTTCTACTTCTTAATATTAAAACCCTTTTAATATGGCATTTCAGACCTTTGGGAGTTTTAAATTCCATGTCAGACTAGGATTTATGGGCCAGTTTTGCAATTTTACCTCTGGGCTCCATAATTGCAATTTCCTTTTAATCACTCTCTCACACACCTTTGCTAAAAGATTCCAATTATTTCCACACAGTGGCTCCCTGGGATTTGGCTGATCTGAGTGCCCAACTTGTGTCACCTCCTTTGGAGTCCTGCTCCGGAGGCTTTAGCCACAGGTCTGGTTGGAAGATACCAGGTCTAACAAGCAGTCCCACCAAGGAGCCTAGGGTTCTTAGGAAAAAGAGTCTTCCCTTTCAAGGAGTTGTGAGTTTAGGAATTGTTCTCCATCAGGAAGACCTGGAGTTTATTCTTGTATTATTATTAATTAATTGTTGTATTATTTTCCATACAAACAACTGTAAACTTACTTTTGCCCCACCCTGTGTATTACTGAAGGACTGAACTGGCCAAAAACCAGAAGGCTGCCTTTTCCAGAAAATCACAGCTCCCAATATAGAGGGTCAGGGATAGCATCAAAGAATTCTGGGGGTTCAGGGCTTTCTTCTGTAGATATTCAAAGTCCAAGAGGACTCGGGAGAGAGGATGAAGGTTGGTCTCATGCGTGGGGATTCTTGCCCTCCACCAAATTTCCCTGGCTCCCCCAGGTGCCTCTGCTTCTAGTGCAGGCCCAGCATCCCTTAAAAATTCCAGGTCACTATTTTGAGCTGACCCTCTAATGGCATATAAAAATTGGTAGTGGCAGTGCTAGCCTAGAAATTGGCTCCCAGGTGAACGCATCATTGACACAATCTTGGGGCAGTTCTGTCTGCTCTGTGCCCGAAAGCTCCCATGTGGCTGGCACCATAGAATTCTGAAGTCAAGCACGGGTTAAAGGTACCAGCATTGCCTGGGAGAACCTAATGGGTCCTATGATTCCTGGGTTTTAGCAGCGCTTTCTAGTCTCATTCTGCAATAGGGCCTCCCTGAAGGTGGAGGTGATATTATTCATCTGGGAGGCAGAGATGAATGTGTAGCAAAATGTCTTGTGCTTTGTCTGGCCCCAGGGAAAATAAGGTTCCTTTGTGAGAAATGAGTTCTATTCTCAGCCGCCTGTTGGCTGCCTGTCATGAGCTGGTCATCACACAGAAACGTGATGCTATTCAATAATAAGTAAAAATAATTTAAAGTTTGTTTCTCTACTTAGTGGGGATGGTTTAGAACTAGCCACCTATGTTAGTTTCCTAAGGCTACCATAGCAAAGTCCCACAAGTCGGGTGGCTTACAAGCAGAACCGTATTTGCTCACTGTTCTGGAGGCTGGAAGTCCAAACTCAGGGTGTCAGCAGGGTTGGTTCTTTTTGTGGCTGTGAGGAAGCATGTGTCCCAGGTCTCTCTCCTGTGCTTCAGGGAGTTTGTTGGCAATCTTTGGAATTCCTTGACTTATAGATATATCACCCCATATCTCTGTCTGCCTCTTCACGAGGTGTCCTCCCTGTGTGTATCTGTCTCTATGTCCAAATCTCCCCTTTTATAGGCATAGTTATATTGGATTAGGGCTCACTCTAATGATCTCATTTTTACTTGATTACCTCTATAAAGACCCTATTTCCAAATAAGGTCACTGACACACTAATAAGATCTCTGATTTTTGGCTTTTTTCATGGAAGGGGACACAATTCAATATTGTGTAGGTATATGAGGTGAGTATATCTCCAGGCCTCAGTTCTTCTCTTCCACATGAGAGGATTAGACATGGTAGTTTCCAAGATTCATGCCAGTCATACATCTTTCACCCTCACAAACATGCCCATTGTCCACAGTATTTGCCACAGTACAGTATAGGAGCTGCAGCAGGCAAGTGAGTCCCTCTGCACCAAGGGGCTCAGGGCATGATCCATTGATACCACTGGCAATCTCCTCCACATCCCTGGACGGACACCCCAAGCAGGGTAGGAGCAGCATGTAGCATGGGGGAGAGGGTCATCTCTGATAGGTACAAGTCTGTGGGCTGCTCTTACTCACCTCACCAGGCCCTTCAGCCTTTTTCAGCTCAGCTGACCACTATCCCAGCCCCAGAATTTGCTTACAGGGAGGGCCACAGTTTATGGCCAGATCTGTGCTACCATATAAAGTTTCCGCACAGTGGCTTGACTTGGCCAGAGATTTATGACTGAAACACAACCTCTGAGCTGGACGTCAGCATTTTGCTTGGTTCAGAGGCTTGCATATTGAACCAATCAATACATTAATGCATTACATGGCATTTAGGTTGGCTCTTTAGGGAACAGGATGGACAATTGGATATCATTTGAGCATGAGCAGGGAGGACTCCTTTGAGGCTGGGAAATCCCGGGCATTGAGCTCTGAGGCTGGGATAGGGGTGGGGGTGTGCAGGCAAAAGCCAAAAATTTAGACCCATTCGGGAGTCAGGGCTCACGCTGGAGGCAGACTGGGCTGAAGGGGAGGGGCCCTACAGAAGCATCCGCATTTCAGAGCCAGTGTTGTCTTTCTCCTTTTCCCAGGGGAAGGTGTATTTTTTTAAACAAACAAAAGAACTGACTGCATTGAGTTGGCTTGAAATAAAAGATTGTGTTTGAAAAGAACAGATGGTGCTAAAAAGTTATTGGAAGGAAGACAGTTAGGAAACCAAATTCCAGATTCCCCCTGGCTGCTGGTGGGTGCTATGCCCAAACTCCCACAGAAAGAGTTAGAAGGGCAAACCAGTCACCTGGGACTCTTGAGAAATCTTGCCACCAACCCTGCCAGAGAGATGGACAGATCTGTGGAGTGGGGGACTCCTGGGAACTCTCATGCCCACTTCCGCAATTTTAAATGAGTTCTGAAATGCCAGCACCAACCAATTCCCCTGCCCAGAACCTAGCTGAGTCCCTCCCACAGCCCCCTAATGAGGGGTGTTCAGCAGCTGGTAGAGGAGGTGGTGGCTTGGATGGGACCTAATCTAAGACTCAGAGAAAGTGAAAGAGAAACTTCAGGATTCGCAGGATTGCTGCTGTTGAATTGAAGAAGTTTTCTCTTTGTTGATTTTTGGCCAGGATACTCAGTGCTCTTCCTTTAAAAAGAAGAAAGAACACTAGTGAATCCTCTGTGTATTTCTTTATACAAACTAGAACAAGGAAGAAGCCCTCTTAGACAATAAGCTTAGGAGCAATAGTTGCTTGGGAATCGACTTACATCTTTAAACATTTTATTTTAACTTGCAACTTCGAAATGGATGCCAATTCATCAGTCTCTTGATGTGGGGCCAAAACCTTTGCTTGCAGTGTGGCTCTGTTGACTAGAGTTCTGCACTCTCTTTCAGCATAAATCACATGCATGACACCACCACACCACAGCCATGATTTTCAGTTTTAGTTTTGCTAAAACAAATAATTTTGGAACACTTATCAACTAATCTAGAGGCTTTCTGGATTATAAGCTTTTTCTTTTCTATCTTTTCTGTTGCCTTATTCATGCCTAATTAAGCAATAATTATTTTTAGTGACTTATCCCTTCATGTCTTTACAAAATAATTCAATTTTTTCTTGCTCGTGTTGCAGCAACTTAATGAGTACAGCTGGCATGAAGAGGCTTGGGAACAAGCCTAACTGACTCTCAGTAGGTGAATAACCCAAGTGAGAGGATTGGAAAGTGAAAGAGTACTAGAGAGTACCCTGCAACATTCAGTTGACCTTGAACGTTCAGAGGGCACGGGGTGTTTCCTTCAATATAAAATGTAGAGATTATGCTAATCCAGCAGGCAAATCGGTCACATGGAGGCCAGTTAAGAACACTTCCACTACGATTTTTCCTTACAACTGTGGTATTCTGAGTCTCCTTTGCCCTACCCCCGATGATTTACAGGCTAGGTCTGTGGAGGTGGACTCTCAGGATCCCCTTTCTGGCCTGATACATAGAATGAATGCCTGCCTCCCACAAGTCTGTGTAGTCCAACCTCAATTAGGATAACATGGAACTTGAGTAGAGAAGGAATAGGATACCTGGGCAACACTGGGAAGAAGCCAAAACATTTCTTGGATGCATCCTTTTCAGATACTACTTTTCTTCAAATACCCCAGCCCCCTGAAATGTTCTTCTAAAAGATGAAGCATTGACATTTAAGACGTTTAAACCTATGTCTAATATAGTAGAAAGTACAAGAGTTTTAAAGATAAGTAGTCTTAGGTTCATATTACCTCTTACCATTTACTACATAGGCAATTTATATAAACTCTGAGCCTCAATTTTCTTGTTTATAAAATGGGAACAATAATATTTGTGTCATGTATTTATTGTAAACATTAAATTAGATAAAGTAAAATAGCTACCTTAAATCCTTTCTGGAATGAGGCAGAACATAAATAAACATATACACAAACAACTGAAATGTGTTTCATGAGCTTGGCACAGTGTTCCTTAGGATATCTGCCTTTGTACAAGTATCTCTTTATCTCCACATGGGGGAATGAAAGACGTCCCAAAAATCTTGGTGCTCTGGGCCAGGAGGTTCTTCCCAATCCCCAAAACATCTTACGTTCCTATTTCACTTTCCTGTAAGGTCATCTGTCACACTAGGTTTAGGAGGAAAAAGCACCACTAACATCATAATAGCAGCATTAACTACTGCTTATTGAGTGTGAGCTAAGTGTTCTATGTGTCTTAACCCATGTAAACCTCAAAACACCCCTCTAAGCTTCTGTTATCATCCCTGCTTCTTAATGACAGAACTCAGGCACAGGGAGGTTAGGTTAGGTAGCTGGCCAGAAGCCACAGCCAATAGGAAACAGAATTAAGATCATAAAGCAGCAAATCTGGGTCCAAAGTTTGAGCTCTTAATATATTTCTCAGGAGGGAAGGAAGGAAAGAGAAGAGGGAGGGAGGGAGGGATGGAGGGAGGGAGGGAGGGAGGGAGGGAGGGAGGGAGGAAGATTAGAAGTTAGAGAGGGGCCAGGTCAATGAACCCAAGACCATTCATTTTCTCTTAGCTCAAAAGCATGAGAAGAATTAGGGAAAACACACTTTGGGAACACCTTCTTGGCCCCACCCTGAGAAGGCAGGCCACTTTCCAGATCCCTGTCACCCATACAGTCTCTGATGAAAACCGAAACTGCTTTCCAGCCTCCAGTGCTAAGGTCTCACCCGAGTCCACCTGTGACCCAAGCTAGCCCATCCCTGCCTCAAGCCCCCTTTGCTCCCACAGTTCCCCTCCCGTGGAGCCATAGCCACCCTCAGCCTCAGGGCAGCTCATTGTCAGAAGCCGCTGGGAGCCACAGCCTGAATCAACCTGTACCCTCATTCCCATCCAGATCTGATCCTCTTCAGGGCATTTATCCAACTTCTGGGAAATTGTGAAGGGCAAGGGAATAAGAAAGTTAAGGCTCCTTAGATAAAAGACTCTGTGTCACATACCAAGTGTTATTATTACTACAGAAAATTAACTAGCAACAAAGAACTCCACATTAAAATTTACATTGATCTGGCTTTTTTTTTCCTCCCTGCTCTCTCCCATAAAAATGCTTTAAATGCAGGTTGATTTAATGGAAACAATAAAAAATAGTGCTGAATGGATTATATTTGCTGCAGAATTACTACAAGGTATATTTTAAGAAAAACTTGAAAGTTATGTGTGGTTGTTTTTTTTTTTTTTTCTCCTTTAAGATAAGACTAGGGAGAGAAATGCAATTGCCTTTTTTCTCTGTATTGATCTAGACGAGCTCCCACAGGCTCAGTTCCTTGTTTCTAACAAATCTTCACACCTTCACATTCACGTCCAGACACTTGTCAAGAGAGCATCTTAGCGAAGAGACATGTGAGAGAATAGCAGCTGTGTGGCTGCACCTTAAAAGTGTTACACTCGGCAGTAATGATAATCATGTGACTGAACTCTACGCGGTTGTCTAATCTGGGTGGTTCCCATCATCCTGTTCCTAAGCCTGTGAATTTGGCTGTCCTGGCACTGGGGTTAGTCACCACCGAATGACTTAGTTATGGTCACTGCCACAGAGCATGAGAATGGGCACATCTCTTAGTTTCAAGTCTCCAACCATGTTCCCCAGGGCCAGAGTTGAAACAAAGCCATACAGAAGTGATGTTTTAACCTCAAGAAGCTTGTAAAGGCAGTTTAAGATCATGTCCATAAAGATTATTGAGCCACACTAACTTGGGTTTAAAACTCAGCTAGAAGCAGAGCGTAGGCCTTCAATAAATGTTAACAGTTGTTGATCATATCATTAGTGCTGTTATTATTGGTCTTGCTGCTATCTATACTAATAAAAGGGTAATATGCAAATTGGTCATGATGCCCTCACAGTAACAACCGAACAGCAGGCTGCATGGGGCGACCAGGCCGGCAGAGGGGTTAGCGAGGGACAACCAAATGACTGAGCAGCAGGCTGAGTGGAGCAACCAGGCCAGCAGGGCAGGGCAGTGAAGGGCGACCAGGCCGGCAGAAGGGAGCAGAGAGAGGTGACCAGGTCAGCAGAGGGGGTCAGTGAGGGGCAACCAGGCCAGCAGGGGAGGCAGTTGGGAGTGACCAGGCTGGTGGGGGGGACAGTTGGGGGCAACTAGGCTGGCAGGCAGAGGCAGTTAGGGGTGATCAGGCTGGCAGGGAGGGGGGCAGGGCAGTTAGGGGTGATCAGGCAGGCAGGCAGATGTGCAGTTAGGAGCCAGCAGTCCCAGATTGTGAGAGGGATGTCCCTGGGATCGGGCTGAAACTGGCAGTCGGACATCCCCCAGGGGGTCCTGGATTGGAGAGGGTGCAGGCTGGGCTGAGGGGACCCCCTCCCTTCGTGCACAAATTTTGTGCACTGGGCCTCTAGTTTTTAATATTTACATTGACTTGGTTCACAGCTGACTGCCTTGTAAAGTATAATCTTGCATCAGGTGGGACCTCCCCTAGTTAACCACTCAAATTGTTTCCATGTCTCAGTTATATGATTCCCTGATTCCTTTGTTGGATTCTAAGTAGATGAACAAGACCTAATTTGATGGTTCCTTCCCAAGGCCCTGCTTCTTTTAAAAACAGGGGAGGGTTGTAGATGAATGGGGACCCAAGACCTATGTGATGAACCAACTCCCAAGCTTCCCTCAACCCAAATTTTCCATCTTTAGGTTCTTCCTAAGTCGTCATTGTCACTTGAATAGATGACAGCTAATGATAATGAACTCACATGGACTTTCAGAGTAATTCAGCTTCACTACAATATAAATTTTGGTCAATAATGTCAGAATCTTATCTGATTTAATATAAATCTGTTTATGTATTTTCTCTTTCATTCAACATATATTTGCTGAGCATCTGTGATGTTTTAGGGACTAGAGACACAAAGATGAATGATCCACCAATCCTGGCTTTAGGGAGGTTGGAGGTGGGTGGGTAAGACACAGGGACCTCCTTCCTATAGAGGCCAATGGAAAACATTGATTCATGCCAGACTGGACTGCCTACTCTCTGAGCACACAGTCTGTGGGGCCTCTGCTCATGAGCTCATGCCTTCTGTCTTTGTGCATTGCCCTTTCCCCAGTTCCTGCTCACTCTTCATAACCCATCTTCAAGGTTCACCTCTCCTCATCACCCAGTCTGAGACACTATTTCGCTCTCTAGTATGTAGTTCATAAGCCACTTACTTAGCTCTTCTATACTGCCATTCACTGTAAATTTTGATAAATACTTTTACTCTTTCTCACTAGTCTGTAAGTTCCTGGAATGCAAAGCTCAATCCTAAACCTTTAGGGTCCTCGGAGCACTTAATACTTTACCTAGTGTGTAACAATGCACCAATAAAGACCTGAAAAAATTGATTTCAACAAATTCTAACCAAGATCTAGACTCAAGGCATCTTTGCACATGCTACAGAAAGATGCAAAGGTAAATAAGAGGCTTTTACTGTAAGTGAGATGGGACACTGGAGGTTCTGGTCAGAAGGTTGATCTGTTGTTACAGTCCCATCCTAATATGTTTTCTTATATGAGTGTTTCAACACAACTTCTTGGGGTTATGCCTAAATGAAGATTCATTTAACTTTAGGTGGGTTTTTTTGTTTTGTTTTTTTGTTGTTGTTTTTTTTTAGTTTAAACAATTAAGGTAGCTGCTATTCTTAAATTACAAATGTCCTTCTCACTTTCTTTTACCTACATTCTTGCCCCCCTGAATCTCATAAATGAGCTGAGATGCATATAGTTTCATGGACCCATGTCATTCCATGAAGAAAGTTGTCTTCTGTAAGAATAGCTCCTAATAAACATGTTCCTTTGCATACATCCATCTCACAAATCCTCACAATACAGCAAGCTAGTTCTTATGGCTTCCACCTTTAAAATAAGGAAACCAAAGATCAGAGAAGGTAAATCATTTGTCTGAGGTCACTTAGCTAGTGAATGGTGGAGCCAGAACTGAGTCTAGGCCTTGTGGTATTACAGCAGCTAAAACCATCTCAGAAAGGCATTCCATTGACTAGCATGTAGGGTTTGAGGGCTCACTTTTGTGAGCTAGCCCCACATCAACATTGTGCCTATTGGAATGTCACAGCCACAAAATAATACACTTTCCTCTATCTTGTCAACTGCCATCTCTGGCCCTCACATGCTGTCAAAAGTGCCCCTTCATTCTGGGCTTAAAATAACTTGGTGCCTTTGTCCTTTTTCAGACAGCTGCCAGCCCTTCAGTCTCATCAGCAGACATGCCAGGCGATTTCCTCTAAGCACGTAGAGACTAACCTGGTGTGGAATGGTGGGAGCCTTAGAGATTCTTTTTGTTCCAATTCCAGAGCTTCTTAGGATTTTTTGTTTTGTGTATGCATGTTCTGATATTGTATGTCACTGTCTGGCTGACCTATCTATCCTCAAGACCCAGACTGGCGATCCCTCTAGCAATGCTGAGTAGACATATCCTTTCCTATCTCTGTGATTCTAGTGATATGAAAAGCAACTGGATACATGGACTGATCCATGGTTTGCATTGCCCCTTGTTCTGCCTCTCTGGGAGCAATAGTATACTTGATTTTAACCAAGTGAATGACCTCGGGCAAGTCTCCATTTCTGCAAAGGGGTGGAAGTGAGGCGCTTTGCAGAAATAAATCTGTGAGTTTTGGACTAATAACTCTTCTTCCACCTTCTGGAGAATATTATTTGTCCATTGCAGCTTTCAGGGCTTCCATAAAGTGTTTTGTCACCAGGACTCCTGTAATCTGTGAGAGAAGTTATAGGCATCAGAACTTTAAATGCAGTGCTCACATTTTGCAAATAAAGAAACTCAACCCCCAGGAGGTGCCGGGACTTAACTGCAACCCATGCAAATCGAGGACCAGAATATGCAACTCAACCCCAATTGAGAGGCTTTTGTACATACTACTTCCAGCCCGCAGGTCAGAATGGACCTGGACATTCACAAACCATCTCTCCTGCCTTTTTTGATGGGCTCTAATTTATTCATTATGGTGAAGCCACTCAGCAAAAAAGTGTGGTCAGTGTTTTTCCTCAGCAAATTCACACAAAGTTGAAGACACTTTCTCTGGATAAGAATACAATTGATCCGAAAACACCCACAATTTCAGACTTTCAGAGTAAAGTGCCTTGTTCAAAGTCATCAGACAAATGAAGGACAGAGCCAGAACAGGAAGCGAAAGCTTCAGAAACACACTAGAAGATAATGGATGGTTACAGGCTATCCATACAGCTTTTCTGGCTTCCTAGAGTCCAGGTGGACTCCCACACTGTCAAATTGATTGATTGAAGCATCATTGCTAAGATGTTCTCAAATCCCTAGCACATGGATATGGCTGCATGCTTGTTTCTAGGTCAGAACAGAGAACTTCCTCCTACGAACACCAGCTAAAGATGAAAATAAGACACTAATGAGCGAGTTTCATGAGCACTAGAATGTAAGTAAAGAAAATGGAGGCAGACAGAAGAGAGAACTTGGATTTGTTTTTCATGGGGTTTTTGGCTCTGTCTTAAACAAATCTGACCCTAGGTATAAGCTTGCCCTTTCCTGGTCCCAACTTCCCTGGTTATAAAATACATGTTTGGCAACTGCTCTGAAAGTTATTAAAGTTGCAGCAGTAAACTATGGGAGACCAGAGAATTTCAGACAAAAGTTATTGCATCAGTAACTCAGAAACTAATTCCTAAAACTCTTGACACATTTATCCAGAGGGCTAGTGCCAATATAGAACTGGAAATCATTGTCAAGAGCCCCTGTGTACCTGGAATTAAAATCCATCATTCCTCGGAGCAGGGAGCGACAATTCTTGGCAGAATCTGAATAGTCATGCCTTTCACCATCATCTTTCCTCAAAAATAAGTCCCTTTAATTTTCAGAAGAGCAAGAAAATTTCTAATTTTTTTGTTTGTTTTCATAAGAACCCCTCATTTACATTTCCGTTTCAAATATTTCTTTCTTTGACAGCCCCACATTTAAACCAAGAGGCCTCCTTGTCCTTATTCAATTACACTGGTTTTATTTTGGATAGAAAACCTGCTGGGTACAGTAACAGAGAACAAACTTTACAACAGCAATAATCCCTTCTACAGCCTCTATTGTGGGGAAACAATACACTGTTATTAAATGGTTGAGGCATTGGCTCCAGTGATCTGAATTAACTACAGAAGAGTATAGTACGCTAACAAAACTACTCTCTTCACTCAGCAGACTCCCAGTGCATGCCGAGCAACATGGCAGGGACCAGAGACTCAAAACTGCTATCCTGGAGGCCCACTGAAGGACCAGTGATTGCCTCAGGCAACACCTTTGTCAGGGAAAGTTAACAAAGCTGGAAATTGGCCCTCTGACTCGCTGTTGGAGGACTGACAATATGCCTCTGAGTTTTAAATGTCTGTGCACCTTGACTCCGGCTCTGTGTCCCAAGGCAGTAGCTACAGAAGTTCCCAGGGCTGGCTTCAGCGTGGTGTAAAAAGGAAAAATGAGGAGCAGTGCTCAAATCATTAAAAATGCAATCATTGAACTGATCCTGTAATCTATATTTATTGTCTCATAATAATAAAACATGCTGAGACATGCCATTGAGTGGCAGGGTGCAGCCACAGAGCATGTGCCGTGTGCTCTCATTTATTTAGAATTATAGCTGAAAGGCTGTTCACTGAGGTGTTGACAGTGGTTATCTCTGAATAATGACTTTGAGGTGACTTTTCTTTATCCACTTTCCTGAATTGTTGGACTTTTAACTTTTTCATAATAAGCATCACTTTATACGTGTGGGGGAGGATGCTTTAAAATGTTTTAAAACAGAAAGCTAGTCTTTCCCTGAATTCCTTAGCACTTGCACTGCTATACCTAAGCCCAACATAGTGGTCAGTCCATAGGAAACACTGTGATGAGTTCATGCATGTACAGAGTCCCCTGTTATCTGCAGGTGTATGTTCCAAGTGGATGTCCGAAATCACGGATAGTACTGAACCTTACATACTGTTCTTTTCTGTACATCCCCATGATACAGTTTAATTTATAAATTAGGCACAGTAAGAGGTCAACAATAACATAATAAAAATAGAATAATTATAACAATATGGTGTGATAACAGTTATCTGAATGGCTTTGGGGCTGTTACTGAGGGTGATTTGAGCACAGCACTGCGATACCATGACAGTCGGTCTGACAACCAAGATGGCTGCCAAGTGACAAATGGGAGGGTAGTGTACACAGCATGGATACGCTTCACAAAAGGATGACGCACATCCTGGGTGGACAGAGCAGGCCAGGGCGAGATTTCATCAAGCCACTCAGAGCAACACACAATTTAAAACTTATGCATTGTTTATTTCTGGAATTTTCCATTTCATATTGGTAACTGTTACTACAGAAAGAAAAACCGTGGATAAGGGCAGATTGCTGCATACATATACCAGAACTCATCAATTTACACATTTTAAGCCATCAAATTACACATTTTTAGTCCATGCACTCTATTGTATGTCAATTACACCTCAATAAAATTATTTTTTAAAAGGAAAGAAAATATGAACTAGTCCATATAATTTCCTTTCGCCACATAAGTTGTCAAAATAGCTATCTATTTCTTTAAGAACCTGAGTCATTGTTGAGAAGCAAATTTGATGTTCCAATCAGTGACAGAGGCTGTTCCCAGAGGTTAATCGCCTGAGTGAGGTGTGAAAATGTTCATTTAGCAGATTCTCTGTTCCCCCACCATGGCAGTGTCCTTGGCTATAGACGGATGCAGAGCTCGCCGTCTGACCTGCTTTTGTCTTTTTCTGTTTGCACCTTTTTGCAGAGTCCACGTCAATCTTAGGTACCTTTACCCCAAAATACATGCTTCGGTGCACTTTAATTTTCCTGCAGTAAATAAATAGCTCTTGCAAGCTTCCCTTAAGTAACTATATAGCAAACCTGAGGATTCTGAGACTTTGGAATTATATGAAATTCTGAAAACCAAGCATTCTTTCCAGAGATAATTACGAATAGACAGGTAAATGTTTTAAAGGCTGTTCCTTCACTCTGCTGCCAGGTTTTCTCAAGTATATATACTCTTTTCCTGTAAGACCAGCTACTGAAATATCTCACAGGTCTGTAACTGCCTAAAGAGAATATGGCAAAAACAAAACAAAACAAAACACAAAAACCTGCCAGTGGCCACAGCGGGTTTGGAAATTGGGTCTCTGAGTTAACTGGACAAGACAGGAACAAATGTCCGTGTGCTCCTCTCAGGGCCTCTCCCCTGCAAGCCACGTAGAGCTCCATCTCTTCTCGGCAATGCCCTTGGAGAGTGTGGGCCCTGACGCCTCTGCAGGGCAGGCCCTCTCTGCAGGTTAGGCCTGCTTCTCATCACTGTTTTCTGTGCTTCTCCCTCGCTTTCTATGCCACCAGCTGGACAGTGCTGCAGGGAAGAATTGGGCGCCCAGAGAACCCGTTCCGAGTGGCCCTGGAGTACATTTCAAGTGGAAACCGAAGCTTGTCTGCAGTGGACTTCTTTGCCCTGAAGAACTGCAGTGAAGGTAACTGAGTCTGGCTTGCCCCTTCACTCCTCCATAGCTTGTTGTCTTAAGTGTGTCAGTAACCGCCACCATGATTAGCTGGGAATGTATGCACTTATCTAGAAAAGTCTACAGTGCTTACGGCTGATTCTGAACATCATCAAGTGCTTCACAGCCCAGATGGTTGGTTTTCAAAGATCTAATATAACATTATATCTGCCTAACTTAAAACTTCATCGCACAGAATATAGTCTTCATTAGATAACATATTAGCTTCAATTCTCTGGCTGCCGAATGATTTCACCGTCTTAGATTTTTATGGTGGAAAATTTCAAATGTACACAAATGAATAGAATAATGCAACAAACCATCAGAAACCCTCCACCCAGTTTCAGTAATTACCGACATTCTGCCAGCTCTTCCAACTCCTCACCCCGCCAACTTGATAATGATTATTATACTTTGTTTTTCCTGAGGCAAAACTTATTACTAAGTATTTTTTAATGATTTGGTTTAAGCTATTATTTAGGGACAACATGGGAAATGGTTATATGTCAAATTTTTCACTTATTTTGTAAAAACCATTGGAGCATGATCCCCTGTGTCATTGAATTCCTTTGGCTTAAGTCCCACACTATGAATTTATTTCGAGATGGCATCTCTCTCCTGAAGCATAATTGATTGGGTTGGGTTTTTTCTGCCTTTTTTACCAGGAAACTCTGAATTAAATCACAGTAATTCTATCTGTGTAGTTTTTTGATAAGTCTATTTCCCCCTCCCTCTACAGAATTTTTGATTTTGCATTCCTATTTTCAAGATTATATTTTATATGTATCTCTTTATTAGCTATTACCTCAATTCTGATTGGTAAGCAGAATGAAATGGATCATAAGTAGATACAGGGTGGGGCAAAAGTAAGTTTACAGCTGTTTGCATGGAAAATAATACAATAATGATACACAAATAAACTCTGTGTTTTGCATATCACAACTGTAAACCTTCTTTTGCCCTACCCTGTATATGAGGTTGATCTTCCCTTGATCTTCAGAAGGCCTAGCGTCATGATTATAAACATCCTTTGTTGTTTCGCACATGCAGAGGGTATAGAGACGAGTATAGGAGAATCTTCGGGAGGAAGTTGATTTCATTACTGCTATTCTCCTGCTGGGTCTACTCTGCCCAGAGGTACCCTGGGAGGGAGCTCTCACCTGTGCCAAGGAATGTGTGGTCTTAGAAGCCCAAGATTGACGTGTGGACAGGAAGGAAGCCCGTGGCACTCGCAGACCTAAAGTCTTAATTTAGACTGTTCATGAACAACCATGAAAGCCCTTCACACACAGCCATCTGTTGCACGTAGAGGCCCGGTGTTAAATCTCATGCCTCTTGGAGCTTGTGTGTGAAAGAGACTCCCTTAGGTGGGGAACTGACCTCCCAGCGCCTTGTACTGCTGCGTCTCTTCACTCATTGCTTGTTTTGCAAGAACTTACAAAGTGTGTGCTTTTTTTGTTCTTCTTTAATCAAAACTGGTTTATGTGTGGGGGACAGGAAAATCGCCATAATATGATAGATTGACATTCAGTTCAAGTTGAAAAGGTGGTTAACCTGTGATGTGAGGCAATGTACAGGAAACATGCGGTTTGGGAGTAAGCCAGGAGCTTGCACAAATGTTTCCGCGCTCACGAACTTGGGGATTTGTGAGTGCCTCTGGACATCATCAATCCTCGCAGATGTCAAGGGCCTGTGTACCGTCCAAAAGAGGCCAAAAGGGAGCTAGTTTACAGGAATGTGGCAGGGAGAGGGTATCATTTCCCAGAATTGGCCTAACCTTATTTGAGCAACATCAGGAGAAGGGAATAAGAGCCTACAAATCTCCAGGCTCAACACAATTACTCCTGCAAAAAATTATCTGTACCTTTGATCAAGGATCTCACCCAGTCGTGCAAATTTTCTTCTTCCTTACTCTACAACTTGCTTTCACCTACAAAATGTTTCCTCTATAGTTTATGTTGCATTTGCAGCGAGTCTGTTGTAGAGTTTAAAAGACCTGTTTCCTGTCTGCTTCTCTACTCTTATGAAACCAAGAGAGTTGACCTCTCTTACTTTCTCTAATGACCCAGAAAGTGTTTCCTCTGGCAGGACACATTCTTAGCAGAGGGAGAAAAGCAGTCTGCCTCTGGTTCTCTAGGGAAGGTGGATTGGTCAAGAGACGTAGGAAGATCCTAACGGTCCAGCTACCTTCCATCAGAGGCTCCAGGTCCAAGAACAGATGGGCTCCATAGGGAAGCAGATGTTCTCTGCACTCCTTCTCTGGCTTGGACTCTTGTGGTCACCAAGGGGTGTGAAGGGGTCAGTGTGGATGTGTAAGGCAGAGAGCAGAGTAGAATATAGTAACCCCAGTGTTTCCTGAGAATTTCTAACTCTTTCTCCCATAGCAGAACAAATTCAGGCACCCATTCAAGGCCTATTTGAGTAGACAAATGTCTATGTTTTCTGAGGTCATTACTTTGGTTAGGTCATGAAGGCCAGGAGAGAAGTTGTATCTTTGAGAAGGATGAACAGGGCTGGTGAAATGCTCACCGGGATTGTAGCTTTAAGACCTCCATTCTACTTTGTGCAAAAGCTGCTCCCCAAATGGCATTCCTGACTTACATTTAATTTACACCAGAGCTATTGAATAGTTGCTCCATTTGTAGAAATTTCTTCCTCCAAACTAGTGCCAATGTGCCTTTCTCACAAAGACCACAGCGTGAGCACTGAACTAGCAATCCTATTGAAGTCCCCTTTCCATCGCTTATTTGCCATAGACTAGCCAACTCTTCACATCAGAAGGGACATTAAAGGTCTCCCCCAGAATAGCATATGGATTGTGTTGTTGTTGTTTTTTTTAATTTAGACTAGGAATAACAATATTCCAATAGTTTCCCAACATTAACCTCTATCATAAGGGTCAGTGAGAAGATGGCTATGGAGGTGCATTGTAGCTTATGCCCTGAGTTCCCTTCCCTCTCTCGGCTTCACCTGGCCTGAAACCTTAAAAAACAGAGCTGTTCCCTCCATGCTGCTCAGTTTCTTGTGGAGAAAATACTATTCACAAAAATAAATTACTCTTCTGACTCCTCCACAAAGCCTTATGAAGTTAACACCACGGGGGCACTGACAGCCACAGCACTGCCAACCTGAGACTGGCACCGAGGTGGCTCCCCTGGGCTGGTCACTTCAAGGGACTGGGTCATCTCTGCAGTAGTGGGATCTACTGCTTGGAAGTGAAAGCAAAGAGGAATCACAGCCACAGCCTCGTGTCCTCATTTAATTCTCAGTGTGCCCCAGGTGGAGGGTGAACCCTGTTTTCAAAACACTCTACTTCTTAACTCCCTCTTTCTAAAACCTCCTGCCCATAATTTATCTGTGGACTGTACTGTTTGGAAGATAAGCATTCAAATGATGATTTCATCCAGCCACCGAGATCTACTCACATTCCCTCAACACCTCCCCACGCCACGCCTTTGTCTGGCCATGGCACACGAAGCGTGCTCTCTCCCTTTGCCTTTCCTTCTGTCTTTCCAAGTCCTGCACTTCTTTCAGACCTCAGCTCAAATGCCATCTTCTCCAGGCAGTCGCAGCTCACAATTACTTCCATGCATTTCTATTTTAGAACAGTTTACTTCTTACCAGAGTTACTTATGTGCCTCGCTCAATAGATGCTAAGTTCCTGGAATCAAAGACTGCATCTTCTTTTTTAATCTCTGCATTCAAACTACTAAAAACTACCAGTGCTTTTCTCCTGGTCTGCACTGAGGAAAGATATTCCTTTTACAGGGTAGGAGAGAGATTGCAGCTTTGGAATAAGACAGAATGAGGGTGGGATCCCAGCTCCATCACTGACCACCCTCTGGAGCTTAGAAGAGTTTTTTAAAGTCTATGAGTTTTGATTTTCTCATCAGTAGATGGGGCTAATAATACATAGTTATAGGTTTGTTGGGGAATTAAAACTAATATTGTGTGTAGAACCCCTGGCACAGAGCTAGAACCCCTGGTACAGAGCTAGACACAATAAATACTATTGCCATCTCTGTCCTGTGTCCCTGACTGAGCTGAATGTCCTCACTCTGGAACCAGGGCTGACTAATCCTGCACAACTACCGGGTGTGCTTGCAGGCTCCCTCCCACGTCTCACTTTCTGTCTGGGCTCTGTCCGAGCCGACGGGCCAGGAAAGGTTACCACTTTCCCAGCAGAGTCTAACAGCCCGGATCCACGTTCTGATTTTGAAGGCAGCTGCAGAGTTCTCTTCCCTACTCCCTATGATCTTTGCTTTTATCTCTAATAACGTCATTTTTCTTTTGTGGCAGGGTACACAAAATTCATTGTGTAATGAAAAGGAATAGGACTGTTTAATCCTGTGGGGATGGTTGGAGGCCAGGGAAGAGCCTAGGAGTCCTTCAATCTGCTTACCACACGGCTTTCCTCAGGCTGAGCTCAGGGCTAAAACACCAGGGCCATAGCTGGTGGAACAAGAAAAGGGTTTTGCCAGTCCCTCCTTTTCCTGCTAATGTTACTGCTGGTGGCACAGAGTCTCTAACTTTGGGAGGGCTTACTCATAATCAGTAATAAAGCCAATAAAAAGTGCTTAGGAACAATAATGATTGCTTGGGCAACTGTTTTAAATATCCAACTGCTGGAAATCACCCAGAAATGGGGGGCAGGCACCAAGGTTTTTAAATATAAATAAATAAGGATCTAGTGTGCTGAGGTCATTTGTACTCCCACAAGAAAATTACTTTCAAATTACATCTACATAAAAGAAATAATTGAAAAGATTAATCACACTGAAATAATTGGTCTATTTTACAAGTAATTTGGAGCAATATTCAGTCATTGACATCAATGTCTAGTGGTAAAATAGTAATGAATTTCATTCTCTAATGTATTTATTTTATTAATGGTGCTAAATGGTGTTGTTACTGCTTATAAATATTTCATAACTTTTAATTCATCAAATGTTCAAATAATTTCTAAAAGCATTTATTAGCTTTAAGTAACTCTTAGTATTCAATATGCGATTGACACACTGCGGGGTAATTTTAAAAATTATTGTTTTGGGTAATGGGAGTCTCTTTGAATGTGGAAGATTAAACCCCAGTTATTAATGAGACCGGAACTCTCGCTGGTGATGAATGAGGGGCTTGGTGAAGCTGTGTTCCCTCTGTAGGTCTCTGAGGCCCCTCTTACAGCCATTCCTTCAAATCTGTGGCTATGAGAAGAGCAAGGTGGACCAAGATAAATTCTTTCCAGAGATAATAAGAGAAATGTCAGTTTAGACATTGGTTTCAATCCACTACCTCTCCCACACCCTCTTCATGTTTCTGAAGCTGACAAAAGAACTCATACATCCCAACCTCACCTCCTGTCTGTTTTTTTTCATTCTTTGATGGAGGCCTTAATGAGTGAAATGGGCAAAAAGATGCAACAGATGGACAGTGGAAGGAGAACAGGATTTTCGTAAGAAAAGCATGGGTTTGAATCCTACCTCAGTTGCTTGGGTACTACGTGTCCATTACATCCTATGGTATTAAATAATTCATGGATAAAATGAAGACAGTGATACCCACCCTGGTCCGTGTGAGTTAAGTATGATAATGTGACATGGTGTCTGCAGCCTACTGGGAAATCAGCCAGGATTAGTTCTGCCCCTTCTTGAGTCACCCAGTGGCCTTGCGACTCTTAACTGACCATGGTTCAAACAATTGATGAGTCATCAAGAAACACTGGGTTAGCAGTAAATTGCTCAACTCAGGGGCTTGGTGAGGCTTAATGATGTTCCCTGGAGGAGGGATGGTGAATCTGCTCTCGGTGTTCTGCCCCACAGGTCTGAGACCAGGCTGCCTCCAACACTTCAGCCACACAGGAATTGGCCAAAGCATTGGCTGTGGGCAAGTTAAGAGGGGCCAGGATCCAACCAGTGGGTTAGGATCAAGTGGGGCCTGTGATTCTTATACCTCGAGGATATGTAGTGGTGTTCTGGGAATATGAAAACCCAGAGTCCACAGAGCTATAGTTTTACCGGAAGATTGAATTGGAAGGACATTTTTATATGAAAACCGGCATGGTTATATATTTCACTTTAATGCAAACTACACACAAATTTTAAGATAAAGCGTGGGCTTTAAAGACATCGTCTGCTCATAGTGATCCCCAGATTTTGGGAGGTGACTTCACCCCTCTCTGCCATTTGGGGTACATCAAAGGAGATGTTGGGGAAGCACCACTCCAGGAAGACAGAGGGACATGGGTGAGGAAAGAAGCCAGGCCTGGGATCACCTGCTGGGAAGCTGAGCCAGAGGACAGGTATCTTCTCACTGCAAGAGACAGGTGAGTGGATGGTAGGCAGAGTCCCAAAGTGACACCAGAGACCAGCATTGGGGCCTAACCCACCAAATCAGGCAGAGAAGGGTTCAGTTCCTAAAACTGAGGTCAAGGTTAGGGCCAGACTAAGTAAATATTAGATTTTAAAGTCCCCTGTGTATTGGCCTACAGCTTCTTAAATTTTCCCGAGGACAGAATTGATCTCAGAGTTGGTTTGGTTTGGTTTTCCTATGCTTTGTTTTGTTTTGTTTGAAGGGGGCTATCAGGAGAGGTACTAAACTTTTATCTGAACGGCTGGGAGATATTTTAGTTCTGCTCTGCCCAGACCCCTGGACAGACCTCCCCACACCTGGAGCTGTGGGAACCAAACACCGATGTCCTCCAGAGTGGAGGGCAATGCACAAGGGCTGAGGGAGCTGCTTGCTAGTTGACGGGCATAGGCTGGGAGGACAAGAGTGTGCACTGATGGGATACGGTGCTTTTTCTCCTTTACTAATGGTTATTTGAAGTTTTGGGCATTATCTGCCTTCTAGTTATGCTGCAAACACGGTTTTGTGGAACTTTAGTTTGCCTTTCCAGCTGTGATGTGTTGGGGAGGAAACAGTGGGAGGCAGTTACAGGGCACCTGCCCAGAAGGCCCTGCAATCACAGCTTGGAAACCACAGGGCAATTGCTCCGTGACCCCTCCTTCCCTCCATCCAACATTCTGAGATTCTCTGTGTGGCATTTGGGTAGATGTACAGTCTTTTGGATGTTGCTGCTTCTGCTCTTTCATTTAGCTCTTAGCCAGCATTTTGTGCCTATAAAATGCTTACCAAACATTGACTAATTATCCCTCATTAATCATTCATGCAACTGGTAGACCAGGGTCTTATCATTTCCTTCAAGAACAGGCATGTAATATCCTGTCTGGATCACAAGTCACATGCAGGGGGGGTGATGGGGCTATCATGGCAGCACTGGGATTCTCCCCAGCTCATAGGGGGCCTGGGCCGGAAGGTGGGCATGGGCTCCATGAGGCTACCTTCTCACTAGGATGCCTTTTTGCTCTAATGAACAGGAAGGACGAGCCACATTGCGGGCCAATGGCAGCTGAGAGGCAATAAGCTTTAATTAGAGGCTTCTTCCTGGAAATTCACATGGACATAATAAGTCTGTTGTCTTAAAAGGCCCAGAGAGATTGAGTGCCTGAACTTTCTTTTGCTTTTATAAGCTTATCCTTTCAGTCATCTATGAAATGTGAATATAATGAAAACATTGGCTCTGATCAGCTCACCAATGCTACAGGGACAGGCAGTCTAGGTCAGGAGACAGCCTCTCTGGAGATGTATGATTCAGAAGCCCACAGCAGGGCAGGTAAACGAGTTGTCCCAGTTGGGAATAGCAGTAGAATGACCTCCAGAGAGGGTCACTTTGGTTGGGAGGACTGGAACTCAGTTCCCTACACTCCACTTCCCAAGATCAAGGAGACTATGAGGAGCCTAAAGCCTCTGCCTGTGGATTTGGGCTCTGAATGTATAAAGCTGAGGTGAGACAATCCTAGGATTACATTATTTGGATTAGAACAGAAAGCAGAAAATTATAAGGAGAGATGGTCTCTATTTGCCTTTTTATCATACCATCTTTCTTTCTTGTTAGTGCACAGACACAAACTCTTACGTGCTGGCTTTCACACGCTCTCTCCCTAATATGTATGCATACTAACATTAGAGGGCTGTCCTATCCATTTGCTGCAATCTTCCCTCTGGCATGGCCCTTTTGCCCATTTCTCTCTCCACACTAACCTGTGGCTGTATGTAATGCCAAAGCATTTACTCAATTCACAGAGTTATAGCAGTTGTTTACTCTGTGTGATAAATAAATAAAGGCATACCCATCATTTCCCTTCTCAAATGTTTGTGACCAGCCTCTCATGACCAGCCTCTCCCTACATCGCAGCATGAAAGTGTCTCCCAGTGTTGAGTTTCAGTATCTTCCTGGCAGGGGCCCAGAGGTGGCCTAGATGGTGTGGGCAGACCTGCAGAGGATTTGTGGATGGAGTGGGAGCAATCCGTATGGACTAGATGATCTGCAGACAGGACTCACAGGGTTGGCCTGATGACTAGAGACCAAGAGGGAGTAGTTCTGCAGAGGCCAGAATGGATAGCTCTTATCAGGTGGCACTGAAGCCTCCCATGTTTCTCACTCCACAGAGGAATGGGAAGGAGAATGGAAAAGAAAGAATTCTGAACCATCAGATTCTGGGGTGCTCTCTATCCACAAACTCTTGGCTGCCCCCTCTACGATCCTGATCTATTGAAGAGCCCAGAGCTCACCCAGGGACACATGTCATGTTGCTTGCAAGTCCCCTCAATCTTTCTGGTCTTTCCCTCCTTCTCCCACCCCACCAGGCCAAGCCCTGGGTAGGAAATGCACAGACCTCGCTCCCCTAACAGGGCTCCTCACAGACTCACCTTCTCTAATCATCTCCTGACCACTGCCCTGAGCCCCAGCTCTCCACCCTCATATTCTGAGGAACAGAGTGGCAGGGATGCCTGAGTAGGACTTCAGTTTCCTTGACAGTGAAAACTAGGACACGTGTAAAGATGATGGTTGGCTCTTTCCTCAAGGACAGTGTATCCCTCAGAGAGAACTGGCAGGATTCCTATCAGCACAGTTTCCTCTTAGTGCAAACGTGTTAGAGCTCCCAGCTTTCCTGAGCATGGACATGAAGCCCATGGCGAGCCGACCTCCTTAGCTGGCCCTTTCTCAGCTCAAGCCCTGCCCTCATCTCAGAAATGCCTCCACACTTCTAGCTGCACCATTTCCTTTCCCAGCAGGGCATGGGGAGACATTCCTGAAACCAAAGCCTGCCGGCCCTCGTGGGTATTATTGTTACCCACGCTGGGCATTTTTTTTCCTGGTCTGAATACACCAGGTGTCTGTGATGGAGGTTAGGAAGCTATCTGAGACATATGTATCTGGAGAGAAAGCCTCCCTTTAATCAATCTGTGATCATGAAAGACTCCAGTTCAATGTAGAACACTAACTCAGTAATGGTAAGATTTTTCCCATTTTGATTCTGTTTATAGCCCAAAATAATGAGGGATTATGAGATTGAGTGACATATTTAAGAACTTAGACTTATTTCAGTGGGACCATTAGAGTTTCATAGTCTCACTCCCAAAATGAGAGGAAGAGGAAGAAAAAGGTCCCATATATGAGAGAGTCCAAAATCTTGCTAGAGTTACCTCTGTTTCCAGCTAAGGTATTATAGTCTCCTGATGCTCTTCACAAAGAGATTGCAATCTGGTGTCCTCCATACATTCTTAATAACTTTTCTGAAGAGATGACTGAGTCTAAATTGTTGACTCAGATTGTACCAGCTTTCTAAGAATCTTGCTTTCAGAGGTGAAAATGATGAATAATTATTAATTTTAATTATTTTAAATGTGTCCTTCCCTGAGGTCCCTGGACTTGTGTACAAAGATGAAAAGACACAATTCCCTCAGAAAAAAAATAGACTGAGTAACCTGTATGTAGGCGAAGCCAACTACAATCTAGATAACCATGTAGTCCTGCGCCTTAGATCCAGAGGTGATGGTAGTGCATGAGCTCATAGACCTAGAATACACGTCCTGGTGGAAGTGACAGCTTCATGAGGGTGTGAGTCAAGGCCAGATGACTTCCACCTTCACTTTCAAGTCAAGAGACCAACCTCTTTGGGGCTGAGTGGTGTGAGCTCAAAGAGGCACTGCTTGGTGGCAAAGGCCAGGCCTCCAGTTGCCTGGATATGTTGTTTTCTAAGAAATAGCCCAGCAGCAATGAATGAAGGCCCCCTAGGAAGAAGAAAGCCAAAGTGTGGTCTGTACTCCCAGAGGAGAGACATTCCTGAGATCCACTGGCTTGTTGTTAGTACACACATCAGGCTCTGCCTGAAAAGAGAGCCTTGCAACCCCACGCTCTGAGAAAAACATTCTAGAGAGCCAGTATGAAAGAGAAACAGGCTAACCCACTTCTACTGGGGACCTTGGAGAGAAGAAGAGGCAGATGCAAGGGAAAGGAAGGGGGAGAAGAGGGTTTTGTTTGCTTAGGGAGGCGGGGGAGGGGGTGTGTGTTCATCTCCTATTTGCTGGCACTGTGGTAGGTAGGTCCTGGACAATATAAATATGAAGGCAACTAAGCTAAGTCTCCTGGTCTTAAAGAACTCAGTCTAGTAAGACAGACATGGAAGGAGGTGATTACAGCACAGTGCAGCGAATACAGCTAAAGGTGTTTCACAGCACTGTGGAAATATGGAAGTATTTCCTGAGTAAAGGAAGATCATTCTGCAAAACTATAGAGAGGGCACTGCATAATAGAAGAGCACAGAAATTCTCTCATCTCATGAGACTATCCAGTTCCATGAGGCCTCCTAACACTCCTTCCCTCCCCCAGTAGAATTAACCCATTTCCTTTGCTGTGCACACACCCCTCCTATTAGTCTTTCCACGCCTCATTGCACATCAGACACTCGCCTCCTTCTAAAATACTGTCAACTCCTTGCATGCAAGGATCATATTTTATTCATGTTTAGCACCACAACTTACCCATCTTTAGCATAGAGAATAGTGATGTACAATATTATGTGTCAGATTATTGGGTGCTAGTAAATGTTTATTGAAAGGAAGGAAGGAAGGAAGGAAGGAAGGAAGGAAGGAAGGAAGGAAGGAAAGGAAGGAAGGAGGGAGGGAGGGAGGGAGGGAGGGAGGGAGGGAGGGAAGAGAAGGAAGGAGGGAGGGAAGGAGGGAAGGGAGGAAAGAAGGGAGGCAGGGAAGGGGAAAAGGAGGAAAGGAGGGAGGCAGGGAACGGGATAAGGAAAGGAAGTAGAGGGGACATGAATTTCTTAAACCTCTAGCACTTATTTCCATAACGTCCTATCATTCTGCATTTGGCCTCCTTCCAATAGCTCCTTCTCCAGGACTCCCCCCCCCCCCCCCCCGCCCCATTCTTTTCTAATTCTTCTCCTCCTCATCCATCCCTCCCTCTCCCCTTTCATCCTTTCCTTCATCATTTTCTTCTCTAATTTTCCATTACTTTAGTGGGGTCAGAGGTCTGATATGAATCATGAAAAACAATGAAGTGAGGAAAGAATGAGCCAAATATAATTTTTTTCAAAGGCAACCTGTCTTCGTAGCTTTGGATCAATGAGGAGCAAAGAAGAACCGGGCCCAGTGCCTCCACAGCTTTACTCTTTGGGGTTGGTGCCTGTGGACAGGGCGCAGTCTCCAAGGATTGTGTGGCCAATCTGTTTTAAGAGTTACCAGTCCAAAGCAAGAGTCATGGAGACCCCCTGCTCTGCTCATAAGGACACCACATGGTGACATCAAACTGCAGACCCCAGAGGAATCACCTAGCCCAGCCTCCTCACATTACAGCTTAGGAAACCCAGGCACCAGTGAAATTCAGTGACTTACCCAAGGTCACACCGCAAGTCACAGCTGAGCCCAGTCCAGAACCTCAGTCTCCTGACAACTAGTCCAGTGTTTTTCTCACTGTGATGCATTGCCTCTCACTCCAGTGATACATTTCCTGCATGCCAGGATTGATGCGGCCTACGCGCGCGCACACACACAGGGAGTCATTCTTCCTGCCGAGAAATGCATCCAGTTATGGGGAGGAAGGTGACAGCTGTTTAATGGCAGCTCTGTGGGATGGTTCTGGACTTGGAATGTGGAGTATTATCTCCCGCTAATGCGTTAGAGGAGACACAGGGAAACAGAATGCAATTATCCAAATGGCTGTTTTTCCCGGATACTAAAACGAATTCTCCCGCCCTGGTGAATAATGCTGAGGGGTCTTTAACAATCAGTTTATGCCCCGTCTGAAAGCTGTCACCACTCCTAATAGCATGGGGACCAGTTTTGTCAATCAGGGGTATCGATTTAAGACTGCCTGCGAGATCAGCCTGCAGGTTCATCAGTTTCCTGAGGCTCTGGAGAGAGTCTCCCCAACAAGGAGCATCCAGGGAGACTGCTGCTCAGCCTGACAGCATGGCCTCCGGGAGCCTCCCTCCAACTGGCCATTCTTCTCTACTTTTCTTTGTCTTTCCACACTCCTGGCAGCCTATTGGTTCCAGGCCCCAACGACAGGGGTGCAAAGGGGGTGGATTTAGAAGAACACTATTCTTAGAAAAACCCAGAGCAAGTGGGCTTCCTGTCACCCTCTTTAAGCAAACCTCATGTACAAGCACCTATACTATAGAGCACATACTAAGTATAATTAATTCATCTCATCCACCTAGAAATGACTTCTCCTCTAAATGTCTGCAGGCTTTTATTTTCGCCACCATTATGGTACTTACGTTTTACCACAGTTCCTAGTTATTTGTGCTCCTGTCACACCTGCCCTAAGATTGCTAGTTTTGGGGGATAAGAATCAATGAATCATCTCTGTATTTCCACAGCACCTGACGCTTACTACAGAATCATATACAGGGAAGATGCCCAATGAGCAGAATCTTAACATGAAGTAACTGACAAAAACATGTTTAGTACAGGGCTTTTGGCAAAGGTATCCATTGTTCAGGGGTGAGCCCTTTGTAAGAAGCCCTGGGTAATGTGTGCCCTTTGTACTTCCTGCTGCCCAAAGGCCAGTGGCTACACAGGGGCTAGACCCCTGACTGGGGACGACTGGCTAGCCAAGGTCAAGACAGCATGCAAACTCTGCAGCGGCTCCTTTTTCAGAAAGAAAGGAAACAGAGCCACCTCTGGCTGTCATGGCGCCTGGGGCCCAGAAGGCTTGCTCTTGGCTATGCAGACCCTTTCCCATCAGGGAGGGTCCGTGGACTGCAGAGGGCCAAGGTCATCTGAGCTAAGCCAGGAAAGCCACAGCTCATGGCTTCAAATCTGCCCAGGCTTTCAGACCGTGGGCACTGAGCACCCTGGATATAAGAAGGGAGTTGAAATACACATCTTCTTCCTCACACCAATGAGGAAGCATTTGGATGAAGTCTGCAAAGACATGAGCACCACCCAAGGGCCATGCTGCATGAACTCTGGGTGAGGTAAAGTTCTCTCCGAGATGGAAAAAGAGGTGAGAAATGCAGTGAGACCACCCAACCAGCACTCGGCTCAGGATGTTTTCAGTCTGGGGATGAGCTGGGTGTCGCTGGCTGCCTTCTGGGAGGTGAGCTGGCTGGCGCAGCTCACTAATGATCCGCTGAGAGCCTCTATGAATTGAGTCTCTGGAAGTCCAACTAGAGTGTATTGATCCCGAAGTCACCCTCAGGTGGAACAGCCATAAATTACCAGTCAGCTTTTATTACGTGAGAGACTTTCACATTCTAAGAGTTTGACTTTCTCCCTTTTATTATCCTAATGAAATACCATGACTTGACCTAACTCACCACAAGAAAGCGTCTGGGGAAAAGGGAGGAGGATTTCTGGGCTAATTGCCTACGTTCCTCACTGAGAAGGAGCTCACCTGCCAGGAACCCTGCTGTTTGGAACAATCTGGAAACTGAATGGCATAGCTCTGGTGAAATTCGAGGGGATGAAGTCTGGAATTAGGGTACAGAGGAGCACGGGGCCAGCCCAAACAGCCCCTTCTTCATGGGATGGGAACCGGCTGCAGAACAAACTCTGATTTGCCGATCCAGGGAGACATCAGTCCCAATTAATATGTGTACAGATAACCACAGGGGAAGGGCTCCTTTTAAGTTCTGTGGGGGTCATCCGTGCTTCTACATATACCTAGGATATTCCTCATTGTTTATCCCTTAGTTGAAAAAAACCTATGCCAGAACCATTTATTTATCAATCCCCCCAACATTTATTAATCGCCTGCGAGTATGTGCAGTGGGGAATTGCTGGTCCTCACGGAGCTTGTCTGGTAGAAAAGGAGGACATGTGACAACTAATTACAACTGAGCGAAGCATCACGAAGGGGCGATCCCAAGTGGGAGATGGCGCCGGCGCCACCTCTCAGCCTCATGCAGTTTATTTTGTGGAGATGAAGCTGAGAAGCTGCACAGAAAGGTGGGTACCCACGGGCAGAGTAAATCCACATTCGAGTGGAACCGGTGAACAATCAGCTTGCCTGACGCTTGAGCAAACTCAAGATTGAAACAGTCCCCCCGGAGCCCTGGGAAGAATTTGCTGTCAGCCCAATTGTTTCCTGGGGGCCGTCTGCCGGAGACTTTCCTTCTTACGTGGAGACCAACAAGACCAAGAGCCCTAAACAGGAGCAGACCGACTCCCCGACATTCTGCACGAGGCTCAATTACTTATCTGAGTTGGGTGTTTTCTTTATTTTCCACCTTAGACCAGAACATTTATTTAAAATTATAGACCTTGATCAGTCCTATCCATCACCAGAGATTTAAATTTTCAAATAAAAATAAAATATCTTATGAGGACATTATTGCTTATTTCAAAGAATAGCTCCTATCTCAGAACAGTTATTCTTTTCTTTTGCAACACTGTGGGTTTCCTTGTAGAAATAGTTCATGAGGTAATAAAAACTTCAGAGGTGCCCTGGCAAACTCAGTGTCATATTGGTTAGGAACTCTGGCTCTGGAGTCGATGTTCTAGGCTCAGGTCTCCATTAGACGGTTTACCAGGAGTCTGAACTTGGCCGTCCTTTGCTTCTCTTAGTCTCAACTTATCTGTAAAATAGTGATAATAATAGCGTCTATCTCATAGAAATGCCATGTGGAGTAAATAAGAGACTGTATATTTTGTGTTTATCATAGTGATTAGTACATAGGGAGATTTGATAACTAGTAACTACTCTTTTTAAGGGCCCGGGAAGGGCCAAGCCACTAGGATGTCATTAAGCATTTCAGAAATTGAGGGAAGAGTTTCTGAGATATACTCTTGACCATCATATACAAGAAGAAAACTCTTTCCACCCACCCCAACAGGAAGGCCTTGCTAAGGCAGCCTGCAGATTCTAAAGGGGATCGCTAACATGAAAACACACCAGGTCGAATCCCAGCCGGCGCTTGGCACTTGACATGAGAGACCTTGAACATTCCAAATGCCAGGGAGGCCAATGGTGTCACATTACCCACCTGTGACCTGGAGGACAGAACATGAGTGAATCTGGCCATGGTATGACCCTAAATAGCACAGGCGTTGTCCATGAATGTTTGCCAAGATTGCTGTGACATCAGAAATAATATACTGGCCTTCCTAGAAGCTAGAGGCAATGTTACATACTGTGTGGAGGGAGAGACCGCTCTCCCTGGGAGAGTCCCAGAAGCCTTGGATGTAGCACAGTGTGAGTGGGGCCTTGCCGGTGAAACTTGACAGCGAGAAAGGGTGATGCTAGAGCGGAGACAGTGGGGAAGGTGGTGAGGAGGGGATAAGGACACAGCACTAACTAACACAGCAGCGCCACCATTGGTCAGTGCTGACCCACATCCAGATCTGGCCAGGAACCAAAATGCACTAAGTACACTAGATGGGGTATCTCACACTCCTCAGCATAGCCCATGCAGTAGCTCACTATCCCAGTTTTAGATGAGAGAACCTAAGAAGCAGGGGCTTTCATTAGAACTAAAGTGTAAAAACAAAGTTGAGAGCCCGGGCCTGGCTGCATCTTTTCATTCGATTTGATGGAGAAAAAGCCTGGGGCTTGCTTAGCAAACTGTGAGTGATGTGGGGTGGCTAAAGGTCCAGAGGGTGGGATTGGGACTTTTTGAGGAAAGTTAGACTGTCCAGGGTGGGTTACAAAAGCTGGGGAAGGCTTCAGGCACTAAGGTGTCAGCTCACACCCAGGTATTCTTCACCCTTGGCTGACCTTCCGCACCCCAGGCAGCCCGGAGTGAACAGCACCAGCAGCCTCCTGGGAGCCCATGCTGTGTGCGGGCCCAGATGGTGCACTTGCTTTTCTTTCTTGCTTTAGATGTCATCTTCAGCATAGTTGAATGACTCTTCCACCAAGGCGGGTCTGCTCAGTCTCCCATCCCAAAATCAGACAGAAGGGGTGGAGTGAGTTTGGGGTTTGTGAAGTTTACTTATCATTTCTTGATTCAGCCAACTCTGAGCAAGTAGCTTCTGATAGATTTCAGGACAGAGGCAGCCAAGTGCAGAGGGTAGAAGGGAATATTCACATCTCACAATTAATACTTTAGTGAAAATGTTAGTTGATTTCCTAACATATTTTACCTGGAAATTTCCCCCCTAATTAAATCTGAAGTGGAAAAGCAATACAGCATAGAAGTAAGAGTGTGGGTTAAGAGTCATATTGCCTGAATTCAAATCCTGGTTCCACCCTTATTAGCTTGTGATGAGAAGGAGTTA
The DNA here is from genome assembly GCF_027574615.1 of Eptesicus fuscus. Taxonomy (NCBI): domain Eukaryota; kingdom Metazoa; phylum Chordata; class Mammalia; order Chiroptera; family Vespertilionidae; genus Eptesicus; species Eptesicus fuscus. Next base: position 13,418,623 of record NC_072488.1, on the reverse strand, counting down.
CCTGACCTCTCTGAGCCTCATTTCCTCAACTGCAAAAAGGCAGTTAATAATACTACCTCCTCTCAGGGTCATAAGAAGATAAACTGAGTGGATATTGTGAAGCCTCAGCATAGAACTGGGCACATGTTCAGTGCTCAGGAAAGGTTGGCTGCTGTTATTCTGTGGAACAGGCAGAAGCCTGGCTGCCCAGGTTTCATTGTGACTGAGGGGCCTGCAATTCCACCCCTTCAGCCTCTACCCACACTCCCATGCAGGCTCTCGAGGTACCTCTGGGGTTCCTGGGCTGAGGCGATCCAGCAGATGTTTAACAACAGGCTCTCCAGAAAGGTAGAGAGGGAGCCCTGGTTTCTGCATTTGCTGGTCTCTGCCTTGTGAACACTCCCAACAATGACCCATTTTAAGCTACCACCCTGAGGTCACTGTGTACAGACAGGAAGAGACGCAGGCACATGACTGGCTTCAGCACACCAGTGGCCCTGGATACCAGCTCTGGCTTTGTATGTCTTACCTCAGGGTAGCCCACACTTTGGAGGTAGGCCCTCCGCTCCTGATGGCAGGGAACAGGCAGAGTTCCGAGCAAGAACAGAGTTTGGAGAATTCGGAGTCTTGGTTTTATGCCTAATCCAGAAGGTAATGTGTCTGACAGTTCAGTGACTCTTAATTAGATGAGACTGAATGAACGGAACTGCTTCCTGTGGCCACAAGGCTTTCTCTCCGAGAGCAGCCACTGCATTACTGCCGGGCCCACTGGGCATCAGCCGCAGTTGAGGGACAGGAACATGGTATAGAGGTTCGTATGGCAGAGACCTTGAAGGACGTGTGTGTGTGTGTGTGTGTGTGTGTGTGTGTGTGTGTGTGTGTAGGGGGAGCACAGGCCAGGATGGGCTGAGATCCTTGGATTTACAAACTCAGCAGTTACCCTTGTAGAAGGTAATGGAGAACAAGATCATGTAGGAAAGCTCTGGACTGGGAGCGAAGGGGCCTGGGTTTTAGGCCCAGAACTGAGGCTTTGTTTCTTCTTCTGAAAATAGAATCATGATGCCGACTGTGCCTTTTTCATAGGAACAGTGTAGGATCAAGTGAAATAATATCTGTGATCGCTCTTTCCAGGAGGAGAGGAGAAGTGGCAGCACACCCACAGGCTGGCCAAAGGCCTCTGAAACAAGTCAGCTGCTAGGGCAGGTGTCAGACACCCATTCGTGTCACCACCAAGAAAAGTGGGAGCATGGTGAGGGTCTCCACGGCCTGCGACTGGGCCCAGAAGGCTGCAGGTGGCCCCTCTGTCCCTATGTGAGGGAGCAGACAGCCTCTGAGTGTTAGCTTTCTCTATGTCTAAAATAGGGACAGTGAGCAGAAAGGGTGAAGAATAAGAGGAAGAGTTAGCGCGGTGCCCCACACTGTCCTCCGGATGGGCTGCTCCGCTCTTCCTGCTCAGATGAACAGCTGCCCCGACCCCAAATCCACACCGGGACCTTTCCGCAGACCCCTCACAGACAGCACTGCCTTGGCTTTGAATTCTGAAGAATGACACCTGACTGGCCCAGCAGGGCCTTTCGAGCAAGGCCACACACTGCGTTATATCAGCCTTTTATTCAATAATGAAAGGAGGGGCCCCCAGCCAGGGCACCGGCTGCACCGGTGTCTGCATTGGAGGTTTGAAGACAGCCCAGTGCAGTGGACCCCTGCCTCCTGGATGTGGAGTTGTTTTGTGTCTAAATGAACCTCTCTCTTCAGCTGCCACCCCCTACCCTGATCGGTGCCGTGCCAATTGCCTCTGCATAATGTGCGATGATCTCCCCACTGTGATTCCTAATGGACTATTAAGCCAGTGTTGCCCATGAATCTCAGCCTACAGGCAGCAGTCACCAGCAAACAGTTTGAAATGACTTTCCCTAGATGAGGCCACCGACAAAGAGAGGCCAAAACCCAGGCCAAGACCTACTGTCAAGACATCAGTCAGAATGAGGTCAAGAATGGAAGGACAGGCTGTGCCTCAGGCCAGGGAACCCACCACATCCTGGTAATTAGGACCCAGCATCCCCCACAGAAGAAAGCCGACTCCACTGTCCCCTCCAAGCCAGCAGAGATGGCAGTCACCGCCCCTGTCATCAGGGGCCCTGAGAGTAGCAGAGCCAACATTCATCAGGCTTCACCCAGTCGGGCCGCACTGAGAGCTGTATCACCGGCTCATTGCTCTTCACAAAGTCCTGATGAAGAAGGTTCCTACTACCCCCACCGCACACAGGGAAACTGAGACTCAGTGAGGGGAAGCCACTTGCCAACGCTTACAGAGTGAGCATGTGAGGGACAGTCCAACTCCGGCAGCCTGGCTTCAGGGCTCAGCTCGGACCTCTGAGGAGTTCCTAGTGAATTTGGGCCCCTTTCATGGAGCATCTCAGTGAACACTGTTAACATGAAGAGAATTGGGGTCTGTCCTGACAGAGGGAGCTGCACATAGAGGAATGCAGGCTGCCTTCAGACCTGCCTTGTACTTCCTATGGGATCTGGACAAAAACCAAACCTCTCAGTGGCTTATCACTACCTCTCAGAATTATGGAAAAGACTAACCTCATGATGGTGTCAAAGTGCTTCAGAAATCATGACATTGACCATCTGAGCCATTGGTACTTGCTGTCATACCATGTGAATCCACAGTGTATGAAGAACGCTGGTCCTGCTACTGGCTAGCTCATTGAAATGTCTGAACTGGCTTTGTGACTTGGTACCCCTGAGCTTCAGTTTTTCAACTATAGAATGTCACCACTGATCCATGGTCACTTTCTCCCCTTACTTCCTGCTGACCTGATCGTCCAAGTTGTTGCAAAGGCCCAGTGAGCTGAGGCCCGTGGGTGCTCTGAGGACACACAGCTCACCATATGAATGGACAGCATTTATTATGACAAGGGCTGGCGCTCAGATGCCCTCCCCAGAGCTGCCAGCATTTTACAGACACAGCTTATACATTCTCATAAGCAGACCCAGATGGACCACCCTGGGGGACCATCTGGCTGGAAAGAGATGCCAAGTCAGCCTCAGAGAGATGGGGAGAGTCTGGTTCACTGGGGTGAGGGTGGAATCTTGCAACTAATGCTTTCAGCACCCACCCAACCTGGCACAGACCATGCTGCCTCTGAAAGAGGAGAGTAGACTCCCTCACCCCCAAATCTCCCCTTGACTGAGGGGCCAGTTCATCAGCTCGCATCAAGTTTATGAGAAATTCTTCAAGGTGAAACAGAAAATCCCAACAGCCTTGCAGCCAAATCCAAGGGACAATCCCTGGACCAGCACCACCATATTTGCATAATCAGACATGCAGGTGATCAGGCTCTATCCAAGCTGCTGAGTGGGAAAGTCTGGGGTTTTAAGAAGCATAATTTTGATATATGCTAAAGTTTGAGAACCACTTCTTTGGAGCAAATCCCAGTTACATCTGTGACTCAGGAAAGCACTCTGCAGATGTAGAAAGTTAGCTTTATGGCAGCTCATTTCCTAAGCAGTCATTATTCCCAGGGCTGGAGCCTGAAAGGCAATAGAGGTGAATGTCCCCCTTGTTGTCTCTCCTATATTCCCCGTATTCTCCAAGTAGTCCTTGCATCATAGGCATGAATAGGACCATCAATCAG